>NC_138339.1:48252387-48852387 GCF_046562875.1 Panthera onca
ATTGGGAGTTTAAGGATCTCCATGAGGGTTTTGAATGAGGAGAACTTATTTGTTGGATTTAGGGACAGTAGGAAATTGAGCATTTTTGGAAAACCATAAATGAGTTAATGTAGTGTTCAGGACAAGCTGTGAATTGGCCTCTCTAAGGAGGTTTGTAGTAATAACCTGCTGTAAAAATTACCACTGCCTTTTCGGCCGTTTTCACCATATGCTCCTGCTTTGAGAGCTTGCATTTTCTGGCAGTCACTGTAGCTTAAGGACCTATTATTCTGTGAGGTGGACTTTGGCTCTGTTTTCTATGGGTTTTCAGGTGGGCAATTTGCAGCAAGAGAGGAAAGCCTGTGGGAAACCGTATAGAGATGGAAAGATCTCTTTCCAACGATTTTCATGTGCAGCTGCAAGAAGACCAGAGCTAAAGGGAGGTTTTTATACTTGTGCGTGATGGAAAGGAAAGTTCACCTCAGCTCCCATCTCTCCCAGGAAGCTTTCTTGAGCTTTTCCAGCTCATGCTGGGCTCTCCTGTTTATATAGTTGTGGAGTACCAACCGTCTCTCCAGTGGTGTTGAGCAATTCATCATTTCCTACCATCTCTTTTCTCCTCATTTCGCACAGGGAACCCCAACCCAGTGGTCCCACTGTAAATGGTCTACATTTTTAAAAGTCTTTTGTACCTGTTGTACCTAATTTAATTATGATGGCCAGATAGGCTACTAATCACAATAGCTGCCAGAGTAATCATGGCAGTAATAATGGTCATACAACTTTCATTTATTGAATGCTTTTTAGGTGGCAGATGCCATTGTAGCTTTCCAGGTACTGACCCCTTATTCAGTCTTCAAACAACCCTGAGAGTTACTTTTATTTCCTTCATTGGAAAGGTTTTGAAGACCAGGCATGTTTAGTAAATCGTCCAAAGTCAGAGCGAATACTTCAGCCCAGGTCATCTGTCTCCGTGGCCCTCTCTCACTACTGGGCTTTCTTTCCTATGGTAGTGGGAGATAAGGAAGGTCATCTCACCTTTATAGGGAAGGTAGACTGTGCCGGGCACTATTCTAAGTCCCCTTGAGATATAATCCTAGGTAATACAATAACCCGTTCAAGTGGGAGCTCTTTCCAGTCCCCTTTTCCATTGGAGGAAACTTGGGTTCACAAAGGTGATTAGTTGCTCAGTGCCATACAGCTAGTAAGGGGAACAGCCAGGGAATCACTTCTCTTAAGTACTGTTAAGACATCATCTTCAAGATGTACTTGATATTTACCTGGGTGGTGAACAAGTACTATTTACTTGCAGATGCCTCCATGGGGAAGCTTACCCATTTCTCAAGAGAAATGAATTGTTCCTGGTTTTCTTTAGGGCAGGGCTTGTCAATTATTCTCTCATTGTTCCCCAAAGGAGCCTATTTGGGTCTTTTTTCATAATCACCACCCTCCCCATCTGGTGTTAATACCACAGATATACTGTATATCTGTTTATATACTATGTATATACCTTTGCTTTATGCATGAAAGGAATAAGAAAATTAAACTACCACAAACCAATTTGCATTCTGTTGGCAATTATATACAATCTAGCCCCCAGTCAGAATATGTGCCTGAGTGTCTCCAGGTCCCCATGTTAAAGCTGTTTGGCATGGGCTCTTGGAAAAGCAGTGCACAGTAGAATTTTGGCTCAACTTAAAAACTCACTGTACAGCATGCCGCACTTAATTAAACAAGAATCCTTTAGGTTTGTGCCCTTAATGAATACCTTGCCTGGTTGTATCAGATCACGATAGATAGATAGATAGATAGATAGATAGATAGATAGATAGATAGATAAAAGAAATGAGTAGATTTGCTTTTCATGCCTTTCATTCAATCTTTTGAGGTCCAGAACTCATAGGAGACCCCTCCTTTAGAAAATTGATTGCTTTTATTTTTACTGAGGTCAAGACATTCACATAACCTAAAATCAACCATTTCTACGTGAACAGTTCAGTGGCATTTAGTATATTCAAAATGTTACACAACTGCCATTTCTGCCTAGTTCCAAAACATTCTTATCCTCTCAGAGCAAAACCCTGTATCCATTAAGCAGTCATTCCTCATTCCCGCTTCCTTCCAGCCCCTGACAACCACCAGTCTGCATTTGTCTTTGTGGATTTACTTCTTCCAAATGCTTCACACTGAACGCAGTCTATATAGTATGTCGCCTTTTGTGTCTGGTTTTTTTAACCTCCCATGTTTCTTACACGTTGTAGCATTGCATCAGTATTTCAATCCTTTTTGTGGTTAGATGATATTCCTTCTTATGGCTAATGCCACATTTTGCTTATCCATTTATCAGTTGATGGACATACAGGTTGTTTCCACATTTTGTGGCTATTAGGAATGATGCTGCTATGAATAATTTGAGAATTTCTCTGTGGACATGTTTTCAGTTCTCTTGTGTATAGAGTAGAATTGATAGATCACATGGGAACTCTAGGTTTAACATTTTGAGCAACTGCCAAACTCTTTCCGTAGTAGCTGTACTATTTTGCATTTCTACTAGCAACATAAGAAGCGTCCCCATTTTCCCACATCCTCAGCAATGCTCATTGTTCATCTTGTTTATTATTGCCATCTTACTGGGTATACAGTGATACCTCATTGTGGTTTTGATTTGCGTTTCCCTAGTGTCTAATGATGTTGAACAGCATTTCATGTGCTTATTGGCCATCTGATATGTCTTCTTTGGAGAAGTGTCTTTTCCAATCCCTCCTCACTTAAAGAAAATCAAGTTATTTATATCTTTTTATTGTTTTAAGAATTGATTATACATTCTGGATACCAGATCCTCATCAGATAAATCATTTCTAAATATTTTCTCCTATTCTGTAAGTTTGTCTCTTCACTTTCTTCATGGTGTCCTTTGATGAACATTTTTTTTTTAATTTTGGTGAAGTACAATTTATTGATCATTTTCTTTTGTTGCTTGTGCTTTGGGTATTATATCTAAGATGCATTGGCATTTTAATGGGCTTCTTAAGCTATTAAATCCTTAACCTAAAAAATTGAAACATGAATCGTATGCTTTCAGGCCCTGTAATAAGATGAGTCAACACTAATTTTGGTGGGAGTGACCTTGTAGCAACTTACTTTTTTTTTTCTTTTTCTTCGTGTGTGTGTGTGTGTGTGTGTGTGTGTGTGTGTGCGCGCGCGCGCGCGTGTGTGTGTGTTAACTATTTTATCAGGAAGGCTTCCAGTCAACAGTAAGCTATTAGTTTGGGGAGAGTCGAAAGTTACATTGTATTTTCCACTGCACAGACAGGTCAGTGCCCTTGGCCTCCACATTGTTAAAAGGCCCAACTGTACTTTCCATATGCAAGCAGATTGACAGAAGTTGTCATATGACACATCTTTTTATATTACAATACATTATAAACAACTTACTGTGAAAACAAACATTAATTTTAATGATGTGCATGCCAGATATTTAAGTGCATTTTTGAACATCAGGGTTGTTGCAATGTAAAATTGAAATACTTCTATATATAACTTTTAAAACAAATTATAATGATAAACACTTTATCATCTACCTGTGACATCAGATAAATCTATATTTTATTTTATTTTGTTTTTTATCTTTATAAGGAATTTACTTATTTAATTTATTTATTTTTAATATAATGTATTGTCAAGTTGACTAACATACAGTGTATACAGTGTGTTCCTGGTTTTGGGGGCAGATTCCTGTGAATCGCTTACATACAACACCCAGTGTAGCAACGTATTTCAAGTTGACACATCATCAGCTATCTAATGTGAACATAGTAAAGCTACTCTGAGCACAGAGAAGTTGAATCTCTAACAAGTGTAGCATACTTGTCATAGGTACAGCTTTAGAGGCAAACAGCAGTTTGAATCCAGGACTTGATTCTAAGTTTGAATCCAGGACTTACTTGCCGGCTCTGTGACACGGGACAAGTTAATGAACCTTTTAGTGTTCTCTTTTGTAAAAGAAGGATGATAATACTCTCCTTCATGAGGACATTTTATAAATAGCTTAATACAGCATGTGGTACATAGTGAATGCTTGATAAATGTTATTGTTAGCTATATTATTAATAGGTATCACTTTATTCTTTACAAATCACTACATATGATACAAAACTAGAATGAATGATCATTCCCACATTGAGTGGTTCTGCATTATCTATGCAACTGTTCCTCTCTTTTACTGTGACTAATTGAAAGATGATTGCACAGATAAACCTCCTGCATTTGCAATCAAAATTTGCCATTGCCATGTAGCTCAATGCCTCTCCCCATGGATTTTAAAATAAGAAACCTGTTGGTCACCTGTGTAAGTACAGGGCAAGTTCACCTAGAAACGTGCCGGGAATCCAGCCGAGGCTGTTCTCTGACCTCACTTCCCTGCAATGTATTCTCAGGCTGTCATCAGGCCTTGGGGTTAATCTTATGCACTCCCTGAGTGCTGCAAATGGGCGAGTTGCTCACAACCACCCACATTAGAAATGACTGATTTGGATGGAATGTATGACTTGTGACTCTCTGCACTGCCATCAGAGCATCTCCCTAACTGTGAAATGTATTCCTTATCCAAGGAGGGAGGAAGCAGGTTACCATTTGAGAGTAGAAAGCCCTTAAATGTGCAAATCATGGTGCACTTTTGCGGATGACAGAAAAAAAATCGAACGGTGCTTGGTAAGAGGAAATAATAGATTTAACTCAAGATGTGGCACTGTGGTTCTTTGGGGATGGAGGGATGGTAGTGATTGAGAAGTTGTGTATTGTTTTACTTTATCTTCCAAGCTAATGAAATAGATTCAGAAGAGTTGTCCATGTTCTGTGAGTGTGTCTGACTCAAGAAGTAAGGACTGTGCCAATACTCAACCCTAGGAATCTTGCCAGTAAAGTAGAAGACATTCAAATAGAATTGGACTACCCCGTTTTAAACCTCATCTCTAACCTTCCTCATCTCTAGACATTTTTGAATAGCCCCACATCTCTGGAAGTCAGTTTTCTTAACTGTATGATGAGAAAATTGAAGGGAAAAATTGTGTGGTTGTTAAATTATTTGATTTTTCAACGGCAATTCATAAGCACCACAGGATAAAATTCACAGGTGTAAGAGTGTATTTGAGCCCACAGTACACATGCAGCTTCATTACCTGCACCCTTCTCTTTCCATTCTATGAGCATTTTCCTAAGTTTTCAGGTCATCTTTGCAAGCATCATTTATAATCTTGCCTTACATGCCCTCTTCCTCTGGCTGTCTGTCTAGGTAAAAGCCCTCTGTCTTCTGTTACAAATGCTCTGAGTTTTACTCATTATTTAAGTTAACAGATACAGTTTAAGCACTCACCCTTACTAGGTATTGGGGATATGATAGAGAATAAGACTGAAGTATCCCTGCCCTCATAGGGCTTACGTCCTAGAAGAGGACAGTAAACAGGACAGCAAATGTAAGTGATTTCAGAATGTGGTTGGTATTTCTGAAGGAAATAGACATCTGCAATGGATTGAAAGAGGGAATGGACCTACTTTATAGAGGAGGCATACTGTGATGCATGGAACCTTCTTTCCATCTTCTGGTGGACTATTTGCTTATAACCTATCCACACATTTGAGACTAATATTGCAAAGGATAATAACAATTTCCCAGACCCTTGGTAGAATGCATGGCTAAATCCTTATTGGAAACACTTTTGTCAGCATGAGTCAGCCATATGCCTGCTTCTGCAGTGACTTTATCCAGGGAGTCATTAGACTGAGCCTCTTGTCTGGGACTGTGAGTGTTAGAGGGTGGATCAGGCTGACTAGAAACTGAACTTGCGGTCATCTCTTGCAGTTCAGTTTGCAGGGTCATGTTTTACTACACTCTGCGTCACTGCTGATTGCAAATAACACTCTTGAGACATGTAAAGTCTCCATAACCAGGAAGGGGAAACCCTTGGGATACATTCCAGTCTCTGACACTAACTTGCTGTGTGTCATTGAGAGAGTCACTAAACTTCTCTGGGATTCAGTTTCTCATATATAAAAATTAAGGGACTATTTGATGTGTAGTGGCTTTTCGATTTCATCCCAAGTGCCATCAGTAGTGTGGAGCACTGAATCAGGGCCCAGTGACAAAGTCTGCCACAGTTGATTACGTCCACCATGGGCAAGGGAGAGGTGAACTTTGAACTCCTGACTTGCATTTGCAGACCCCAAATTAGATCATCTTTCATGTTCGTCATCTAGCTATAAAACTCTTCCACCTTTATAAATAAGAATCTCAGTTAACTGAGATTATCTGCATTTTAAAGATTAGCCTAAACAAAACAAGATACTTGCTGGTTTTGAATGTCTCACCAAGTTTTCAAAACTTTTTCTTTCTGTTTGTATATGTTTGCTGGCTTTTATTTCCAGCTGTCAACTAATCATTATTAAAGGAATGACTAGTAACTGTCAGGCTTTGTAAAGCCCCTCAAGAGCCTGGGAACCCTGCTCAGAAAATAACGTGTCTCTCCTCTGGGATAGACAGGCTGCCTCTGATGAAATGCTTAGCTTAGAAGCTAGCGAGGCTTCCAGATGTGTTCTGACACAGGAGACAGTTTGCATTTTCAAAGCTGGGCCCCCAACCGTGCCAGTTGAAGGAACGCAGCTGGTTCCATGGGCTCAGAGGCTTGCACTCTGCTGAGAGATGATTTTAGTTGGAAAGGTTGATGGCGCTGAGCATGGGGATCTCTCTGTGCCTCCCCCACCCCCAACCCCTCCTTCAGACATCCCTGCCACTGGAACAAATGCTTCTATTAGAGGAGGGAAGTAGTCTTCCTCTGCAGCTATCATAAATCGTTTTTCCTTCTGAAGAGATTGTGGTTAATTTCATTATCGGATATAATGGATGAAGAACATTCAGCATGAAAATGTATCTATCCGCTGTAATTACATCAACATTTTTAAGCTTAAAAAAAGTGCTACCGAAAGAACTCATTTCGCATGTATAACCAAGAAAGCTCCATGTGTTTTTACGAGAGGATAATAAAGACATAAATGGGATAGATGGGGCTAAGTAGTTTTACAGATGGTAGTTGCATATTAAAGATTAAATTGCTGTCTATAAATAAAACCACTTTTACAGTAACTAGGTTACTGCTTTATCTTAATTTAGGTATAATTGAGAGCATTAGCGTTCTTCATAATAGCCCAATGAATGTTCCTGCATACTGTAAACAGGACCCCGTGGAATGCTAACTGATGAATTTGCTTTGCCACAGAAAGGCCCTAACTTAAAAGGTTACTGGGGAAACTCTCCTGGTTTCCACGCTGATCTTTGACTTCTGTGAGCCAGAGTATTTTACAAAGATCTTATGGGGGTCCCTAAGGAGGAGACAAATATCTCACTCTCCATTGTGTTACGTGGGCACTGATGATGTGTTTTGATCCCTCTCACTGGTTGTTTCTTCTCTATTTTTATCAAAATTATTGTACTTGGCCCAAACTAGAGGTCTTTACATCTTGATCTTCCATCTTCCTGGCAAAATGAGAACCATAGAGTCACAGTTTACTTTCAAGTGTATTTATTTGATTTGAGGATGAGAAGAAAATGTAAAATACAAAATACCACCTTTCAGATGGGAAAGAGAAAGGTCATGCTTCCTACCGTGATCGTATTGTCACTGCCCTCGGTCGGGCGTCCATGATTGAGAATGAGACGACAAAGGAGCATGATTATAACTGTCATCTAAGGAGCCAACTGCTGGCTTTCCATCCTCTATCAACTGTCTGCTGCCTCTCTGACCTTGGGCAAGTCCCTTAATCTCTCTGTGCATTCTTTCCCGCCTCTGCAAACTAGCATCATAATAACATCAATCACATAGGATTGCTGTAAAGATTAAATCAATTTACTCGTGTAAAACTGTAGGAGCGATCGTGATACAATCGTAGAGCCCTACCACAATGTCATATGTGTTGCATACACACACCAATACATGATGTTTTTACCATCCCATGCACTTGAGATGTTTCCTTTAATACCTTAACCAGTTGTTTGGGAGGTGTGTACTGTGTGCTAGGTAGTATGCTAGTTGCTAGGGATGGCAAAATGAAAAATCACTCTGATCTCTAGGAGCTCTTATACAAGTGTAAGTTCCAAGCAAGAGCCTTGTCATTCTAGTCCAGCATCCTCAGGGTCTGTCACATTGTTGGTACTGAAAAAGAGATTTGCTGACTGGATGAATTGGGTCAGCTCACCCGAGGTCCTGAGCTCCACCCCAGAGCTCCAGAAAACATGGACATAGAAGATGTTTTCCCAAAAGCAGATGGTCTTTGTTTTGTCAAAAGTTGGGGGAAAAGGTGCTGGGCCACAAAAATAAATGTCCTTTACAGACACACAAAAAATTAGGGACGTTTGGGAGAGGGTGTTGTAAGACAAAGTAAATCACAAAGGCATTTGCAATGGGGCAGGGGGCATGAAGATTCTGGTAGACCTTAGGGATGGGGAGGTATCTGATGACTGGAGATGACCAGGACAATGCTATTAATAATGCAAGGTGAAAAAGAAGGAAAAGCCCAGGCTTTGGGCCAACTTCAGGATTGTAGAAGTAAACAAATCTTACTCAAAAGTCCCTTTTATTTTCTAGTTTTTCAATGAATGTATTTTGTGATTTTTCCCAACAGGTTTACTTGCCTAATTAAATTTATCCTAGGTGACCATTCAGAAACGTCGTCTGTAGTGTAGAGAGACAGATGGCCAGAGTTCTACCTCCTTTCTTGGTCAAAAGAGCTGGATCCAGGAAAAGGCTGGCAGGGTAGAAATAATTGTTGTGCAAATTAGCCCTTGGTAAAATTCCTGGGATGGAATGATTTTATGAGGATGAGATAATGTGGGAAAGAACATGAATCCCAGGTTCCTCACATTAGAACCCAGCTATAGAATTAGGGAATTTTAGAGTTGGCCAAGATCTGGAAGGCCTCCACTCCAACTCCTTCATTTTTATAGATAGGAGACTGAGGACTGGGTAAATTAAACATGTATCTTAAGATTATGCATCAAATAGTGGCAGGCCTAGGGTTTTAGCCCCCAGGTCTCCACAAGCAATTAACAGAGACCACATGCACTGTTCCCAGAACAGTACCCAGAACACATGACAGGTATTGAACAAACATAGATAAGATTCCAGAGATGAGATAAGGTAGCTTTTATAAATGTCCACAAAGAATTTTACAGCGTTTTATTGGGAGTCCTGTGGAATTACATAGATAAATATTTCAATGAAGTTAATTTACTTCTATCTACCAACAAATATTTCTTTAGAACATAAGATGGGGAGGTATGATTTGGGGGATATGATCCCCATAGAGATAGAAATTGTCAGTATCTGACCATTTTGGACATACTGAAATGGAAATTTCTGTAACATTGAATATAATGCAATATAACACACAAATGAGTGCTTATTTGATATTCTAAGAACATAGCAGTGTGACCAGGAATAATTCATACTTCCTGAATCCCCTAAACAAATTTTCTACTCCTGTTAGGGTGATGTTGCCTTCATCGAAATTCATCTTTCTCTTATAATGTTGGCATGCCTTGTCAAATATAAATACCCTAATGGACAACCTGGATGTCATATATAAAAAAAAGTAGTAACATTAAAAAATATTTTAAAGTGGGGCACCTGGGTGGTTCAGTTGGTTAAGCATCTGCCTTTTGATTTCTGCTCACGTCACGATCTTGCAGTTCGTGAGATCAAGCCTCGTGTCAGGTTCTGTGCTGACAGCGCAGAGCCTGCTTGGGATTCTCTGCCTGTGTCTCTGTTCTGCCCCCTCCATCATGCATATGTGCACATTCTTTGTCTCTCCTCCCTCCCTCCCCCCCTCCCTCCCTCTCCCTCCTTCCCTCCCTTCCTCTCTCTCTCTCTCTCTCAAAATAAATAAACATTAAAAAAATTTTTAAAGTAATAATCACTACCTTTTACTGAGTGCTTATCATAAGTCACGTACCATGCTAAATGCTTTATCTCCATTGTTGTATTTAATTTTCATTACTGCCCTATGAGGTGTGGATATATTTTTGACTTTATTTTTTAGGGATATTTAAGATTCCCAGCAAAACTGAGGGGAAGGTACAGAGATTTCCCTCATACCTCTGCCCCCACATTTGCACTGCCCCCACCACTACCAACATCCTCTACGAGAGGGTACCTTCACCACAATTAATGAACATAGATTCACACATCATAATCACCCAAAGTTCATAGTTTATAGCACAGTTCATTCTTGGTGTTGTACATTCTATGGGTTTGGACAAATGTGTAATGACACGTATATGGTATTACTGCCCTAAAAATCCTCTGTAGGCTTCCTATCCATCCCTCACCTCTTCCCACCCCCAACCCCTGGCAAACACTGATCTTTTTACTATTTCAGTAGTTGTACCCTTTTCTAGAATGTCATAGAGTTGGAATCATATACTATGTAGCATTTTCAGATTGACTTTTATTTAGTAATATGCATGTAAGTTTCCTCGATATCTTTTCATGGTTTGACAGCTTATTTCTCTTTAGCACTAAATTTCATCCCATTGTCTCAATGTACCACAGTTTCTTTATCCATTCATTACTGAAGGATATCTTAGGTTGCTTCCAAGATTTGGCAGTTATGAATAAAGCCTCTATGAATGTCCTTGTAAGTCTGTGTGTGAATGTGTGTGTGTGTGTGTGTGTGTGTGTGTACCTATGGATGTAGTTTTGTAACTTCTTTGGGTAAATACCATGAAGCATCATTGGTGGATCATATATAATAAGAGAATGTTTAGTTTTTTAAGAAACCACCGAACTGTCTTCCAATGTGGCCCTGCCATTCTGTATTCCTACCAGCAGTGAATGAAAATTTCTTTTGCTCTACATCTTTGCCTGTTATTTGAGGCTGTCACTTCTGGATTTTGGCCATTCTAATAGATTTGTAGTGGTATCTCATTGTTTGTCTGTTTGTTTTTAATTTTCATTTCCCTGATGACATATGTGGAGCATCTTTTCATATGCTTATTTGCCATCTGTAGATCTTATTTGGTGACTGTTGAGGTCTTTGGTCCATTTTTTAATCAGGTTGTTTGTTTTCTTAGACATTGTTTTTAATTTCTGCTTTATGGGAGAGGGAAATATGAGGGTCAATGAGCTTAAGCAGTTTTTCTCCAGGTCAAACTAGTTTTCAAACCTAGGAGATAGAATTCAAACCTAGGTCTACCTAAATATAAATGTATATGTTTGGTGTCCACTCTGTTCTACATTTGCAAAATCTCATTCAACAGCACCCTCAACACTACTCAATCCTTTCTCTGTTTGAAGTCCCCCAGTGACTGGGACTGAAAACTTCCTGCAGCACAACTAAAATCTGTCTCAGTTTCACACTCCTAACTGCCCCTCATTTGCTTTCCAGCTGTGCTCATTGCCTAATCCCTGTGCCTTGTTACATGAACCTCCATTTCAGTTTGACCAGCTATGCGAGTCTACACAAAGTTACAATGAGATCACATTAATTAGAACACTCTATTGGGGATGAATTATATTGACTTCTCAATCAGAGCATGATGCTGGAAAGAAGTTGTTTAATTTCTTCCTTAGTATGGTCTGTGTACAACACTAAACAGCAAGCTCTCTGTGGGTCACCTTAGACAGTTCTGTCTTTTCACACAGCACAGCACCATGGACTGGAAAGACATGCTTCAGGTAGCCTCACATTGCCTGTACCTTTTCAGGACACTTCATCACATACACAAATTTAAAGTCTTGGCAGTTGCCCATTCTACAGACAGGTACCTGACCATGGGGATGGAAATGGGCGGGCACATTCCTCATTCACAGGAATGCTTCAAATGTACAAGAAGGTTTCAAGTCCTTACTTTGCCTTTCTTATCTTTTTAAAAATATAATTTATTGTCAAGTTAGCTTCCATGCAACACCCAGTGCTCATCCCAACAAGTGCCCTCCTCCATGCCCATTACCTACTTTCCCCTCTCCCCCAACCTCCATCAACCCTCAGTTTGTTGCTTTTCTGAAAGGGCCTTAAGAAAGCACTCCAAACACCTATACATGATTGAGTCCTCAGTTCCTAAAGTGTGTCTGAAAGATCAGTTCTGTGGGATTGAGTAGGTCTTACTCTAAAAAGGGTTGCATGATCAGATAAGTTATGAAACTAAACAAATCTGGTTTCTTTACTATTCTCAATTTCTCATTTATCCTTGTTTGTCAGATTGTTTGGGTCATGTTTGTTTCAAACCAGATCTTAAGTTTTGTAAGGGCAGAGCTGAGTCTGAATTTCTTCACCAGTGAATCTCCAGTAACTAGTACAACACCTGGCTCATTTGAGATGTGTTTGAAAATGAATGAATGAATGAATGAGTTAATAAAGGAATGAAGAAAAGGGAGTTAGGCAAAGAAGGATAAGGAGGAGGCCTAACAACCCACCTGGAAGAAGGAAATAAGAAGAGTGAGAGAATAAAAAAGAAACTTCACTAACTACATAATTTCTCCAAAGCTGGGCCTGCTCCAAACTCTGTATGTACAAGGCTGGGGTTATTTAGGTCTGTTAAGATGGATGGTTATATTTATTTTTAGGTTCTGAAAGCTTGAAATGGTATGTTCTCCAGATGGGAGGGAGGATGAGAGCATCTGGGAGCCAATGTACTCTGAGCTCCCTCTTTTCACTACCCTTCACACCCTGGCAGCTGGTCAGATGAGCCCTGTAAACACTTGCTACTATATTTCAATATTGCTCTGTCTTATTCCTCTCAGAAAATTTCAATGGCCTGCAATTTTGATTGCCCATATATTTTGTTTTTCCTGGAGATTGAATTTGCCTCCTTTGCTGGCAGCTTGGCTGTTTTGATTGCCCAAAACAGTCCATTTTTCATGTCCACACCATCAATAGGAACCCAGGTGCAGAACAAGGAAATGTGGACAGGTGTTTAAAGACTGGCGGGGCTCTCACAGGGTGTGCTTTGCACACTGGATAGTAAGGCTTGCTGAGAATAAAGTTACTAAAGGCAGGATATTTGATTCATAGGGTTCTTAAGCCTGTATTAAAAAGTCCTCCAAAACTTACTCTCCATTTTCCCTGCGAATGTAAATAACTCAGATAACAAAGATAGTATACAGCGAGCTGAGACATTCACCAAAAGATCACTTGGATTAACTGTGAATCCTCTTTGGAAAGAATTATTGTGTTCCAGATCAAGAGATTAGAAAAATAGCATTCTGGTTTCTTTCTGTTATTATTTGAGGTGTGAGGGGAATCTCATTCCTCACAAAGCCCTGGCATTTGTTGTCAAATCATATAATTTAAATACTTTGTGAAATTTCCATTTTTAAATGAAAACTATTTAAGAGGGGTGTAGCTGGAACTTAAATCAATGGTAGAAGCAAATTCTATCTATCTATCTATCTATCTATCTATCTATAATTTGGAGGAAACTTTCTTTTTATATTAAGGTAATGCAGATATACTGGGGGAAATTCTGAAAAATGAACAAAACATAAATAAAAATTTGCTCAATTTCCTCATTCCTGAAATTAGCCTTTTTTTCTAGAGATAGGCAGACAGATTGTGTAATCTGATTTTTCTCTTTTTCCTTCCTTTTTTTTTTTTTTTTAAAGTGGGACCATACTCTTTTCTGACAACATATCTCAGCTAAGAATTGGTGGACTTGATTAGTAGATCAGTTTAATGCCATAGATGTTTTGGGTCTAGGCTTAGTGAAGCATTTGACAAAGCCTCTTATTACATACTTGTGGATAAGAGGGAGAGATATGGTCTAGATGGCAGGACAATTAGGTAAGTTCACAGTTGGCTGAGCAGTTGTACCCTAAGGGCCTTGATTAATGCATGGATGGCAACCAACAGGGAGGTCCCAGTGGTGTTGGGACAAGTATGTTTAGCAGGTATTATGTTCAGTCACTTCCCAGGAATACACCTTGTTAAGGAATTGTTGAGACCCGTTGCATCTGTAAGTTCTGATTACCAAAATCTTAACAGCAGTTTTTCAGTGAAAGTCCATTCGCCAATGATGAAGCAGTTTTCTAAGAATGGAATCATAAAAGGGCAACTGGTGGGCTTGGAAATGCTGTGGACACAGTCACGGACACGACTGGTCTGGAGTTTGCTGTGACTTTGTACAAAATCTGGAGGAGCTTTTATAACAAAGGATTCTACCAATAAGACCAGGGGCTGAAGTTAGTTGAATTGGTGCTGAGTAGTGTAGTACTGAGTTTAATAAATAGCTTACCTGACTGTGAACTAGAACATCAAACTACAACATGGTACATGGTGATTATTTACACTCCATTTTATCTGCACACAGAAGTCATTGACACACTCAGCTAGGTATGGCTGGCATGAATGTCTGTACCTTGTTCCTTGGTCGGTAACAAAACACTTGACCTTTGTGGAGCTTTTAATCTGTACCAGGAACTGCCAAAGACTTTAATGACTTACCTCATTTATTCTCCCAACAACCCTGTAGGACAGGTATTCTGGGTTTATAGATGAGAGAACTAGGGCAGAGAGAGGCTACTTAACTCACCAGAGGTCACAAAGCTGGTATGGGGTGTGGCACAGATTTGATTCCAAGCATCGGTCACTACATACAGTCACAGTACCTACCCTTTGCCTCCTCATTCTGCCTTACTCACCATTTTTCAGCTCTGTTGCCGATGCTGGCAGCTGGTTGCATGCTCATCTGGGTTCCAAGGTCTGCCTCTTGGCATCGTAGTTTTTCATTCTCATTGCAGACAGCGCATGGCCCCTGCACTTCTTCAGAAGTCATGCTCTAGGTATATCCTCTCATTAAGTTTTTCTAGCATTTAATTCTTACACAATGCTTGCACTTTGTATAACACAAGCTGCAGCTCTCTGCATTTGTCTCAGACCACATGATCCACTTGCCTTCTACCTATTTTTCAGATTGTGCCACACAGTTAAGAGGCTTTTGAAGCTACTAGCTTTTTGACAGGAAAAAACCAAAATTCCCTCTTTGGCTTATACATGGAAAACAGTGCCTTAATTCTGCAGGAACCAAATGTTCAATGACAGTTTCTAAGTGACTGTGACAATAGCCTCTCCTGCCTTTAATCACCATGGTTTTTAGAAAACATACCAAATCATTGGAAGCCAACAGGTTCCTTGGCTTTCCATCTTCAACATTTATCTTAAAACACAGAAGAATTAGAAATTATTTTAGATAATTTCTGAATGCCACAAAGCTTAGGTACTGCACTGAATGGCACAATCAAGATTTCAATGAACAATGACTTGTTGAGATGAGGGTTGACATGAACAAGGTGAAAGGTAACTTAGAGAAATGTGAAATCTTATAGTTGCGCTGTCTCCAAAATAATTGTGGAAGAATGGGATAAAAGAGACCCTAATTTACTTTACATGGAAAAAAAAAAAGACTGACTTACCCATAAGTTATTATGAACCACCTCAATCCTGAAATACATTAATTAGGATAATTTTACTTAATGACTATGAACAGTCATCCTTTTATTTATACTACTAAATAGAATTTGGTGTTTTGTTTTTTTTTACTTCATTTTGAATATTGCATACTAAAAGTACTCTTGCTACGTTGAAGTTGATCCTGGAAAAGACAAACAGAATAGCACTATGGTATATGAAGGAAGGCTGAACAAACTAGAAATTTTTATCCTGAAGAGAAAGAAAAAAATCAGAGGAGAAATAAGATAGTTCACATAGTTCTATGTGAAACACTGTCACATAGAAGAAGAAAGAGCATCATCTGTAGTTGCCTGTAGTGTAGAGCAAATGGGTAGATTTTCCCATCATGTAGAACAGACACATTAATGGGAACCACACTGCAGTGTCCAGTTATATGACTAGCTGTTTTGCAGAGTAGTGAGTACCCTCACCATCAAAAGTGTTCAGTTAGAGCCTGGAAAATTATGTATCATGAGTGCTAAGAAAGGAAGCATTATACTTGAACATGAATGTCACAGTAGCCAAAACTGGAACAACCTAACTGTCCATTATTTGGGTGGGTAGATAAGTCAATATTCTCAGCCAGGTGGTTTTGCTCAAGGGAGACATTTGGCAATGGCTAGAGACATTTTTGTTTGTCACAGTGTGGAAAGGGAATACTGTTGGCATCCATTGGTTTGAGGTGGGAGGTGCTGCTAAATGTCCTGTGATACAGAGGACACGGGAATTATCCAGCCCAAATGACAGTACTGCCCAGGGTGAAAGACTCCAGGATAAACAAAAGATGGCACATCCATACAGTGGAATTGCTCGGCCATAAAAAGTAACAAAATGCTGATATATGCAACAGCATGGAGGAATTCTAAAGTTGTGACACTGTGTAAAAGCAGCCAGACACAAAAGGATAAATACATGTTGCATTATTTCATTTGCACAAAATTCTAGTAAATATAAACTACTGTATAGTGACAGCAGATCAGTGGTTACCTCGGCCCAAGGGTGGTAGGAGGGAATGGATTGGAAAAGGTCATGAAGAATCTGTTGGGATAAAAATGTTCTGCATCTTGATTGTGGTATTTTCATGGGTATATGTAGTTGTCAAAACTCACTGAATTGTTTGTTTTAAAAAATGCACGTGAATGGATGTAAATCATACCTGAATAAAAAAATATTTTTAAAGATGTGGTACATCAGAAGCGATTGCACTCAAGATCTTTAATTTTGCTTCCCAACTTCAAAGTGCTATTATTTTGTTTAGATCCATTGTGCTGCCCATCTAGCGAACATAGAAAAAAATCTACAAAAGCTTGCTATATCATTATGGGTCCAATCATGAGATAAAGACCATGCAGGAAGCTAAAGAGGAGAAGATATAAAGAATGATTAAATACTAATGAAAGAGAAACTCAAAGACATAAGGAAACTCCACATGGTACCCTAGAGCTAAGGGAAAGAACCCAAGGAATGTCAAACTTGGAAGGGAACCCTCTTCCCAAGTTAGCATCAGACTTTGTTGGACGGTGTATAGTTCTGACCCCTAGGTAGCAGAGAAGTTTGCTAATTGGTTCAGATCAGAGCTGGTCTGTGGTCACTGGTCAAGCAACAGGCAGCCTTCCGGAGTCTAGATGGGGTGCATTCAGTCAATGGCTGCACACAGAGGAGATCCCAGGGTACAGGTGAACCAACCACGGACCTACGGAAAGAGTGATGACACAATGGTAAGAGTGTGGACCTAACTGGTTGCGAGAAAGCCGAGTGTGGGCCTACAGAGAGAATTGGAGTTCTCTGAGGGCAGGAGACCTCATATATAGTGTCCCTGTCAAAAGAGCTGCTGATGGGCTATTGTCAGGCCAGGGAGAGGCTGCAATACTGCCCAGCGACTAAGTACTCCGGAGATACGGCTGGCTCTGAACTCCACTGGAAGTCCTTACACCCACAGTGCCGATCCCCTGTGAAGCAGGCAAAGGGAGCAAAAGACCTTCCTCCCTTACTGCCCCTCCAGGAAAAATCTCAACATCAACTTCACCATAAAGAAGGGATGCTGAAAGAAGTTATGGCCATTATTAAAAAGCGTGTACAGACAGTGAATCTGGAGTTGAGGGAGACTTCATTGATACTTGGCACGCTCATTGTTATGAGTTGAATTATGCCCCTCCTTCTCCCTCCCCCCCCCCAAAAAAAAATATGCCGAAGGCCTAATTCCTCCCAGTACTTGTGGTTGGGACCTTATTTGGAAATAGGGTCTTCGAGAATGTAATCAAGTTCAGCTGAGGTCTTACAGTGGGCCCTAATCCAGTATGACTGGCATCCTTACGAGAAGATAAAAATGCCAAGTGAAGACAGCCATGCAGGAGGAACAGCATGTGTCTACGGAGGCAGGGGGTGGACTGATAGAGGAGTGGAGCTCCACCCACCAGAACCATGGGAGGAGTCTCCTCAGAGTTTCAGAGGATGCCTGATTTTGCTGACACCAGTCTCCAAAACTGTGAAGTTAAATTTCTGTTGTTTTGAGCCACCCAGTTTGTGTTACTTTGTTTCAGCAACCCTCAGACAGCAATACAGATTTTGGCACCAATAGGTGGGGTGCTGCTGTAAACAAGAATCTAAAAGTGCAAAAGTAGCTTTGGGATTGGGTAATAGATAGAGGCTAGAAGAGGTTGCAGGTACTTGACATAAAAAGTCTAGATTGCCTTGAAAAGAGTGTTGGTAGAAATATGGCTATTAAAGATAACCCAGTTAAGAGCTTATACAGAAGAAAGGAGATCTGTAGAGAAAGCTTTTACTGTTCTTGAAAATGCCTATAATGTCATGAACAGTGTGTTGCTGAAAACATGAATGTTAAAGGTGCTTCTGGTGAGATCTGAGAAATGAGGGACATACCGTTATACCCTACAGGAAAGATGAGTCTTGCCATAAAGTGATGTGGAACTCAGCTGAATTATGTTCTGCTATTGCAAGAAAAGTAGAACTTAAAAGCACTGAGCTTGGATGTGGAGGCAAAGAGATTTCCAAGCAACGTTTGGAAGGTGTATTGTGGCGGCTTCTTGCTGCTTATATTAACGTGCAAAAGGAAATAAACTGAGAAATGAACCATGAAGCAAAAGGGAACGCCTAGGGTAACTGGAAGCCAGAAGAGGCAAGGAAGCTTCTCCCCTCCATGTTTCGGAAGGCGCATGGCCCTACTAACACCTTCATTTGGGGCTTGTACCCTACACCCATTTCTGCTGTGTTAAGGCACCCAGGGTATAGTTGCTTTGTTCTGGCAGCTCTAGAAGACGAATACACTTGGCAAGTTTCATTCAGCAATTCAAATTTTGAATTAAAGCACATTTAGTAATTATATGCTTTGTTAGAATATAGACAAAATTGCAGTTTATAAAAAAACTACATCAATCCAAAAATAATTTGGTCCTAGTGAACATGTCTTGATTGGAGCCTCAGCCTGAGGAAATATTTTCAGTATCTAGGTTTTTGCATTGTTCATTTATCTACAATTTACTGGAACACAGACCACAAGCACATTTGGTAACTTTCTTATTTGCTTTCTCATGTGTGACAGTCTGTGTTTAATGATTATACCCCACTTACAAGCTGTATTTTTTCTAAATAGTAAAGACTTCAGTATGGGCACCTTGTTTTCCTTTGATAATACAAATAGTTCTGTAAAAATCCTTTAAAAAAAATCCTGCTTGCTTTAAGTTGGTTGCTATTGATATACTTTCGGTCCCCTAAAATAATTTTTGGCATATATAAGAAGCTTATTTGACATTTAAGAATTAAATATACAGTAGTTACTGAAATGAAGTTTAATTACTTTACGATCTTAAAAAGTTAAGTAAACAAGAAACCATTGCAATAAAAAGCACAAAACAGTAAATAATTGACCCATTCATCCAAAAATGTATCAAATATTGCATCCCTGCTTGGCGGCTTTATACCATTGTTTTGGCTCATACTGAAGAAAACACAGGAGCAAAATAAAATTCTTTCCATCTTAACACCCATGTCATATTTATGCCTTAATGTCCCTTGGGGTATCTGAGCCTGGGGCACACAGAAGAACCTCAGAAGATTCAAGAACAGAACGCTTTCCCTATGACTATCTTAGGTAGTGATAGAAAAGGGTAAGTGTCCCTTATGCCCTACTTCCTGGTTTCCTGGGAGACATGTATTCCCCATCGGGGAGCTCAGAATGTGGGAGGCCACTGACCCCCTCCTCACCTTTGTTTCTTATTTGGGGTATGTGTGTGCAAGTAATGGAGATTGACCCACAGTCTTTGCCAGGCTTCCCTACAACCTAGGTGGGTGGCTTTTTGGCACCTTGACAGGTCTCTAATCCTCAGATTTTTATTTGTAAAATATTATAAATATATACGTGTATGTGTGTATATATAAATATATATTTAAATATTCCTGCAGATGTTGTACAAATTAGATGAGATGACTTATGTAAAGGGTAAACACGGCCACCTTATAAAAGCACACTCACCATCATCACCATCATGTGTAAGATAGAGACAGAGGTGATCTACTAACCTCAAGGGTATCATGGCTATCGCACGGGAGAACCTTTGTAATGTGCTGTACCCAGTGACTGGCACATGGTAGGCTTTCAGTACAGTTTGATTTCTTACTTTCTCTCAAAACTTGAGACTTTTTAGGAAGATGCCAGTTTTAGCAGGGGTTATTAGAGGCTAAGATAAGGTATGTTTTTTTTAAGAGATTTAACCTGAATTATGAAGAATAGAATTAAGTCCTTTCAAAAAATACTGACATTATCTTATTTTTTATTCAACTGATAGCACATAAGAGGGGGGGAAACTTTTGATTGGATGACAAACTCAAGAATAAAAAAATCAACCTTGTCCAAGCATCTCTGATGAAATATGTCTTATGCCCTTTCTCACCCCCTTCTGTCTTTTGTTCTTCCTTGCTCCCATTCACCATTTTATAAGTACTATGTATAATTATGTGCACATTATAGAGTTCCCACTGTTCTGAGTGCTTAGACATATAGACATAAGACAGACAAGCTCCCTGCACTCAAGTGCCCTATTATTTACAAGAAAGGTTATAGTCTAAGTAGAGAATTTATATTCCGTTTTACCCTCTCAGTCATTCTGATTCTTCAAAATAACACTTCTCAAACTTTGGTGTGCACAAGAACCACTTGGAAGACTTGTTTAAAAATACCATCTTAATTTGAGAGACATTGGACAAAGTGAGAGTCCAGACATATGACAGGTGTTTCCCATTTTGTCTGTGTGTCCTTGGAGAACTTATAGTCTTCTCTGGGCCTCTCTTGCTCATTGGCCACATTTTACATTGGGAGAAACTGGCAGCCTTTTGTGTGTCTATAAAGATCCCGTTTCCCTTGTCTTCTCTCAGCTGTGTCTGTGTTTGCAAGAACTGTTGGTAAATACTTATTAGCTCTTTGATAACTACTTGGTGATTTAAAGGAGGAGATAAAATGCATTTAATGCACCATGACTGTTTTGAAAGTTAGCATAGGCCAGTTAACATCTTGACAATTTTTTCTTAAGTGAGGCAGTTTTTAAGGATTAACTACACTGATTTGGAAACGCCTAGGTTCAAGTGGATAGCACGCATTTACCTACTTTTGTTTCCTTCTGCAAGTTAGCTAGGATTTCCTTTCTATGTTCCCTGGAGGTTTGAATTCAAGCAAGAAATAGGCTTTGGCCTAAAAGGTTCTCTGCTCCTTTAGAGGGAAACCTGTTTTAGAGACACCCTTCCTCCCCCGCCAATCCAGATTACTGAAATGTGTTTCTTTATTGCATACGGTACCATTATAATGAAACCAAAAGCACCACTAATGGATTGATACCATCAATAAAGCCTCTTATTTGGCTGAGGTCTTTCCTTTCAAACCTGAGCTGAAGGTCAATTAGAACAATGATGGAAGGCAGTTAATTTCCTGTTTATAAATACAGAGTAGGAAATGCGGTATTGATTGCTGCATTTCAAGGTGGGGGGGGGGGACAACTGTCCTCAGCTGTGGGTAATCCAGGGTGATGTCATTTATAAGGTTAGAGAGTTCAGTTTTCTGCATATGTTAAGTGAACAATGACTTACTAAACCAAGATGACATTAGGTCTGTAAGTCTGAAGTATATGAAATATAGTCCCTGCCTTTTAAGAGCTTAAAAAAATTTAGGTATCAAATCAAGACTTAAAAACATTAAAAGATCTAGAAATCATTATCATAATTGTGGGTATGCTAAATTCTTTTGGAGTTCAAAGAAAAAGTCCATTCTCTAATGGGCCATGCAATAGAATTCACTGAGGAAATTGGATCTGACCAGGACTTTGAAGAAGGAGAAAGGTCAGCAGTGCTGTCTCAGTGTTGTTGAAGGAGTGAATGAGTGAATGAATGATAGGTATTCTGGGAATCACAAATGGATATGAGCCCATTCGTTCCATAGGCTAAAATGGTTGAGCTAAGGGACTGTTCAATCTAGGATACTGTAAGTTCAGACTTTCTAATTTTGAGGTATGTCATAATAGCATTTTCTGTGGTGTTCTCTGTAGGATAATAAAGATGGATCATGAAAAGGAGTTCTGCAGCCAGATACATTTTCAAAGCACTGGGATAAAGTTAAACCAATCACTTTTATTTTAGCCTTCTGAGAACCTTGAACAGACTACTGTGTCTTGTCATTTTCTAAGAAGTTGATAGAGTGTAGAGCATTTCCCAAGATGATTCGGCCAAGAAAGAAAGAAATTCATGACACGTTTGTGTATTTATACACACATATACCAATATATAGGTAGATAGATACAGAGTACAGATTTCATTTTTCCAGGTCATCTCATAGGGAAAGTGTTTCTAGGGAATGCTTTGAGAAGTGTTCACAAAAAAAAGTTTTCTTGTGCTAGTTTCTTTTACTAAATATCCTACTACCTTTCACAGTGAGCTTTCTCCCAGTCCAGATTTTTCATTTCTTATGACAATTCTTCCCCTTCCTTGTGTCAATTCTAAGAAGCCTCAGAAAATGTCAGCATATGTGACAGCTGATGTGTATTGCGTTCTCAAAAACATATTTTTTTGATGCTAAAAAATTACATATATTTAAGCAATTTTATGTGTCTGGACTTTCTTGTCTAGTCAACCCAACGAATGTCAAAATAAACACCCTCTTCTCATTGGAGTGTCTGTAACAGCATAGCATTATCAAAAATTCTGGCAGAAAGAAAATGAGAACGTTGTATCATCACTCCAAATGAGAGTGAAGTTTAAAAACAAAACAAAAACAAAAAAATGGCTACAATAAAATAATTTTTTAAATACTTATTTATTTTTGAGAGAGAAAGTGGGGCGAGGGGCAGAGAAAATCCTAAGCAGGCTCTGCTTTGTCAGCACAGAGCCCAACTCGGGGCATGATCTCTCAAACCATAAGATCATGACTTGAGCTAAAATCAAGAATCAGGTGCTTAACCAACTGAGCTGCCCAGGTGCCCCAAAATAACTTTAATCTCTGACTAAAAACAGCTGTAATGAAATTAAATTTCCTTAGGGGGGAAAAAGCCTCCATCGTACAAATTACTTTTCTTATATAAGATATTGTTAGGAAATCATTTTTGCCCTGGGTTTTCACTCTCTTTTTCTTGATCCTTTGCCCTCTTATTTTTTTGGATAGACACAGACTGTACTGTGGAGTTATTTTTGCAATCATATTTCAAATAATTAAATTTCAAGTCACCTTTACTGTAATATACTTTGGGCCTTTCAGTTCCACTTAAGAGGGAGGGAATCATAAAGTGGGAATCTGGTATTTATTTGACTTTCTTCTCCTGAAAATACCCTTTGTGATTGACCAAGTGCATTTCTAATTTCCTTCCTTCATGGATAAATCCATTTTGAATTACCATTAGAGTTCTATGTTAAATCAAGGAAATTTGGACCCTAATTGTACCTTAAGACCTCGAGCTAGCCACCTATACAGTTCTTGCAAATATTACAGATTTGGGCCATGCGTAGAACTTCAGTTGAAGGAAGAAACATATGAAAAGCTGTAAATAGTAGAGTAACATCATACACAAATTTTATATAGCCAAGTTCAACTATATAATGCATAGAGGGATAGATAGGGTTGGAGGAGGAGGTAAGAAGAGGGAAACAAATAGCCTGTGTCCCTCCCCCTGTTAAGATGAGACTTTGGCCTTTGTTCTGTGGACCAGGAACCCTTGGACAAAATGCAAATAGAAATGAAAAAAACCTAATCCTGAACTTTTATGTTCCTAAAAGTCCAGCTCCTGGCTTTAAGGGGAAGTTAAAGAAAATGTCAGAGTTACCTTAGACTATATATGTATGTCCTTTTTGCTTTCATCTTATCTGCTCACTTCTGATACCTATCCTTCTTTGGGGTGTCCCTCTACTGAAATCCATAGGATTGCATAATTACAGAACTGAAGGAAACCCAGGACATTATTTAGTTTAACCATCCTTGTTTACTATCGGGAAAATCAAGACCCAAAGAGAGAAAATGACTTAAGAAGCTTACCATATCTGACCAAGGTAGATAGAATTTTTGACTCCTTAATTATAACGTAGTGTCCTTTCCCCTGTGTTCAGAAATCAGATACAAAGCTTGTTAGCATTTTGTATAAAGAAATATCAAGCAGACTTTGAGTGTCTGGGATGGACGTGGTTGCTGAGATAGTAGTAAGGAATGTATTCTTACATGAATGAAGCACAAATGTTTAGAATATGCACACTTTTAGTTTCACAGAAATGTTCCCAAAGAAAGGAAGGCTGTAATGTAGTTTTTTTAGGCTGTGAGCTTATGCAGAATTGTGACTAATACACAATCATAAGTAATATGCGTTCTTATTATATTCTGATTTCATCAAGAATTTATTATTTTTGAGAAAAGTTAAGCGTGATCTATTAGGCCCATCTTCTCTTCTTTCAAATGCTTCCCTTCACTTGAAAAGTTTGTACAGACATGTTGGAAGAGAGCGACCGGCCCTGGGAAACATCAGAGTAAAATGTGTATTAACAGTGGCAAAATGTGTTGACTTTCCCCAGAGAAGCCCTTTTCAGGGAGCGGACATACAGTTCTTGGTATTATGATACCAAATGATGAGTTCGTAATAAGTTTCTATGATAGGTTTTGAGGCACAGTTTTGTTTACCTGAACTGTATATCTCTTTGGGTGAATTTACATAGAGACAGTACCGTTTGGATTGAGGTCAGTGTTCTGTTACGAGAGGGAACGCTAAGGAAGAAGTAAGATTGTTGCTCCCCTGTTCCTAAAAGCATAGGACCGTGCATGGGTCACTGAGCTTCTCTCTGTTTCATTCTCTGGACTCAAAGTGAAGTTCGCAAAAATTGCTTAGCTCATGACAGTAGGTACATTTTAGCTACGTTTGTTATGTGCCAGGTGTTGTGCTCATCACTTGATATGTACTACCTCATTTAAAACTCACAACAAATCTGTGAAGTAGCTACTACTGTGACACTCATTTTACAGATGAGGGAGTAGAGACCAAGGCAAATTATATAGTTTGCCCCCAAATCATACTGCCAGGAAGTGGAAGAGCCAGATTTGAAGTGATGCTAGGACCACCATTTTATACACGGAAATGTTTTGAGGACGGATGTATACAGAAATACAGGGCATGTTTCCTTTGCAGCAGCCTTAAATACTCTTGTTGAAATCAAAGCAGTGGCAAGAAATGCTACTCGATTTACCATAGCTCTTTTCAGCGACAACCTGGGAATAATGGAAAAATGGTGCCTTGAAGCCTGAATGCCATAGAACCTGATGACAGTTCTGTCCTCTGCTGTTACTTCCTCCTCCAGCTACCTCTCCCCTGAGCACACATGGGTTGTACAATACACTACAGTTCATGCATGTTTCATGTTATGTGTGTCAAATAACATAATGACATTTAGGAGTGGGCAGAGTGTCACAGAGGTGTCTTGGCCCCCAAATGCTTGAAAGGCTTTTGTATTGCTATTGATTTTTTTTTAAGTCAAAACTCCAACAGTTCTCGGGCGCTAACATTAATTACAGCATTTTTATGCAGTAGAACCAAAATGCTACATAGGATAAGGTCATTCTGCACGTTTTAGATTTGTTGAGCTCTGTTTGAGGCAGTCTCCAGTGCCTCAGATGCAATGTGAGTATGAATTGGATGTTACTGGATGCAGGAAATTTATGGAGACATGTGTTCAACAAAAGGGGGGTCAGGGGATCCCTCCAGGATCCCCCTCCAGGAACAACCATCCTACTTCTTCAAAGAGCTTCTAGTGTGTCTTTAATGCTTCCAAAGCAGTGATGTGTGCATCTGTCACTGAGAGTGAAATGTACATACGAATTCGGTGAGTGTGGCTAGAGCCTGGTGATGCTGATACTCTGGTGTATACACTGTATTTTGAGAATCAAGATAGTTGAAGGGCCTTTCTATATCTTACTAGAAGCAATTGATACAGCATGTCAGCTTGGGAAAGAGATAATCCTTGGACACTATAAGTAGTTGTTGGAAAGTTCTCAGGAATATTAGGAAATTGGCAAAATTTAGGTAGACATCTCCTGAAATACAGACATACCCCCCACATGGTCATCTCTCTGGGGTTTTTTTTTTGTTTTTTTTTTTTGTTTTTTTTTTTTTTTTTGGTTTTTTTTTTTTTTTTTTGGTAACTCTTATTCCCGGAGTCATTAAGTCTTTAAGTTGTTCTCCCGTAGAACAGGCCTCCAAGAGGCCTCCAAGAGAATCTGTCTTCCTTTTCCATATGGCCCAGTATTTCTAAGACTTCTCCTTCTTTCTCTTTCTTAACTCATGTCAAAAGCTAACTGTGGCCTGACCCGTACCCTCACAACCTTACCCTCATTGTGGTGCCAATGTGACCGATTCAAAGCCTTGATCCAAAAGCAAATGATTTGGAGAAATTGGATGGAGAGGGATTTGGGAGCAGAGATGGTTCCTGGCATCCCTGAGATGATGGCCCATGAATGTTGGTGAAGATACACAGCTATGGGGCTCACTGAGGAACTGCTTTCTCCACTCAGCGGACAGTCCCTTGTACTTGCTACTCTAGACTCTCAGGCTTCTATGCTAACAGACATTTTCTTTTTGTTTCAGAAGTTCTTAGCTGGTACATGTTTGTAAAGAAAAAGAAAGTAATATAGTTATTCCTTCCCCTTTGGGACAATATCTTTCAAATCTCTCATTTCTGTGTAGTCTCCTGAGCTTTCTCTGCAGCCAGCAATGTCCTGTACAAGTTGTAGATAACACTGGAAGGCAGCTTAAATTATTTTTCAATATATTCTGAGAGTGAAAATGCCAAGTCATATATTTTAGTGAACAGATACAACTATAAAAATTCAGTGTTTCCTTAACTGGAGAACTATAGGGGAGGGACTACATGACAAGAGAAGTCATCTCATCTCTGTTCCTGGTAAGACTCTAGGGAGCAAAAACATTCCGAGAAATAATCTTTTTTAACCCTATCTACAACTGTTTACAAGTACTAATTAAAATGCCTACTAGTTTTAAGAGTAATGAGGATCACAAGGCACTTAAGTAACCCGAGTGCTCTAATGGAAAAGCTTCTTTTCTTTTCTGGTGGTTCTTGGGTCATTTTACCTAACTGTCCCCATGATCATGGCAGGGAAGGGGAGGCAGTGAAAATGTATGACAAAGGGATTAAGAGTTCACTCTCCTGGGTCTGACAAAACCTGAGTCTGAGTTCTTGCTACATGTGTGGGCTTGTGTTGCACAGAGGACCTCAGATGCTCGAAGATCTGGTTTCCTCATCTTCTCTAACAGGGCTTCTAAGAAGTATAAATCCTATCTATGATGTAGGCCAGGCTGATGTTTTTTAAGCACTGTGGGCACAGTGCTCACAATATTTTTGGAGCACCACAAAAGTATTTTAATTTCTTTTAAAATTAGGACAATAAAATGAACTTTAAAATCAAAGAAAATGTTTTCATATGTAATATATTTATATTTATATCATAGTAGTCACAAAATATAATTTTGATCATTTTTTATGGAGGAAGAAACCACAAAGGCAAAAATGCCTAGAACCTCCCAAAAGTCACAATGAGCCCTAAATGTATGTATGTATGTATGTGTATATATGTATATATATATATATATATATATATATATATATATATATATAACTTAGCACAGTGACCATCACACAGGAAGTATATTGAAGGTTGGCAGACATTTTCTGCAAAGGCCATATCGTAAACATTTTAGGCTTTGTAGGGGGGATGGTCTCTATTGTGTTGTAACTACTCATCCTTGCTATCATAGTGCAAAAACACCCATAGATAATATATAAACTAATGGGCATGGTTGTGTTCCAATAAAACTTTATTTATAACAGGCAACAAGCAGTCTGGACTTTTTTGTAGGACTTAGTTTGCTGACTTCTGATTTAAATAAATTTTTATTTTATTCATTCAATTGTCTATGAACTATCCTGTGGAAAATGTGAGCACAAGGCAAAAGAAATACGTGATATACTTTGGGGTATTGGAGATAGCCAAATAGAAGTCTCAGCTATACAGGTTTCCTCTAACTAAAACAGGCCATCACATTTTTCTTCACTATACGGAAGAAGGAAGCCAAGCATAAGGTAACAAAATACTGTGGTCACACCTCGATGTTCCCAGAGACTGCTTTGTGTGGAAAATAAAACACTCATAAAGCAGTCTCTATTGAGGAGCGATACATGTCTGTATAGAAATCCATAAACAGAAATGGTATATGACAACATAGTTATGCTCTGCAACTCTCTGTTGTAATTTGAAGCTGCTTTCCCTGTGATTCCTTTGGCAGCTCAGGTAATTGCTTTTAAAGACAGAGGATGTTTAATAATTTTGTAGGAGGGGCAGCAAGATCTTCCCAAAGACTAGCGTTAGCTCAGTACAAAGAACAGTGAGCCCCTGAAGAGGTGAGCAAGACCTCATACATTAAGGATGCATACTTGACTGTAGAAAAAATTTTAAAAAGCCCCTATACAGTCTCTTGAAGCCAGACTCTTAGTTCACATCAGTTTGGGCCTAAGAAACAAATGGCTACATTTGTTGGTGGTGCATATGAAACAGGGATAGCTTTTAGAAGGAAGTGGGAGGGGAAAGACCATAGTCTTTGGGAGTAAATCTGGACTCAAATCTGGTGTTAGGCAGATTAAGTCTCAGTTTTTGTAATTATTAGTTGGAGTTAAGAATACTTATTTATACATCATGCATGGCAACTTGAGAGGGTTAACTGAGATTTTACATATAAAGGTTCTCTGTCATTGATTGACTTGAGATAGGTTCTCAATGAATGGTTTCACTTTAACCCCTATTAGAGATAGGTATAATAATTGCTGGGGAAGAAAGGATAACAGAGAAGGGATGAACTAGAAAACACAGGTGTTACAACATTGGACTCTAGAATTTGAAGCTCCTCTCTGTTCAATTACTATACTATACCACATATTCTTCTGATCTTGAGTTTCCTCATCTGAGAAGTTAGTATAAATGGGTGTAAATAGAATATATCTCATGAGGCTGTTGGGAATATTAAATATGATCATGCATATAAAGCCTGGTAGAGTGCAAAATGCTGGCATGTTGTAAAGTTTTATCTCCTTCCTCTCGCTCCTTTTCCACATCATTGCTTAGTGTGAGGCATGAGGTTTTTGGGGTCTCCTTGGAGACTTGTGCCGTTTAAGGGCACATGAATCCTCTTAAAACTTGTATATGCCAGAGCTTGTTTTGTTTTGTTTTGTTTTTAATTTTTTCTCCATGTGTACATTTTTCTGGAGCAAATGTTCATAGTTTCACTCCGCTTCTCAGAGAGATCCACAACAAATCATGTGATTATACAAACAGTCCATGTGATTTGAGGGCCTCTGTTGTAGCCTGTATCATAATTGCTTACGATGATAATCCTAGTTATCAAGAACTTGTTCCCTTAAATTAGTATGGCGTATTTAAGATGCCCAAGGATATATAGTAATATATTTTAGTGAGATTTCCAGATAGTAAGGAACCAATTCTCATGTAAAAGGATAAAATTAATCTAGAGGTGGGAATTTCAATACTTTGGAAAATCAATATAAGTGAAATAACTCCTACCTTGCTGATTCCGGGTGATTATCACCATGGTAAAAACATAAAATCCAATAGCTAATATGTATTTACTATTTTCCAGGGTACTAAAGAGTAACTTATGTGTGGTATGCCGTTTAGTCCTTGCCACAACCCCAGGATAATTCACAAATGTGCCTGGTTTCTTGATTGAAATCAGTCCTTTCATGGGTTGATATCAAGTGACACTAGACATCCATTTAATGGGGACTGAAAGCAGCTGCAGAAAACAGGAGTGACTCCAACAGCTATTGTTAGTAATGACACCTTGACTCAGCTTGCTATAAGGAGAGAGATGCTCCAGGGGTCCAAGATGTGGAAAAAGCCACTCAGAGAAGTATGGACATGGCAGGTGAAGTGGAGGTCTGTAATGCTGCTAGGTCTGGAGTCTCCTGGGTTCATATCGCTTAAGAAATCCAGAAAGTATGATGGTCATAGAGGGAGGCACATGCACATTTTCTGAAGTAATCAGCTTCTACCAGGGAATTACCTGTAAGTTACATGCAGTGAGTGCTTTGAAGCCAGGCTAGGGAACTGAGGGCTTTGGGAAAAGAAGTTGGCTTCTATAGGGAAGTACCCTCTTTCTGGATGTGATCAGGTTCTTTCTAAATTTAAATGCATTTATTTCTTGAGCATCTTGGAAGAAACGAAAATAATTGTATGTTCACTATTATCTTCTCAGCTCCCTTCTAGGATATTACTTGAGACAAATGTTAAAATAGAAGAATTATTCCACAGGCTATGCTTCCAATTAACTCTGAATGATTAGTATATAATTCATGAAATGACTGATGTTTTAAGATTTTTTATATCGCTTCTGTTGCTCTGAATTTTTCCAAAAAGTCATTTTTGCTTAGGGTACAAATTGGTATCATATCAAAAAATTTGAACATGAACCAACAGAGAATATCTTAAAAGCAATTATAATATGGATTAATTTAATTCAAATTATGTTCATCTATAATAATGTTAAAAGTCACATTAGAGTTTTTTGGCCATAAGCAACAGTGTACCTTCCTGAAAGAAATGTTTAAAAGGATATTGAATAACTTACTAAATTAAAGAAAAAGCCTAACAGCTGAAGTCTACAGAAATGCAGGAGCTAGATCATCTTTGGAAAACTCAAAAAACCCCAAACCTTATTTTTTTGGATATTGAATCTGAAGAATTCACCTCCTCAAATTTAAATTCCTAAAAGAGGAAATTAAATGAACCATGTTAGCTGGGAGACTTCTCACCGTTTGCTAACCTATGAATGTCAGTACGATAGCCAAACACAGAAAGACCTACCTGTGATGGGAGACAGACTACTCTTTAGAAGAGAAATTAAATACGTATATCTTAGACTGGAAAACTGAGTATTACTGTATCATAATGCCATTTCTCCATTTTCCCTCTAATTTATAGTTTTAATGGAATCACAGTCCACATGCCAAAGAGACTTTTTTTTTTTTTTTTGTAGATACACATTATTTCTAAATTTATGTGGAAATGCAGAGGAGTAAGAATAGCCAAAAGAGTCTTGAAAAAGAAAAAAGTTGAATATCTCCTAGTACCAAATTTGGTATAAAGCTGCAGAATCAACATGATATGGTACTTGGTGAAAGAACTGAAAAATTGAAGGATAGGACAGAAAAGAAAATCCAGAAATGCACTCAAGTATATATAGTCAACACCTATATAGTGAACTGATTTTTGACATGGGTAGCAAGGCAGTTCAGGTGGGAGAGAGGAGAGGTTTTTTTTTTTGTTTTTGTTTTTGTTTTTGTTTTTTTACAAGTGGTGCTAGCAAAAGCAAACTTAGGTTTTAAAAAGAGGATATTCAGGGGCGCCTGGGTGGCTCAGTCGGTTAAGCATACGACTTTGGCTCAGGTCATGATCTCACGGTTCGTGAGTTCAAGCCCCGCATCGGGCTCTGTGCTGACAGCTCAGAGCCTGGATCCTGTTTCAGATTCTGTGTCTCCCTCTTTCTCTCTGACCCTCCCCCGTTCATGCTCTGTCTCTCTCTGTCTCAAAAATAAATAAACGTTAAAAAAAATAAAAATTAAAAAAAAAAAAAAAAAAAAAGAGGATATTCAGGGGTCCTGGGGTGGCTCACTTGGTTAAGCCTCCAACTTCAGCTCAGGTCATGATCTCACATTTCGTGAGTTTGAGCCCTGCATCGGGCTCTGTGCTGACAGCTCAGAGCCTGGAGCCTGCTTCGGATTCTGTGTCTCCCTCCCTCTCTCTGCTCCTGCCCTGATAGCACTCTGTCTCTGTCTCTCAAAAAGTGAATAAATCGTAAAAAAAAAAAAAAAAAAAATTAAGAGGAAATTCAGCCCCTTCCTTACCCTACACAGCAAAATTAATTTGAAATGGATCACAGACTAAGACTATTGAATTTCTGGAAGAAAATATACAAGGTTATCTTCATGAGTATAGGATAGCAAGGATTTCTTAGGGCATAAGAAGCACATAAACATAAAAGAGTATATAATTAATTGGATTTTTTCAATATAAAAGCGTCTACTCATCAAAAGACAGCATTAAGGAGAAGAAAAGACAAGCAAGAGACAGAAAATATCTGCATTATAGAGATTTGATAAATGATTTATATCAATACATGAAGAGTTACTATAATCACCAATAAAAGACACCTCAAAAAAATGGGGAAAAAAACCCACAAGCATTGCACAAAAGAAGATTTATGAATGACCAATAGCACATGAAGTGGTCTTCAAAATCATTGGTCATAGTGATAGGAAGGTTTGAGTGGTATTTCAGCCATTGCCTCTCCTTCTGGCAACTTCCTGGTACTTACCATCTTTAAAGATGTATGGATTTTCACGTTTTAAAATTTGGTTTCTGTATCTTCAAAGAGATTGCAGATTCCTTGGGAACATCATCTATATCTGTAGTTGTCAGACTTTAATATGCACAATATTACTCAGGGAGTGTATTAAAATACAGATTTCCAGGCCTCACTCTGCAGGTATAATGGTTATAATGATTCATTAGATTTGGTATTGACCGAGGAATCTTATTTTTTTAAATAGTATTTTGTGTGACTGTCCCATGACTGCCTTTTGAGGAACACTGATCTGTATTATATTTGAATCATTCCTGTGGTATCCACAAGGCTTAATTTGTGTTTGCCAAGAAATAAGCTGTTTAATCAATAAACCAGATGGGTTGGAATGACTCCCTCCGACACCAGTTTTGAACTGCGGCTAGTTGCTCTGTTTTGTTTTGTATGACACTATTAGAGACTTCAGATAGCATGGAAGGAAGGTTTCCTAAATTAAAAGATCATTCTTCTCAACCCTGTAATTTTACAGATCTGGAAACTGAGGCCCAGAGAACAACAGAGAGTTTCTCAGTGCCATTTAGGAAGAGCTAAATGGAGCCTGGACCTCATGTCTCCTGACTCCTAGCCTCATCCAGTTCTCCCTATCCAACCACTGCTTTGTGAAGATGGGAAAGTGAAATGGTTCTCAAGTGGGGGCGATTTTGTCCCCTAAGGGACATTTGGCAACGTCTGAAGATATTTTTGGAGATGACAAGTTGGGTTAGGGGGAGTGGTGGCTACCATCTAGTGAGTAGAGGCCACAGATGCTGCTAGAGGCTCTACAGTGCACAGGACAACCCACATAGCAAAGAACTGTTAGCCAATAATGCAAGGTGGAGAAACTATAGGACACTGAAGGTGGAGATGTAGGCCCAGGTAGTCTTCAAAATGCTTCACCCTTGTGTAGGCATCACGTGTCAGGGTCTCCTGCAAACACTCTGGAGGCCACCTACCCTGTATGCCTTTGCACACTCACAATGGCTCTAAACCTGGCTGCAGACATTCCTCTCCTGTAGGCAGCTCAGATGTACTCCTTAGCACTTCCATAGCAGTTTGTGTCCTCTCTCTGACATAGTATCTGCCAGTGGCAAGCCGGGGCGTCCTGAAGATGGGCCACCGCAGCCCTGCTGACAGCTCTCTGGTGAGGTAGGGGGGTGCTCCAGCTGGTCGCAGAAAGAACAGCCAGCTGGGTTTGAAAGGAAACAGATTTAATTTGGGTCCTGATTGAAGCTGAAACTGGTTTAGAGATGTGTCCTCTCAAATTTGAGATTCTTAAAAGGATAATTGGGGTAACAGGTAGAAAGTAAACCTCATAACTCAGGGTATAAGGAAAGATGGATGTTCACTGTGTGCCCAGAGTCCATTTTGCTGTGCTATTAGGGTAATATTAACTTTCCATAAGTGCATGGGGTCTCAGGGGCTCAGGACTTTCTAGCTATGACCTCAGGAATTTACTAAACTGCTCTAACCCCTAGTTTCCCCAACTATGAAATGGTGATGATAAGAGTGCCAATGCTAGAGGGTTGTTACAAAGATTAAGCTAATGCATGTGGAGAAAGATTGCAAGGTAGTGACTGGCATACAGGAAGCACTAAGTAAATGATAGCTATTAGCTATATTATCCTGCACCATTAACTTGCAAACTATGCCAGGCTCCGCCAGCCCCTGGCAATGCGGGATGTCCTCTCCCAACTTCCTTTTTATATCAACAGTATGTTGGCGCAGGTTTTCCCTGCCTTAATTACTGCAAGCTATAGGCTCTCTCTACAGTACCCCCATCCATTGTTTTAACCATCTACAAAGGGGTCCCTTGCTTGTCCCCATAAACCAGTCTTTCAGCTGCAGCCACCATTACCCCTATTATCCTGTCTCACTTGAGCTGACTTCCCCTACCCACAAGCCCATTTAGAGATGTCCCCCCCCCCCCATCCTCTCCCACCCCATCATGGAATGTCTTCAGATGTCAAAGCTCATACTGGTGGTTCAGGCTATAGCTTCTCCTGAGGTTAGTGGTGATGGAAGAGGTCAGAGCACATCTGAGATCCTTGCAGAAAAAGAAGAAAAATCTCCTTGCAACTTTGTGTCTCTTTTGTTCCTCATGGGCCACAAAGCAGCCTATCTCTTATTTAGAAATCTGTGCGGACTTGTTCTAACAGCGTCTTCCCCTAGTCTGTCTCTCCCAAGAGGCTTCAATCCATCCAAAAGATAGGAAGGGACAAGAATACACTATGACTCCCCTATCCTCCAGTCCCTTCTGCAAGCCGACACTTGTAGCTAATCCCACTGCAACAAAGCAAACACTCCCAGGTATACCAACAGCTGCAGACAGCTCCTAGAGAAGTGTATATTTCCCTGGAAGCTTCTGGCCCCCAATTCAGCATGTTAGGATTATGAGGAAGCCTGATAGAATCCTAGAGGACTAAATCAGGGGCACAGGAACAGAAACCAGGAAGCCCTTGGGGAAGGAGGTGGCCAAATCTGAGACAGGCAGAAAGGAGAAAAGAAAGACACACAGGAGAAATAGAACATTTCTTGGAATAGGATGCACTGGGGCCTGAAGGTTAAGTTCCCTGGGGCCTCAGAGTGAGAAATTGGAGGGAGAGAGGCAATCCATCTGCGTAGTTGTGATTTGCCTTGCCTGCAGGCAACAGTCAGCTATGGCCTCTTCCTCATCACTAATGTCCGACCAGGCTGGGCTAGCCCCAGTCTCCCCATGATTTATCACCAAACCAAGCCAAGAACTGGATAACTTCCAAGAAATCTGCATGGCTGGTTCTTGAACTTGAAGTGTAGGAGGATGGCATGGGGATCTTTAGGGATCTGCAGATCTATGTGTTGGCACCTTCCAGATGCAGTTCTGTGTTTGCTTTTTAACCAAGTAAGGGCAGTGAGTTTTGAGTTAATCTTTGAAAAATTAGTAAAAAATCTATAAATAAGGTGGGAGGGGAGCATTCCAGTTATGAATTGAATGTACATAGACAGGAGCAGCCAAAGCAGAAGCAGAATTAATTTGATAGAGTAGCTGTGGAAGGGAGTGGATTAGAAGCAATAAAACACTCAGTGAACATCATTTTTCACCCCACCATCCAGAAAGACCAAATTGTAATCATTATATTCGAACAAGGCCATAAAAAGACCTGAAGTTTAAAACTTTTGAAGAAAGGCATTTGAACTTCATTTCAAGATCAGGACATAGAAGAACCATATCTGAAACTGGAGAAAAGAAATATGCCTTCAAGAAAATAGGGCATACTGTAATGCTTCTGTAGCTAAATGTTGCACGCAGGGGAATTGGAACACAGTGAATGGTAAATCCCGAACTTCTTCAGCAGGATCATTGTAGAGGAAAATTGCTACCCGAGGGAGGAACCCATCCTGGCTGCTTCAGTTATAACGATGACTCTGGGAACCCTAATCAAGTACCATCTGATAGGTAAACTAAATCCTTTTGTTTTAAAAATACACACCTGGACCAGAAGAAATTGCCAATTTAAGTAACAGGTTAGTCCCAACATAGATCTTAGCACCATGATCTCAGCAGGGATTTTTTTTAAGAGAAAGATATTTTATGGGTTCACAAGAAGCTTCGTTGGAACTCACAATATCCTTGAACTACAAGCAATAGCTATTTTAGACATTGAGTGTTAATTCAGTGAACTTAGAAAGAAAAAAAGAAGAAAGAAGAAAGGAAAACCCATACAATTGTCAGTGTTAAATGAACTGAAAAGTACTTTGAAAGAACATTTCAGACTCCATGCTTTCTATATTCTGTTTTTACTTTTAAGGAATCCTTTGGTATTGTTGAGCCCCACTGAGTAGAATGTAGCCAACAAAATATGGTATTTGTTTAGATATGTGTATGTTTTTGTACAATGCTATGGTAGAACCAGTACATTGAGCAAGTGAGAATCATAACATGCAATCAGACAGCAAGATTATCCTCTCATACACAATATAACCTGTTCAAACCCCCTCAATACACCCAGAGTTTCCCCTTTCGCTGAATAAATGTAGGGCCGACCCTATGACTTTTCTGGTGACACTCTGATAGTGAAGTATCATCTGGGCAATTTTAGTCCCCAAAACAGTTTCATTTCGGTAATTCCAAGGGAGAAGAGAACAAGGGCAGAAAAGTCTCTCTCGACTAGTACTATCGTAGTTGGTGCCAGTGTTCTTTGCACTTGGCCTCTGTTGACAGGACTTACTTTCATGAGGACCTCCTGGGGATCTCCCACTGGCTGTTGACTTCAATCTGACAACCGCATGTTCGGTTGCCATGAATTTCGAAGAGCGTTTTTATTTAGATTTTGTATCCATTTAAAACAAGGCCACTTATATTAACTGTATTCTCTTATTTTCACTATGCTTGATGCTCTCGCATTTGGGGACTTCACAAACCCAGAGCTAGCTAATTCCTAAGGACAGTACCACCTCGCTGGGGAGCATACCTCCTGTGGGCAAATCAACCAGTCCGAAGTCAGGTCCCAGCCACCTCCTTATCTAAGTCTCTAATGACACCATTCTTGTTTCCCCTGTCCTAAATCATCTAATGTTTTAGATTAGATGTAGCCCAGAGATCATTGGAATCATTCAGGCTGGCCAATCCTAAACCATTTATTTTTAATATGGAATTTATTGTCAAATTGGTTTCCATGCAACACCCAGTGCTCATCCCAACAGGTGCCCTCCTCAAGGCCCATCACCTACTTTCCCCTCCCTCCCACCTCCCATTAACCCTCAGTTTATTCTCAGTTTTTAATTCTCTTATGGCTTGGCTCCCTCCCTCTCTACCTTTTTTTTTTCTTCCTTCCCCTCCCCCATGGTCTTCTGTTACGTTTCTCAGGATCCACATAAGAGTGAAAACATATGGTATACAGAGAAAGATAAACCGTTTACTCTGCCTGGCCTTCCCTTTCCTGGGGAAAACCCACTGAAGGCTTTTGTCCAGCCTCCACCCCACTCCCCCTTCTGCCTGCCCAAACCTGGTGCTTCTGCACATTGCCCTGCACAGCATGGCAGCCCCTTTCCCTCAGGAAATGGCATTGGCCTCGGCATGTCATCAGTCCATCACCTCCATAAATTAACATCCCGTGGGTTCGAATTTCAGAGCACATGGTATTCCACAATTTGAGAGAGCTTCTTCTAGAAACTGGCTTTGATTACGTAGTAACTGGACTTAGTATCTCACAAAAAAGGATTTAAAAATATTCAAGAGCAACCAAAAAATGGGATGTCATGGCCATAGACACTTCATCTAAATTTTGTTTTAATGGACTGAAATAATATTAATGGCGGTAAAACGGGCAATGGAAATTTACCTTGAAATCATTTATTTTCTATACCATTAGGTGCATAATGCAGCATTTCTCAAAGTATGTCCTCTGGAATGTTCATTCCATACACAGTTAACAGATAGTAGAGAAAAAAAAATATTTTAGTCAAATACTCTTGGAATTTCTGGATCAGACTGCTACTGCTATCTAGATAGTATACAAAATGTAAACAACAGTGAAAAAAAGGGGGGGTTCAGTATGGGAAGAACACCTGGAGAAGCAGCCTGGATCCGAGGGGACTTGGGACTGGAGTCTAGGGTTTGAGTGCACCTGAGGCGTTCACCAGCTTTGTGAACCTTGAGTGTTGGAGAACACTCATGATTTTTTTTTTTTCATGTGGAAATGACAGTCCCCACCATAGCAGTTATGACTACTCTGTGGCATGTCAGATGTCTTCATTTTTGTTATTTACCTTTCTCTAATTCCTAAGAGTACTTCACTAAGATTGATGAGAAGCACATATTAGGAATTTCAGTGGGCTCCCTTCCCCAAGCTGGGAGACAGCCTCAGCTACAGACCCTGACAGTGGTCACTGGTACTATCTAATCCCCATGAGGTCATTTTGAGATCAAGTAGCTATGCCTGTGGCTCTGTTCTCTGCTGCTACTTTTGGTCACAGGAATCATTGTGGAATCTCCCAACAGTAGTACGGTTGGCTTCGGTCCTGACAGGAGTCTATGTAGCCATCCCAACGGAAACCCTGTGCCCTGAGGTGTCTGTGTCTAACCTATGTGGGGGAGCCACAGCCCTCCATCCACTTTCCCCACCTCATTCAGTCACTCTCCACTTGGATTCCTTAGAACCAAAAAGCTACCACCTCTTATTCCTTTCTGGTAATCCAGCCAGCTCCCTCAATTGTCTTTAGTGTGAGGGCCAAATCCACCCTCCTACGTGTTTCATTTAACCTTGTCAGTGTTGAGAGAGGAAAAAAATGAATGAAAATTTCACATTAAAGAAATTTTACATTTAGAAAAACACATTTCAAGATTCTTGTCAGAAATGTTCAACTGGAGCTAAGTAGACATGTCCCTATCAGGATCTACAGTCCCCAGACTTCTACTTGGGTGTCCATTCGTTAAAGTCACCTGCCAGCCTCTGTAGGCATTTGAGTTTGGGACCCCTGTCTTAAACTTTAAAGCACTAAGACTTGAGGAGGATTCACTCATTTTGTTCATATCCATTGTGGTGTCTTACCCATGCTCACAGCTTCAAGAACCCCTATGGCTCCCTTTTCACCCCAATACAATGGCATAAGAATAGAAAATATAAAAAGCACTCAGGAAACAGTCCTGGCTTTTCTGAAAGTCTTGGCATGATCCACTCCTTTTCTTTCTTTGTATAATTGTGTTCCTCTAGGGAAGGTGGAAGGCACAGTTGACACAAACCACCCACTCATAGGTAGGTCACCGACTGATATTACAACAAGTGCCAGATTCTGGTCTTCTGGGTCTCCCAACACTTTGCATGAAGAAAGTGCCTGCTTTGACCCAAATATATGAAGTTACTCTGACTTCAAAGCCAATGCTATCAGCTGCTGTCTTGATGAGTGTGGTAGCCCAGGAGGAGCCTCTGTAGATGGAAGGGCCAGCTCTCCAGCTGCCTTGCCTCATACTACTTCTCCATCCCCACTGGGATGGCTGAATCACTGGAATGACAAGTTGCTGTTACAAGTATGCTAGCCAGTCAGTAGGAGAGTACATTGGTTAGCATGGTCCCCTGATATTCGTTATCTTGGACTTAAATAAATTGAAAGCACCAGAAGAGTGCTTTCAACTATACCTAACAGCTGTGTCTGGATTAGGGCGAATGCTCTCAGCTGCTAGATAATGTAAAAGTCCAGAAAGAATGAGGCTTTGACTGGAGTTTTGATCCATTTTTTTTTTCTGGGATTCCCTCAGTTTTGTAGGAACTCGAAGTTGGCTTCTCCTCACATGGTTTCACTCACAGTTGCAAAATGGCAGCAGCTGTTCCAATAGTATATTGCACATCCAGAATCTACAATAGCCTCTTTTTTTTCCCCCACCCCCTCACCTCAAACAAAACCTGGGGATTCACTCTGAGTGGACCAACTTATTTCACACGTCTAACCTGAGCCAATCACTGTGCAGGTGGAATCAGATGACCCTGATGGGGTTGAATTAAGCAGGGTCTTCTCTTGGAATGGAGAGAGGAGTCACATCTACTCATGGCTATGAGCACACATGGTAGATGGGCAATTACAGGAACTGCTCTAACAGCTTATTTAGTTAAGTAGATTGGGGGGGGAGGGAAATCAGCATTTTCTGAACCTGTACTCTCCCCCAAGCATACCTCCCAATTTCCACTGCTGAAAATGTGTTGTGCTATTTAGAAAATTCTGAATCTCAAGAGGTTAAGGAACTTGTATAAGATTTTAGGAGGCCCATTAGATATTACGACTCAAATTGTGTTGCTTTCTGGGGCACGTGGCTCAGTTCATTAAGCCTCTGAGTCTTGCTTTTGGCTCAGGTCATAATCTCACAGTCTGTGAGTTCAAGCCCCATGTCAGGCTCTGAGCTAACAGCACAGAGGCTGCTTGGGATCCTCCCTGTCTCTCTCTCCTCTCTGTCTTTGTCTCTCTCTCTCTCTCTCTCTCTCTCTCTCTTTCGGTCTCTCTCTCTGTTTCTCCTCTCCGTCTTTGTCTCTCGCTCTCTCTCAAAAATAAGTAATTTAAAAAAAATTGTATTTCTTTCAAAGGCTTTATCTAAAGAACACTGTGTATGGAAAAGGTCACACTATTTCTTGAGAATTGAGTGAGAGGAACACTATAAAGGAATAGAAAGATGGCAAATGGGGCTCATTGCAACCTACCCACTAACGGTTTACATGATCATGGTTTTGAGCACCGTTCTCGGTCTCTGTGCATTGGTGTTGTCATCTAATAAATGGAAAACATAATAAGATGGATTCCATAATGTTGGCAAGAAGACTGAGATAAGGCACATGGTATCAAAGCCTAGAGAAGGGCCATAACAAAAATAAGTATTTCCCTCTCCCCTAGAGTATTGGTGTTTGAATTTCTGCCATGGGCCTTTATTTATGTAGCTTAAAGTTTCCTCCATTTAAAAAATGTACATATCATTGGGGTGCCTGGATGGCTCAGCCAGTTAAGCATCCAACTGTTGGTTTTGCCTCAGGTCATGATCTCCCAGTTTGTGAGTTCGAGCCCTGCATCAGGTTTCACGCTGACAAAACAGAGCCTGCTTTAGATTCTCTCTACCTCTCTCTCTCTGCCCTTTCTCTTCTCTCACTTTTTTTTCTCTCTCTCAAAATAAATACAGAAAGAAAGAAAGAAAGAAAGAAAGAAAAAGAAATGTACATACCCTTAAAGTCTAATGCATTAAGCCAAGGCCCCAAATTCAAAGATCTACAAGGACTGACAAGTAATGAATAAATAAAGAGGCACAGGGGTAAGATGGTTGGGGCTTCAGGGGACTGTGATGCTCTGGACCTAGAGTCCCTGATTGCATGAAAAGCAAAGTGACTACTCAGCCTTAGCCAGTTGTAATCATGTAGGAATTTGGGCCTCGTTGCTAAATCTTACGATTTGCAAGAGAAATCCACAATCCAAATGCCTGAGTTTTTATTTATTTTTTTTTTTAATTTAAAACTCTAGGTAAATCCCCAAAACTGCATCTGCTGGCCCCAAATAGCCCACAGGCTCCTACTTTGAAACTTTTGTTATTATATGTCTCTTGATGTCCACAAGTCTGGGGTTTTCTTATCTGCATCTGTCAGAAGAGGGAAATAATAATAGTACCTGCCTCCCCAGGAATTTAGGGAGAAGAAAAATGGGAATGTTTCTACAGTGAGTCTCAGATCTGTTCCAAAGGCAAATTATAAGAAGACACTGTTAAAGAGGTGTCTGTTATAGATCACCTGAGGTGTGGGGCACACTTGGGCACAGAAGCCAGGGTGGGGCCCCAAGATCAGCTTTCTCTGCTCCCCTTGGCCTCTACCAGCAAATCTGTGAAGAGGCTTAGGCTTTCTTTTGCCTCATTAACCCTGACTTATCACACACCACCTGCTTGGGCCCCCTGCTAGAGCCTTTGCATCTGGTGACTCAGGAACCAGCACAGCCCACAGAGCAGGCCATCTGGTCCCGGGCCTCTCAAAGGAGACACTTCCTCCTCCCCACTTCTAAGCCTGGCCACTGCCGTCTGACTAGTGAGGCTTTAATGAAGTGTTGAACTGGGGAGACCAGAACAGCTGCTGGGACTGTGTATCAGTCTTTGAGACAAGATCAACTCCAGGGGATCCAGTCTGAGATTCCAGTGCTGTGGGGTAAACAAGACTGTGCAGGCCACCACAGCCCAAATGATCACAGTGATTTGGGTGCTTACTAGAAGTTTTCATTAATTAAAATCTGGGAAAAAAAATGCCAAAGGGTAGAAAAGGCTTAAATCTGCACTGATACAGGAAATGTGGTAGCCACGGGCCACATTAAAGCTCTGGAGTGCTTGAAATGTGGCTTGCCCAGATCTAGATATGCTTTAAATATAAAATATATACCAGATTTTGAAGTCTTAATACAAAAACCCCAACTATCTCATTTATATTTTTTAGTATGGTTATGTGATGAATTGATAGTAGTTTGGGTATATTGAGTTAAACAAAATTTTATTAAATTTAATTTCACCTGTTTCTCTTTACTTTTTAATGTAGCTATTCCAAAATTTTAAATTGCACCTACATCTTGCATTATATCTCTTTTGGACAACACCGGTTTAGTCCTGTTGATACAAAGAAGTTATTTCAAATGCACTTTTAACTCACATTTCTTTAATTATTCAGACTCTCACATAATTAAGAACAATCTATTTTGTGTCATCTTTATTGAAAACTATACACTACAGTAAGCATCATATATTTACATGCACACACCATGTTGGGTCAAAAAAATACTGTGCATTCCATATTTTACTTATGGGAAACCAAAGAGATTTTCAAGACTAATTTTTATTTTTGACTTAATCCCACTTTATGCGTTGACCTTAGAATTTAACTTCACTCTTGTCCATTTGAAAGAGCATTCTATTAATTCTTAGACATTAAGTGTCTAAGAATTTTCCATTACTTACAGGCCTATCTTCCAAAAGCACATTCTAGAGCTGTTTTTTTTTTTTCTTGTTGTTTTTTTCTTTTTCTTTCTTTCTTTTTTTTTTTTCCCCACTATCAGGGATGAGTTTGAAATTAGCCATACACACACTCTCAGAGATGGCCTCCTCATGGTCAAAGGCACATGTCACAATGCAGCTTCCCTGAGACTGGCTCTTTTGTTCATCAATTCACCTCAAATACTTTTTTCTAAAATGGATGCCCTATATTAACGGTTACTCAGTTTTCCTTACATAAGGACTCATGCAGCAGGATGTTTGTGTGATTCAGTGCTATCTAAAAGGGAAAAAAAATATAATTATTTCCTTGTTCAGAAAATGGCAGTGATATCCCCTACTAGTATTTCCCTTCTTGCCATGACTGCCAGGAAACTTAGAGGTAAATCCAGTCCTTAATAATAGTAAACTCTTAAGTTTAACAGAAAATTACCCTCTGCTAAAAGACTTGGGTGTTTTTAAACTTTTTTTAATTTCATTTTTTAATGTTTATTCATTTTTGAGAGACAGGGAGACAGAGCATGAGTGGGGGAGACAAGAGAGAGAGGGAGACACAGAATCTGAAGCAGGCTGTGAGCTGTCAGTACAGCCCAGAGCCCAACACGGGGCTCAAACTCACAAACCGTGAGAGCATGACCTGATCTGAAGTCGGATGCTTTACTGACTGAGCTACCCAGGCACCCCAAGATTTGGGTCTTTTTCAATATTAGAATCATAATTTATTGTACTATAGATTAGAAAAATTAACTGGCATATATGAAATATTTTATAAACACCTTGCTTTGAATGAGGCTATCTTTATTTTTTTAATTTTAATTCCAGTGTAGTTAACATACAATGTTATATTTGTTTCAGGTGTACAATACAGTGATTCACCAATTCCATATATTACTCTATGCTCATTAAGATAATTGTACTCTCAATTCCCATCACCTGTTTTACCCCTCCCCTCCCCCCCCAACCTCTCCTTGGTAACCATCTGTTTGTTTTCTATAGTTAAGAGTCTGTTTTTGCTTTGTCTCTTTATTTTTCTTTGTTCATTTATTTCTTAAATTCCAAATATGGGTGAAATCATATGGTATTTGTCTTTCTCTCAGTGACTTATTTTACTTAGAATTATACCTCTCTAGATCCATCTATTTTGCTGCAAATGGCAAGATTCCATTAGTTTTTATGGATGAATAATATTCCATTGTATATGTATAGCACATCTTCTTTAAGATTTGGATCCTTTTTTGACCTTAATTTTGTTTTTTTAAGTTTATTTATTTATTTTGAGAAAGAGAGAGAAAGCACAAGTGGGAGAGGGGCAGAGAGAGAGAGAGAGAGAGAGAGAGAGAGAGAGAGAATCCCAAGCAGGCTCCACACTGTCACTGCACAGCCTAATGCAGGGCTCAAACCCACTAACTGTGAGATCATGACCTGAGCCCAAGTTGGATGCTTAACCAATTGGGCTATGCAGGCAATCCCCCCCACTTTTTTTAATGTTTACCTATTTATTTTTGAGATTGAGCACAAGCAGTGGAGGAGCAGAAAGAGAGAGACAGAATCCAAAGCAGGCTCCAGGCTCTGAGCTGTCAGCGCAGAGCCCAATGGGAGGCTCAAACTCAAAAAACTGTGAGATCATGACCTGAGCTGAAGTCCAACACCTAACCCACTGAGCCACCCAGGTGTGCCTTTGACCTTAATGTTAACTGCCCTGTCTCAGGGACTCCATGTTTTTCAACCCTCCTGTTTTACCTAATGCTATTTATATCCCACCTACAAATGTTTCTGTAAAGGAGGTATAGCATACAGATAGAAAAAAAACCCAGAGAGGTGAAATAGGTTTTATTTCATGTGCTATTCAACTACGTTAATGACTGGGGAAGAAGTTTAAGAAGGACTCTGAGACTTTTCCCAACGACATAGGGAAAGGTACTGTGGCCTATTTATGACATTTGATCTGTATTTCAGTGGAGCAGTGGCATCACACACGGCCACATTTGCCATCCTTGATTGAGTACGTGGCCTTGAATTGTGGCAAAAGAAACTTATCCCCGGGAAGGTGACCCAGTGACTCGGATCTCATCATCATCGTGTTCAAATCAGTATAAGCTGGACTATCAGAGTTTAGAGCAGTTCTGTAAGCACTAAAAGTAATGAAGCACTGCTCTCTACCTGAGGAACCTTGCCTGGGTGCCTCCTTTCCATTGTTTTATTTTTTCCCTAATTCTTATTTCAGTACTTAGAATCCGTATGCCTCAAGCTCTCAATTTTAGAGTTCCATTCTGGAAGGTCATTGGCACATCTTTGACACTTATTACTGTCTCCCCTTGTATTTGCTTCTGATCTCCTCCAGGAGACTGCTAGCTAATAAGGGCAGCATCCACATCTGATTCATACTTTTATTCCCTTCCTCCCGACCCCTAGGATGCACATTCAGTGCCAAGCACAATATGGCATGGTGTTTACTAGCAGCATTTGCATTACACAGGGCTGGATTCCATTCCAAGCCTCACCATTTACTGGTTATTTGTCCTTGGGCAAATAGTTTGCTCCGAAGACTTAAATTTATCTTCTACGTGTGTGGATAATAATAGGATCTACCACAGGGGTAAGCTGTCAGTGTATATAAAGCATTTAGCATTTAGCAGTTGTAAGGGATTGATAATAATCTTTCTTGTTATATTATTGTTACTGTTTTATACATATTAACATCAAATAATTATCAAACCAATGAACAAAATAATTATAACTCCTGTTGTTGTTGTTGTTTGTTTGTTTCCTGAGGAAAGGGTCAGATGTTCCTTCTACCAGTTCTTTTATCTCAAAAAACAGGGATGGTAATGCTTGCTCTGTAGACTTTGATAAATAAAAAGCTCCACTCTGTGTTCTCTTTAGAATAAAGACCCTCTCTTAAAATCAAAGTACAAAGATTGTACTATAAATGAGTAAGATTTATAAGCACCTTTTAAGCCTCCTCATATAATCTGAAAAAGTATCAAGAGCTAAAAAGAAAAGTAGCATGTATAAAGTACTTTCAAAACACTTATGTGCACATTACCAATCTATCCTCCATGCAAGAGAGTGAGTTAGGAATCGCAGGTAAGTATTCTCTTTTTGGCCAGTTAGAAAACCGAGACCTAGAAATATTTGAATTATCTAGGACAGAGTTTCTTAACCTCAGCACTTTGGATATTTGGAACCAAATAATTCTTTATAGGGGCAGGAGGGGGTGTTGTCCTATGCATCTTAGTTGTTTACTGGCAACTCCGGCCTCTATCCACCAAATACCATTACCTTTGCTTTAAGGACCCCTCTCCCCAATTATTTCCAGACATTGCTAAATTTCCATTTGAGGAACAAAATCACCCCTGGTTGAGAACCACTAATGTAGGGCCATATAACAGTGAGTGGAAGAGCTTGTCGTAGAAGACTTCTCTCTTTCTTTTGATATTCATAGGAATAAACTAGAGTGGGACCAAAAAGGCAGAAAGTGTACTGTTATTTGGGTGTGGGAGCTAGAGGAAGGGCTATGCAGGTGAATGGAATGAGAATTTCCCAGAAAGGAGGATGAATGAGGAAGTGCTAATGCTGCTAAGCAAAGAAATAAGTGCATTTCTTTAAAATCTTGGGCTGAAGGTGTTCATATCTTTAATAATGTTTGGCAAGCCTTCAGTGGCAACTAGATAGGTGTAATAGGCACACGTTCTTGCATGGAGTCTTACAAACGTGTACCCATATTTGTCATGGGTGGCTTCTTGAATATGATGGGAATCAGCTCTTCCATGATTGTCACAGCCAGTCCAGGTATCCATTCTTGTCATCACCCTCTGGCTATCCTACTGTGGCCTTCTGAACAATCCACAGAAATTGACCCCACTGATTGGTTTTTGTTCCATTCTTAGCCTTATGGTAAAATTTGTATATCCTAATATCAGAACATTTGGGGACAAGATCACTTACTTGTTTGAAATTCTGTAGCCAAAGACCAGTTAAAGTGATTTCAGACCATCTGGTCTGAAATGTGACTTTCAGGCTATTCACTTAGTAAATTCAAGGGTTAGATTTACCCCAGCAAGGTCTTTGGTTTGTACCCCCTCTGCCCCATGCACCATATCAATTATTACATTACAGACATTACTTCTTCATTTGAACTAATTAATGGTTCAGGTTGAACCCCTGGTTTGGGGGCATTTTTTGAGGTGTCTGATTTGGGGTCTTTGTGCACTCATCTGTTACCTTATCCAGTGTTTTTATTCCAGCATTTTAATTCCCAGCTTCATGAATCAAATAACACTGGCTCCCTTTCCTTTTCTTTTATATCTCTACTATAGGCCTTTTACTTACTGTGTTCATCCACTTATCCATCTATCCATCCACCAAGAATCTATTAGGTTGTCTACTCTAGATCAAGCCATGGGAAAGTCCCCCAGTGCCTTGAGCCCCATATTATATACTGGTTTGGGGAATTGCGTTTAACCTAGGTATGTTTCACATGTCAGACAAAAAAATGTAATTGTTTTTCAGTTGTTATAGAGCAAATGGCATCACCTCTAGAGTGTTTTTCTAATACAATGGAAATGTACCATTTTCTGCACGCATGTCCATTTGGTTTGATGACAATGACAAGGGATTTTTTCATAGCATCCCAGGGACCCATTCCCAGAGTTGAGACCACCTGTATAGAATAGCATAAGAATCACTTTATGAAATTATTGGGTCATTTTAACCAGATCTATGCTACTGGGAAACTAACCGCTCTAAGATATAGTTCATCATCTGTAAAATTGGGGAATTGTAGTTAATGATTGCTAGGGGGCCTTCTGGCTCTAAAATATGTTTTAAATTATTGGAGGAATCTTGAGATTTTTATATATCTGGGATGTTTTTGCTGATGACTTAAATTTCTGGGTTTCTGCAAACACAACTCTGGAGTGAGGGGAAGGCCCTGTTTTAATTTATTGCTTGGCATTTTGCATTGTTTGGTTTGATGGCCATTTTCAAAGGGTCTGACTGACTTAGTTATTATTCAGGACTAACAGAATGGTGAAGTGGAAAGAGCACCAGATGAGGAGTCAAGAGATTTAAATCATGGTTCCCATCCTGCCAGTAAGTACTTGCGTGACTGTAAGCAAGTCAATGTAGACCCTGAGCCCCAGTTTCTTTTCCTATTCACTGGTAAGGTTGGGTTCCATGCCCTCCAAGGTTTCTTTTTGCTCTAAAATTCTTTAGTTTTATGCCTAGATATACATTCAGTTCACTTCTGATCTAATCTGTCTTTGTGAAACAAAATCACTGACCATAAGTTGTTTGCATGAATGGGTCTCCCATATTTACTATGGACTTCCTGAAACGTGAGAACTAAATGTGATTAGAGACATGTGCATTTTACTGAGTGAGTTCTGTAGTGCCCAGACCCATGCATGGCTGACTCCACTGCCATTTCTGACCACATACTGGTAGTCCCAGTTACAGCAGCTTATTTCCTTCCATCCTAGTGAAATGCCCTCGCTGGTAGCTTCAGACCTTCGGCTGCCCATGTCATTAGGTTCAGGAATTTCTGTCTCGCCCTAGGGCCTTGTATTTGTTGTCATTTAACAGAGTGGATTCATGACTCAGGTTTGACCTCCTGTTTATGAACAGTTGATTAATGATGACAGTTTTATTGATTTGGGGCCAGTGATTCAGCTTGGACCTCTGGATTGGGGTCCAGCCCAGGCACTCTTCAGGGTGCTAGTCTATTACCATATCCAGTGTTTTGTCTTAATCCCCAGCTTCATGAGTCAGAACTGTACACTTGGCCCCATCTCGTTTCCTTTGCTAAGGCATTTTATTTACTTCATCCATCCATTTATCCGACAGGAATTTATTGTGTCTACTTTAAGTCAGGCCTAAAGAGAAAAACAATGAAATATGATTACTACTTTCAAGGAGTTCACCCACTCTTGGACAAGTTTATAAATCAAGCCAAAGCTTCAAAATCCATTATTTACCTGGTGCTCTGATAGAAGAGCTAGTTAACAGTAAAGAGGATCATAGTGATTACTAATACTTCAGTGCTTTTTATGGTTTATTGAGTAGTTTTCAAAGTATATTAGTTCCTTTGCAAAACTTTATGATGTCAGGTATCATTATTTCAGCTTATAAATGAGGGAAAAAAATGACTTGGCTTTAGTGCTTTGTCAAGGATAACACATTTACTTAGAAAAATTATTTATTGACCTCCTGCTATACGTCAGATATTGTTCCAGCAGTAAGCGAAGCAATGTCTTTCTCTCCATGGAGCTATGATCTAGATAGGGGTACCAACCATGCACAGGTAAACAAAAAGAATGTTAGATATCAAGCAGTGGGCTGGTATAGATGGAGCAAGTGTGCTAATTTAGATAGCATGGTCAGGGAAAGCCTTCTGAGAAAGATAATGTTTGAGCAGAGATTCAAATTAAGTGAAGAAGCCAGCTGTGCAAGGAATATGGGGAAGAGTACACAGGCAGAAGGAACAGCAGGTATGAAGGCTCTGAGGTCGGACCTGTTTAATGTGTCCAGATAAGCAAGAAGGCCAGAGTGGCTGCAGTAGACTTTGCCTCAGACCCCCCAAGATCATGGACGTGCCTTAGAAGTCTCTCTTTTCTAAGATGCATGCTTGATATTTAACAGGAATCAGACCGTGACATTTCTAGAAGACAACAAATCTTAGATGTCTGCTTGTTAAAGGAATCCCCCTGAGGTTGAGGAGAAAGAACTAATACGAGTCGCAGTTGACACAGTATGCCCATCTTACATGCTTACTAACTGCTGCTCCCCACAAGGGTTCGTTCATATGTTCCCTCTCTTCTGTCTTGGTGTGGGCACAACCAAACAGAGAGGGAAGTCCTCAAGTTCCACGGCTTCATTTATATATGGAGTTGACCTCAGGGGAAATTCAGGTTCTTTCTTCTGTATTTTTTAACCTCTTTCCTGAGAGTAGTAGCCTCTATACCTAGCCTGGCACCTTATATGTGCTGGTTGGTGAATAGACTGTGTTGTGACCCTCAACATAGGAGCCAAATGCCAATTTGTCCATTTGAACTGAGAGGCACTCTTCTCTGCCTACCAGGCCAGCCATTTTGTTTCACATGTCTAGTTGGGATGTTACTTTTTGTGTTTTGAGATAATTCATACAGCAAGCACATTTCTAGGTACTGAGCTTCAGTAAACCCCTGCTGTTCATTATAGTGTTTCTCCACTTCAAGATTGCAAAATTGGCATCATCCAGGAGATTAGAGTGAGCTTTGGAACATCTCCACTAACATCCTTATCAACTTGAGGACAGGGCTTAGAGTAAGTGTCACCACACTATAACCCAGATCTTAGAGCTAAATCCAGGTGAGAGAGAGGATAACCCGATGCCAGTTAGAATGGCCATCAGGGCCTGGATTTTACTGCTTCAGGATTTGAAGCTTAAATCTGAGGCAACAGGGAGAAACTTTGTGAATACTTCCTCTAGTCTGAAATTGACATCCCAGAAGCCAGGTCTTTCTAATATACAGAAACTAACTCCGGTGAGGCCCACATGTCAGGCCTGGACCTAAGGGAAATAACTCTGTGGGCTTCAGTCTAGATCCACTAAAGAACCCATTCTCTAGTGCCTGATGTTATTATGAAAGAAAGGGAAAACCTGCAATTATCCTAGCCTTAAAAATCTCTACTCTTAACAGAAGGCCTTTTGTTCCCCCCTAAAAAGAGCACATTAAGGCCAAATCTTTTTCTACTTTTAACTGAAATAAGAGCAGTAACATTTACAGAGCACCTATAGCTTGCCGTTTCCTATGCCTGGCAACTTAAACACATTTTTATATGCTCACGCCCATCTTCTAGGCAACGTGTTCATATTTTATAGAAGAGGCAACTGAGGTGCAAAATAGTTAGTGACCTGCCCAAGGTCATACATGCAATAAAGAGTACAAGTGGCATATGAGTAAGGGTCTGTTGATTCTATGGCAACTGTACTTCTCTGTCAAAAAGAGAGAGAAAAAAAAAAAGACATCTTTAAATCTGAAGTCAAGGAAGAAAGTATTGAGTTATTCCCTAAGCTGACATCTTCATTGTTTAATTACTTGTTAGACTGTGTATTTTTTCAAACTATTCTTATTCCCCTCTTATTCAGACACTCCAAATGGCTTTTTTGTGTTTCCCGGACCTGGTCTCATTGTTAAACATACATCAGTGATGGTGACATGTCCTTTATTATTTTTTTTAAGTCTTGCCCATTACAAGGCATTGTGTGATGAGAAAGGTGGCTTAGATGATAAAAAAAAAAAAAAAAAAAAAAAAAAAAAAAGATTGGCGAGTTTTCCCAGCACATGGTGGATGGAATGAACAACGCATGGCCGTTTATGTTAAAAGGTTTCCTTTTACCTTAGTTTGGCAATTTCCAGGGTCATCTTGGTGAAATTAGATTTTAATTCTGAAATATTGTTTCTGGAAATGTTCCCAGTGGCCAATTCGCATCTCCTGAATAATAGGATTTGAGCCAAAATTGAAAGTGCTAGTAAAGTATGAGGAATATCTGCCACATAACCTTTGGGAACACGTTATCTTTTTCTTTCTTTTTTCTTTTCTTTTCTTTTGTTTTTTTGTTGTTGTTGTTGTTGTTTAATATAAAGAGTTTTACAAGTGTAAGGAGTTATTACCATGTTGCATGTATCTGACATTCCTGAAAAACAGAAGTGCACCTTAGATGAATGTTTTCCAGTTAACTTGAGATCTCCTCCATTGTACCTTTTAAGTGCGACCCGAGGGATTCTGTGTCATTCCTGTTCATCTTTTACATCTCTTCCTTTCTGCTGTGTTTTGAGCACAAGAGAGCGAGGTTTCTTGCTAACCTCTCTGACATACTTGTGTTGTAGACAATGCAGGAAAAAGTGATTCTTACTATGTCTTCCCAATAACCAAAGTATGTAGAGAGCCATTAATAAATAAAGGCAAATCCATTAAGACCCTTGTATAAGCACATGGATTCCACACCCAACACACAGAAGCGCCTTCCAACTTCTAGTCGGCCGTAGTAAGTGTAAACTCTGACCAAACGATGCCCAACAAGTTTATTGTATTAAGGAGTTAATTTCTCCGTATGTGTGGTAGCCCCATTGCCATCAAGGTCAAGATTACCGTAAGCTCTTTGTAGTTGTGGCATAGCTCATTCTCACTTAACCCACATTGTCATGTTAAGCCTGGCTTCCAATTCTGGGAACTATGAGAGGAAAAGTTCTAACTTTGTAACGTGGTGCTTGAGAACTGAATCTGTCACATAATGGGGTTTCCCTGTCACAGGAAGCAGAAGGGGCACTGGTGACTCTTGTCCCCAACAGCTTTCAAAGGTGAGTGGTACAGGCAGAGATTTTCAAACATGGGCGAATTCTTTCCAAAGGTTTCTTTTAATTCAAAGTCATGCTCACTTTGTTTCTTGTTACACTTTAATAATCTGAATTTAGGGATAGACTTCCCTACTACCATATTCGCCAGTGTTCTCCAGAGAAACAGAAGCAGTAGGATGTGTCCACATGTGCATGTATGTGTGTATGGATAGTGAGATTTATTATAAGGAATTGGCTCACACAATAATGGAGACAGACCAGGCCCATTGTCTACAGTTAGCAAGCTGGAGACCCAGGAAAGCCAATGATGTAGTTAGTTCCAGTCTCAGTCCTAAGACTTGAGAATCAGGAGAGATGATGTTTAAATTCCAGTCTAAAGGCCAGCAGCCTGGAGACCTAGGAAGAGGCAACATTCCAGTTGGAATCTGAAAAAAAAATCCCTCTTCCTTGAGAGAGGGTGAGCCTTTTTGTTCTACTCAGGCCTTCACCTGATTGGATGAGGGCTGTCCACAGTAGGGACCACAATCTGCTTTACTTGGTCTACCAATTCCAATGTTAATTGCATCCAGAAACACTCTCACAGACACACCCAGAGTCATGTTTGACTATCTGGTCACCCCACAGCCCAGTCAAATTGACATATAAAACGAACTGTCACAACTGCTATCCTAAATAAGATTTAAAGAATAGTTGTGATTCAGTTTGCTATGGATTTTTAATCTCCTCTGCCGTCTTCCCTTCTTGCCCAGAGAATTACCCTAGTTCTTGGTCTCTGAAGGTGTTCAGAGTTTAAAGATTCCCTTCTAAGAAGTAGATGGACGCATGAGGGTAATATCTAGCATGGTAATTAAAAGGGAATAAGAGGTAAATGGAAACGCTTTAACCAATTTCAGTCTCTTATTATTTGATGACTTGATTACTTATAGTTAAAATCATTCAGGTACTCTCTTGTCCATACTGGGAGGCAGTCTCAATTCTGGCAAACCCTAGAACACCCCTGCTCCTTTTCTTTCCTCCCACATTGCTAGCTGTAAGACACTGGGTGAATGCCAATCCCTTCACTTTCTGCTACAAACTCTAAGACAACTTCAGTGGCAAACTTTTTTTGCTTCTTCATCCTGCCCCTTACCTCCTGCATTGACCCTCTTTCTGCTTCCTCTTACACAGGCCTCTCAGAGCATATCAAATCAACTATGTGCTAAACTGTGTGTGGCAGAGTGTGACTGACTGGTGTGGATAAGAGAAGGTAGTCAGAAAAGGAAGGAAGGAGGAGATGGAGGTAGGAGCCACGGGCTGGGCTGGTGGAGGGTTCAGTGTAGGGCTCTGCTGAGTATTTACAGTGCACCAGGCATGGTGCTGAGAAGATCAAATGCACGCGCGCGCACACACACACACACACACACACACACACACAATCCTCAAAAATGGTCCCTGTTTTACGGACATTAAAGTCTCAAGGAACATCTGATGACTAGTAAGTGGTGGGATCTGAACCCCAAAACAGGTCTTTAGGATTCCCAAACACATCGTCACGTTCATTGTGCATTCTGAATTTGGTCACAGGCAAAGGAAGCGGAGAGTATGTTCCAAAACATTATTTAAGTTGAACAAAATCACAGAATCTGCTATCAGCAAGTTCTTTATTAGAAAATTATTTTTGGAATTAATTCTGAAGTAGTGAATTTATCAATGTTGGGTTCAGTACTTTCATGAAAGTTTTATTGGAATTTATCTAAATTAGAATGTAAATCACTTCCCATTATTCCCTTCCTTAATGCATGCCATTGACATAAAATGGGTATAAAACAAAGATCAGATTTTGAAAAGCATCTTCTCCAAGATGTTCTGTTGATCTGGTCGCTTCCCACCTGTCTGAATTCATCTCGTACTGTCCTCTATCTTATGTAGAGGTAAATGTGACACCACTGCAGTCACATTGGACTTCTTTGTGTTCCTCAGATGGGCCACACCCATCCCCCTCTCCTTGGATCTTCCCATGGCTGACTCCCTAGCTTCATTTGGGTTTCTGTTCAGAGGCAACTTCTTCAACCCCCTGTCAAAAGTGCACCCACCCTCCCTCCTCACCCTCTACCCTCTTGCACTGCCTCCTTCTTCACAGAATTTCATGGTTCTGACTGGCTAATGCTCCAGTAATAAGAGACAGATGCATTGCTTTATTCTCTGAGCAGACAGGATTTTCCAAGGCTTCAATTTACCAAGGGTGCTGTGTTCAGCTGCTATACTCTTTTGAGAATACATGCATGAAATGTGGGAAGAATATTAGCCTTAGGGGTACACACCAGGGAAGCGGCAACAGATATCACCTCTGGAAGACTACTTTTGCTTGTTAGTTTAAGGCTAAAAGTAATTGTGGAAATTGGTGACACATCTGAAAGACGGAGAGTGCATGTGATACCATCCTTTGGAAGGCCAATTTGGACATCAAAACTTGAACAGAAGGGCCAAATTAATAGGTAAGACAGCTCCAGTGCCGGGGGTACAAGGACTAGCCTTCTTTTTTTCTGAACTTGTCCTCAAAACCTTTCTCACAAGTATCAAAAAGGCCCTGGGTCCTTTGAAGCTGTAACTTGAAGTCTCATAAAAGACACCGTCGTGTACAACTGACAACTTTTCCTAATGAAACAGAGAGCAGGCAGGACAGGTAGCTCCCTCGGGGTGTATACCCCGGTGAAAGAATCTATTTTGGGAGGGATTTTCACAGCGTGCATTTTTAATATCATTCAGGCCAACGTCTTAATCGGGCTTTACTGGTGGGGAGTGCTCCCTGCGCAGCAAGGATTGCCACGGCGGGAATTTAATCTGAACACTTGGCATAGGCCTAATCATACTTCACTTATTTTCCTTTATGTGTCTGCTTAAGATAAATGAGTCCCCTCCTTTATCAACAATAGCTCAGGATTCATAAGCTCACATATTTCACCTGGGACAGGGGATGTAGCAACTTGTACTTTATTATCCATCTCTCATTTTCTTCCCTTCAAACAATCGATAAGTTCTCCACCGAGGTCTCTTTTTAAAGGTTGCTTACAAGTTTCTATTTCAGAACAACGTGCTGGCAGTGGTGTTCGTGCCTAAATCCTCCCCAAATCTGGGTGTGCATCTGTAGTAATTTGCGAGAGTTTTTGCAAGAATTTCCTTGACAAAACTTCAAGTCACATAAGACGCCCTAATTGCAGCTCCTCGGATTTGTGGGCACCAGTTCCCAATGACAGCTGTGATTTGTTGTCATCCAGAGAGCATACCATTTCCTGGGCCTCATAATACAGGACTTTTTTAAGTGGAAGAGACTTTAATGTTTATGCTGTCCAACTACCCACGATGATGTAGGACAAAATAGGCTCAGACTGGCCAGGCTTGTCCAAGTTTGCATTAAGACCTAGCAGAAGGGTCAAGGCCAGCACCCAAGTGCTATACTCTTATGATTCCATGAGATGTACTTACATTTCCTTGCAAACAATCTTGCACGATAATCTTTGATATCTAGAGGTATACCTCAATCCCCATGGTGATCTGTTTGCCTGGGTGGCCACCCAGCACAGTACTCGTCTGGATAGATGGTACCTTGGGCTTGTTGACTTTTCAGCCAGGCCTGACTTCATTTGCAAGCCATACTCATGGTTCTTTATGGTTGACAGAGGACTTTTCATCCAGTCAGTCAAAATTTACTGTCTATCTACTCAGCGTAAGGGTTCTGACAGGTCATTGGGGATAAAAATACAGCTAAAATACTGCCGTTGCCTGCTAGAAGCTTTCAGTTGAGAGAGAGAGAGAGAGAGAGAGAGAGAAGAAAGAGAAGAAAGAGAAGAAAGAGAAGAAAGAGAAGAAAGAGAAAAGCATGGTCAGGCATGCCCTGGCTGTTATAGCATCTGCTCTGAATTGACTTACGCTCACATTTCACAAGCTACAACAAATCTCAGGGCCAAAGCACCATACATGGATGGGGAAATATAACCCTGCATGTGCCCAAAGTCAGAGAGCAGCACAATTTTCAAAATCATGGCTGCTCTATCCTCTGATATCCCTGGCTGACTCTGCTGTTATGCTTCCATGGACATATAACTTGGGTGAGAAATGAATCTTTGTTGTTTGAAGCCACTGAGCATTTTGTTGTTTTTATCATGGTACAACCTAACCTCTTCTGACTGATGCACATGGATTGTCTGATTTAATCCTCAGTTTAGAAGATATAATTACCTTGGTTATCGAAGTATTTATATAAGGAAGAGTGAGATATAGAAAGTTAAGTGGAAGAACTAACACTTAACCCGTGACTATGATTGCAGAACTCGTATTCTTAGCCCTACTGAAATGCTCTGTGTATCTATCTGTCTGTGTCTGTGTGTTCCAGTTACTGAAGAAAGGTTGCTTCTAAAGCATTTAAGAATCAGGGAAGATTTCCTAAAGAAACTAATAGGTATGCCCTGAAGGACAAGTAGGTATAAAGCAATTTGAAAATAAAGAGAATTAGGCTCATAGATAGATAGTTAGATAGGTGTGTGTGTGTGTGTGTGTGTGTGTGTGTGTGTGTGTGTGTGTAACCCTTCTCTTTGGCTGATTAACTCACCCCCAGGAAAGTATACAGCAAAGAATGTCCATCCATACATTACTACTGTCAACCAGGAAATATAGAATGCTTCAGATATCGTGGCCTTGGATCTATAAATCATTAAAAGCAACTTTATGGAGTGTTATAAAACATAAGTGAGGAATCACAATTTCTGACCCACTGAGGCACCAAAGCAATTTGGCACCTATGTGTGTCTTATACCCCCACTTTGTCTCTGTCTCCTCTTTTTTCTTCCCTCCTCCTCCTGCTCCTCATTCTCATTCTTTTCTTTCTCCCTCTCTCTCCTCTCTGCCCCTCTATACTTCTCTTTCTCTCTCTCTCTTTCTCTCTGTCTCTCTCTTTCTCTCTCTCTCTCTTTCTCTCTCTCTCTCTCACGCGCGCACACACACACACACACACACACACACACACACACACACACTGTTCTAACCAATCTATGAACTTTTAGCTTTGTGGTAACTTTGCAGTAGGAAGGAAAAGAAAGAAAAACTACAAGATAAATTGACATCAGTGGTAAAAGAAAAGGAATACGGATGCATTTGAGATTCTGTAGCATTTCAAACAAAGGATCAGAAGCTCTGACCTAGACACTGAGCAGTCATCTGGGCCTCTGTCTTGCTGTTGTGTTACTCATCAAGCACTGATATTTTTAATGCTCCCTGGAAAAGAAGACCACCACTTACCACCATAGCTTAGCTCACAATGTGATTGCCTTGACTACAGACACACGTCCTATGTCTAATTCAGCTCTGTCTTCCTTCCTGCTACTCCTCCCACCCTCACCTTGGTCCTTGATGACCGATACTTGCCACCCTGTCCCTTTAGTAACTCCATACCAGGTATAGGCATATAATAGGGTTGTCTCTTACTGGCACTCTCTCTAACCTCCTATGTCCTTCCCCTGGCATGCATCTCTAAACCGGTTCTCTTTGCTGATTTTGGGAATTCCAGAGCACATAATACTGTGTCTCTGAAACCGGATTCCTCTTTTCTGTGAACATTATTAGATGTCTGTTACTCCTTAAAAAAAAAAAAAAAACTTGTTAAATTTCGTACTATAAGATTCCCTCTTTTAAATATATGTTTCAATGACTTCAAAAAATTTTAATGTTTATTTATTTTTGAGAGAGAGACAGAGCATGAGCAGGGGAGAAGCAGAGAGAGAGGGAGACACAGAATCTGAAGCAGGCTCCAGGCTGTGAGCTTTCAGCACAGAGCCCGACGTGGTGCTCGAACCCATTAACCGTGAGATCATGACCTGAGCTGAAGTCAGATGCTTAACTGACTGAGCCACCCAGGCGCCTCAAAGCTTACACTGAATGTTTCAATGACTTTTAATAAATTTACTCAGTTATGCATCTGTCACTACAATCTGATTTCGGAGAATTTGTGTGACCCCGATAAATTCATCTAGCCTATTTCTGGTAACACTTTACTGCCAATCCCAGATGACCACTCATCTACTTTCTGCATCAGTTTACTTCACTGGATATCATATATGAGCACAGTCATACAATACATGGTCTCTTGTGTCTGAGGCCAAAAACTTAGCATGTTTTTGAGGTCCATCCGTGTTGCAGCACATACCAGCATTTAATCTTTTTTATTGCTGAAATGTATCCCATTGCACACCTAGAGAATATTTTTTATATCTCTTCATCACTTAATAGATATTAGAGTTGTTTCCACCTTTTGGTTATTGTGAATCTTACTCCAGGGAACATTTGCATGCGGGTCTTTGTGCGAACATACATTTTTACTTATCTTTGGCAAGTAGCTAAGAGTGGAATTTCTGGGTCATATGGTAATTCCAGCTTTAACTTTTTAACAGTCAAACCTTTTTCCAAAGTTTTGCCCCATGTTGTGTTCCTGTTAGTGGTATGTGAGAGTTCCTGTGCATCTACATCCTTGTCATCATGTACGTCACTCATGTGTTTTTCCTTTAGCCTAGAAGCTCCTAGAAGGGAGAGACTCTATCTACATGCCTCCTCACTTGGCTTCTAGCACAGGGCTAGGCACCCACTAAGAGCTTAGCAGTGCCACATGGAGTGTAGTGATGAAGGACTTTTATTTTCGAGTTAGGGTATGTCAGCATGTCTGAGCAACAGTTTCCTCAACTGTGCAATGGGTAAACCGTGCCTACTGCCAGTAAGGATTAATGGAGATAATGTCAATAGGGTGCTTTGTCTAATGCATATGGAAACGGTAGCTTTGATATTACGGTTTTATATTTGTATGGATTCATGCTTTCTGAACCATCCCTGGGTTAGCCTATTTCTCTTTTGCTCTCACAGTCACGTATTTAGATAGTGTGTGCTGGGCCATGGAGATTGAATAGCGAGTGACACAGTATTTCTCATCTCAAAGGATATTGACGTCTGGCAAGGAAGGACATAGATGGAAATGGATCCCTGTAGTGCCATGCGATAAATGCTCTAATGGAGATGTGCACAGGATATAAGGAGACCTCAGACAGGGACCCCAGACCAGGAAAAGACATCTAACAAGAACCAAAGGGCTGGGGAGAGGGCCAGAAGGGTTAGAAAGAGCATTACTGCCCAAGGAAGGACATATGCAAAGACTTGAAAAGGGGAAGAGTTGGGAGAAATTGCTAGCATATTTTGTGCTGGAGAGAAGGGAGACTGGCAGGAGACGAGGCTCGAGAAGTGTGCAGGTGCCAGATGAAGACGGTGTTAAATATTACATTAAGGAGTTTCTCCTTACCTGTGCTGCTCTGTTCTGTCACATTTTACAGGCTGAGGAACTCCAAAGAAGATGGTTCAATACGTGAATGGCAGAAGTGACCATTTATAGATAGACTAAAGGGGAAAAAATTAGAGCAGTCTCCATATCTCTGACACTCTGATTCAATATTTATCAATCTTTTTTTTATTGCCTCCTCTCCCCCAGAACATTTTTAGATATATTTTTCCCTAATTGTTCCCCCACTCATGAATTTTTAATACTACACATATACTGTATATGCACTCTATACCTAGTCATGATTTGTGCTTTATACATAAAAAAACTAAGATTTTTCTTAACTCCCTCCAGTCACCAAATTTCACCCACTGGGGACACTATCACCTTTGTTGAGAATGCATGTTCTGATCTATTGGACTCTGCTCAAGAGATAAGCCTAGGTTTTAACATTTTGTAATCACCACAGTGCTCTTCAAAATGCACCCTTTAGAAGGAAGAAATTCTGTCATCAAATAAATATTTGCTGAGCCAAGCATTATTTTAAGAATTGAGACTATAGGGGTACCTGGGTGGCTCAGTCGGTTGAGTATCCGACTCTTGATTTTTGGCTCAGGTTATGATCTTATGGTTCTTGAGATGGAGTCCCATGTCAGGCTCTGCGCTGACAGCAGGAGCCAGCTTGGGATTCCCTGTTTCCCTCTCTCTGTGCCCCTCATACTTGCACTTTCTCTTTCTCTCTTTCAAAAATAAATAAATATAAAAAAAAAAGAATTGAGACTACAGTGAACAAAACTCCCGCCCCTCATACAGCTTACATTCTGAAGCAACCTGTGTATAGATAAAAATGGTTCACCCTTCAACAAAACCAAGTAATGCCTGCCATTAAAATTGCTTAGCAGGAGATAGGCTTGCAACTTGATTCCTAAAATAGAACTTGACAGTACTTCCAGCTTAGAAATATGCTGAAGGAATTAAAAACTTGTTTGATGCTAATGCAGAAGGAAAATCAGAAGAGCAAGAAATAGCAAGATCTTTAAATCAACATAGTACTAATTCCCAGCCCTCCTCCCCCCCCCCACAAAAGGCAGCAGAGTGTTTCACATCTCAGGAATTTGGGGACACCGCAGTGTTTTGCCAGCACCAGTGGGAAGGCCTCTGGGGACACTGGTGACTGTCTTTCATTGGCAGTGATTGAGAGAACCATGGTCCCAAGCATGTGGTCCTTTTAAGTCTGGGAAGGGGACCTCTCTGCCATTGCTGTGGAAAGGAGACTTTGGGGAAGCTGGAACCCCACAGCCACTTCCTTCTAAGGTCGTATCCCCTCCTGGGGACCCTGGAAGACAGTGGCCTCTAGAATTCATTGCCTTGACAAATCTCTTGTCCACCCACCCCCCCCCCCCTTTGGAAAATCTCTCTTTCTCACCTCCCTTCCTAACATAGTCCATTCAGTGAGAGTTACCTTTCACAAAAGATAAGAAACCCCACTGCTTTCAGGCTGCCTATGCTCCTTTGCTCTCAAAATCTCTAAGCCTCATATTTACAAAGCCTAGGAACCTATTTGAAATGGCAGTGAAAGTAGCCAGGGGTCAGCATGAGAGCTGGGAAGAAAGAAACAAATTAATATTTCAGTCCATTGTCCTGCCCCTCGGAAATCTCTTTATTTATTCTGTACTCATTTTGTAGAAAACTGTCCATTTGAAACAACCAACCAGTCTCGACCGCATAAAAAAGAAGAAATGTCATCATTCTTGGACCAGCCCAAAGGGAGAGTCTCTGGATTGTACCCACCTCTGCTCCCATCCCCACCCCCAACCCCTCTTTCCCTCAAAAGACCTTACAGGGAGGCCATTCTAAATTTGAGAGAATACTGAGATTTCCTCATGTACTTGTGAAAAGCCCTGTGTGCCAGGCATGTGGGTAGACAGTGGTGTGCTGCAATATATAGGACAGGAGAGGCCCTGCCCCAACTGGGATGACAGTGGGATCCTGACCCCCTACTTTTGTTTTGAGCATGCTTTATAGACTTTAGGACCACTAACTGGACAGATCTGGCCCTGTGGAGCCCAGCTTTCTGGCTGCTAGAATTTTTATGCTTGCCTTTAAGAATACTGAAGTTTTACCATTTGAACAGGGGGACATAAAGCTCTGTTTCCTCCTAATTACTTTTGAAATGACTGTGAATCTTCCATCTAAATGCCTCTTTTGCATCTTACTGGGAGGAAAATTTTGCTTTAAAACTGACCTAAAGCTCCTATCTTAATAATACTGATAGCTTCTTATGTTTGCAGTTAAAGGTGAAATGTTTTAAATAAGGCTATTCTCAAGTTGTTTTGATGTGTATCAATCCAGTCTAATTGTTCCAAAGCCATAAAGAAGATTCTAATGTGGGAACATATGTAATTGGACACTCTAATTTGTATTATATTTAGAATATAGGTGCCAATAACAAAAAATTATACTACTTGTAGACCTTTCCCGCTAATACTTTAGGCAGACCTAGGGATTGGGAAGAAGACTGGAAAAATGAAGTGATGATTCACAAGAATAGGAAGAACTGATAACTGAATGAAATGGTAGAGATCTGGCAAGTTTATGTTAAGTTTCCTACCAAAAGAGGTATTAAAGTAAATGTCAAATTACTGTTGCAAAGGAATCCATTGCCTGTTGGATGACATGAGCATTTCTCAGATGTTGGTCATCTGGCTTCTCCTTCACTCTGGCTGTGTGCCACCTGTATTATAAACTGTCTCTGAGGAAGGATAAAGAGAGGCCTTCTTTTTTTCTGACTCCCCATGGTTTGTAGCACACGATTATGTACACAGCAGTCTTTCCAGAAATAGCAGATGATTCATTTTGCTTATGCTCCTTGGCATGGAAAATAGTTGGGTTATAATAAAGAAATTCTGGACCCCGGAAAGAGAGAATAGAGGTGTTTGACCATAAGAACAGATGGCATTATTCTTGCAGTTGGAGAGGGCCCTCTGTACCATCACCGAGCGCTCTCACCAAGTAAGTGATAATCAAAATGGCAGAATGCAATCCAGCAGATACTTACATATATTACTTTTGCAAACATTAGATGAGGTTAGAATAATGAGTAGAGCATATAGTCTGAACTGGAAAGACTTGGGTTCAAATTCCTGATCCTGTAATTAACTAGCTGTGCAATTATGAGCAAGTTACGGATCAGTATATTTTTTCACCTGTAAAATAAGGAAAATAAAGACTATATCATAGGATCATTAAGAAGATGGCATGAGATGATATGTGTATAGCACTTAGTATATGACATGGGTTATTGACACATGTTACTTTTTAAAGCAACTTACTATTTTGTAAATAAATCAGTGAGAACTTACTATTTTATAACAAGTTTTCTCATTACAATTGCTATTTATAGAAAATGACACACTACAGACAAGCAAAAAGAAGAAAATAAAACACTCATATCTTAGGCATGTAAAGATTTTCATTATTAACATTTAAGTATATTTCTCTCTAGAATTTTTCCCCTATGAAATTTCTTTGAGAATTTTTCCTATGTGCACATATGATTGTATGTGTGTATCTGTATGAATATTTATATATAGTTATATAAAAATGGTAAAAATGCACATATATTTCTTTATTGAGTTATTATTTCATTAATAATGGATTATGCAGCAGCGCCTGGGTGGCTTAGTTGGTTGAGCGACCAACTATTCATTTCAACCCAGGTTCATGAGTTTGAGCCCTGCATCAGGCTCTGCATTAACAGTGAAACTTTTGGGTAGTTTTTAAGTTTTAATTTTTTTTCTCATAACTGGCAAGGTGATGAGCAACTCAATAAATAGCCAAATAATTTTGCATTTATAGTTTTATTTCCTTATGACTAAATTCATGAAGAAACATGGTAGTTTTCAGTAGAAATTCAGAAAAATGAAATAAAGCATGGAAAACACAGAGTATAGTAATAAGCACATAGTAAGTTACCACTAAATATTAAGAATGGCAGATCTATACACTTTAATAAGAGGGGAGGGAGATAGATTTTATCTAAATAGGCTTGCTAAATTACCCCAAATATAATTTTCTATATAAGAATGTTTAGCCGTTCTTATCTAACACACATCACACAAACAAACCAGTTTAGTTGGTTTATAGATGTCAGGTTTAGTACGTGTTTCTATGAAAAGGTCTGTTTCTCCAACTAACAAAAATCATCAAGAATAAACCAAAACAAGATAATTGACATATACTTTGGGGGGTGGGGATTGGGTGGATGTCAACTTTTTCTTTTTTTTTCTTTGGTTGTGGATTCTACCTGCTGCTAGTGTGATATGAACATACCCTCAGCCCATTGCTTCTCACACTGGGTTTGAATGCCCAGTCTGGGACCCTTTTGGCAGAGCTGTCCCCGCAAGTACCAAAAATAGAAATATACAGATGGCATGCTATCCATGAAAGGACAATATTGACCTGAAAAATCTGTTCTCATCCACAGGCTGAAGTGCTGTTATGAAGGAGGGATGGGGAAAAGTGCCCATTTCCCACATGGTCATTCAATACCCCCCAATGTGGTGTCTGTCCTGAATATATTGATGGACAGACCCTGTGGCAGTGCCAGAGAGAAGAAATGGTAGACTCAATAGGAACTTGAGGAATCTGAGAAAATGTAACTTAGTGAAATAGGCTGGGTGTGAACTGGCAAACTGAAGAGTATATGGTCCCTAGCATAGCCTAGGTCAGCTACTCACTTCCAGCCAGTGGTGACTATGAGAGAAGGCAGGCTCAGGTTTCCCAAGGCTTCCAGCTTCACAGGAAGCTGAAAACCTGGAATTTTTATTTAAATCTTTCAGTTTTCACATGTTTGGGAAAATGTAGGAATAAATTTTTAAAAAGTGTGTGTGTGTGTATGTGTTTTTATATATGTCTGTGTATATTGTTTTATTAAAATGGGTCTCTGGCTTGTTAACTGCAGATATTGAAACTTGTCAGCCTCCATAATTGCTAAAGCCAGTTCTTTAAAATGAATGTGTGTGTGTGTGTGTGTGTGTGTGTGTGTGTGTGTGTGTGTTCATTCTGTTTCCCTGGAGAACACTGAGTGATACAGATACACACCCACACTTATTTGGAAAAAAGGAAACATGGTGGAAGGACAAAGAAAGAAGCTAGACTTCTTTGAATACATCTTGATTTGTAGATTTGACTTTGGTGCCACCTAACAGTTCACAGAACTATAATACAAAATTGAACCTTAAAACATTCATGAAAAATTGAGAGGTGGTGGGGAATGAAATGATTAAACCTTACCAGACAACAGGTTGGTGGCATAACCTAACCATACATAATGGAATTGTTTCAAGTGGTTTTGAAATCCGGTCATTTGACCGTACCTTCCTAGTAGGATGTGCTGTAAGGTTGTTTTAAGACAAATTTTAAATTGCTCTGCTTAATCATAATGTTAGAATAGTAGTAACTGTATATTGTAGGTTAAAGCAAATGAGTAATCATTTTCTTGTTATTGAGAACACAGATTTTTGGTTTGAAAGAAAGGTAATAACATTGTCAGATCTATGATATTAAATGGAAACATTCAAGTCCTAAATTTGAATTGAAGTTTAATGAGAATTCATAGTTTATTCTATTAAAAAAAACAACATTCAGAACTTATTCTCCAGCTGTGTCCACAGACACAAGGATCAACCCAGTAGCAATGAGCACCCGAAGCTCTCAGTTTGTGGTTTCTAATTACTACTTACCACAAAAAGGTGCCACAGGTGTTCTTAGTAGAAATGACTAGTTCCAGGCCTGGGACAGGATGTTCTGTGAAATAACTCTAGATCATTTTGTCATACCAGAAGCATAAGGTCCATCAAAGACTACTGGGTCATATTAAAATAACCTAGACACCAACTTGAAGAGGTTCCTGCTGACCAAGGGTAGCACAGTTAGAACTTCAATAGCAATAAAAACTACACTGGAATGACGCAAGTAAAAAATGTCCATAATGATTCTTAGAAAAGAAAAAAGAAGCACTCATTGGTTATCTTCGGAGGATACTAGGTGATCAATATTTTGAGGATCAATAAATAAAGGAGGAAAAATCAAGCACCTTTCAGGTTTTTGTAAACCATAATTTAGGGTAACAGTTGATGAAATGCACTTTTTCCTGATAGAATACCCCAGCTAATACATTAAGAAATAATAGAATTAGTTTATCACCAATTTGAAATCTCTAGTGAAGTAATATATCCTCTGGGCAAAGACCACCAGTGGCTGATGACATCACCATGGAAGACATTGTATGTCTCCTGACAGAGCATGTATTAGAAAAATAACCTCCAGTTCAAAGATGTCATTGTCCCAATCTCAAAACCCCTGAATATGTCACATTGCATGGCAAAAGAGAAATAACATTATGGATAGAATTATGGTTGCTAATCAGATGAGTTTAAAATGAAGAGATTGTCCTGAATTATCCAGGTGTGCTCAGTGAAATTGCAAGGATCTTTAAAAGTGGAAGAGGGAGGTGGAAGATTCATTGTCAGAGTCATCCAGTCAATGTGAACTTTGAGGATGAAAGAGGCCATGAGCCCAGGAGTGTGGGCAGCCTCAAGGGCCTAGAAAAAGTCAAGAACTGGATTCTCCCTTAAAGCCTCCAGGAAGGGGTGCAACAGGCCTGCTGGCACCTTGATTTTTGCCCTTTGAGTCCTGAATCAGACATGTACAAAACTGTAAGATAATTAATTTGTGTTGTTTTAAGCCACTGAGTTCGTGGTTATTTGTGATAGTAGCAATAGAATACTAATATATTCCATTTCTTAGAATGTGTTCTTCCTATAAAACTGAGTTCTCAAGACTCTTGATCTAACTACCAATTTATAGGTAATACAGGAGACAGAAGAACACATTGTGTGAAATTATGGGAATGCTCAACAAAATGTAAACTCTGGGCAATGCTATCACAAAAATGATATGTTTTCTTTATCAAATAAAGTATGTATATGTGTATGGATGTGAGAGAGAAACTGACTGACTTAGGAGACTTTCAGGATATGACCTAGTATTTCATGTACCAACTAATTATAGCAGGGAACTTGATCCAAATAAGCAAATGTAAGGAGAGAAAATTTAAATGAATGAAATTTGAACATTGACACTGAGCATTAAATGATATTAATGATTTTATTTATTTTTTGTTGTGATGGTGGTAGTGATGGTTATATTTAACCAAATGAGATGAGTGTGGTAGGTAAAGTAATAAGGATAGCCATAAATGGATCATTGTTGAAGACAAATGACAGGTACACAGGTGTGTGCTATTTACACTTTCTATTTTTGTATACATTTTAATATCTCTGTAATAAAATGTTGGTAAAAATGTTGGTAACTAATTTGACTTCTTAAATATTTTGTGAGAAAAACATACCGTGTCCAAAAACTGGATTCGACCATGAGGCTACCAGTTAACAATTTCTGCATCAAGTTTTGGAAATTGGACCTTTTTCTTTAACCTGGGGAATTATCTTTTTCTTCTATCCCACTCACCTCCTGGCTCCCTTCTTTCTGCACTTCCTAGCAAAAGGGCTTCCTTCATCTGTGCTAGTAAATGACTAGGGGGCATTACAGATTGCTTGGAATAGAATTTTCCCAGAATAAGTGAGCAAAGAGGGTAATATGCATAATTGCATTTAACAATACTTCCTAGTATTTTATTGGACCTCCTCTCATTTCACCCTCTCAAAAAAAGGGGGGCAATACTTCTGTTTTTGAAAGCCTGAGGTTTTTTCGAAATATTGGCTAATTGCATTTTCTATGTTATCTCTGTGCTTCTATTTCAGGATGGAATGGGGAACTTGAGAATCACAGACAAAGGTCTAAAACTAGAAGGAGACTCCGAATTCTTGCAACCTCTCTACGCCAAAGAAATCCAGTCCCGACCAGTAAGTTTCTGCTGCAGGAAAAAGGAATGGTTGTTTCTCTTGACTCTAGATCTAGGGAAATTTATCATCAGCCATCAGCAGAGTATAGAGGATTATGGGAAGGAATGGTAATATAGGTAGTGAGATATGCTCATATCTGAAGTCTCAAGCATAAGCACTGCTGTGGTACCGTAAACGATGATGATGACCTCTCCGAGCCTTTCTCTATTCCTGCCAAAAAGAGGGTAATAACCTCTGTTAATGAACTTTTCTAGATTCTGCTGCAAATAAACCAAGAAAATAAATGTGGATGTGCTCTAGGTACTATACAAATCCCAAAAGTATTGCTATCATTTTTTAATTGCCAAGTGCTTTAGATACTATCTTTAGAAACACAGAACTAAAGAACTAGAATTTTGTTTTTCATTAAGAATTTGGACAAGGTAGCCAAGGTTGGTTAGAATCAATTCGGTAATCAGCAACCACGCTCTGAAATGGTACTAATTACTCTGATCTGGTATTAATCTGGTATTAATGCTCTCTGTTCCATGTACTTTGCTGCTTTGCAGGCATTACCATTACCTAATTTAGTAACTGATTTGTCAAAAACACAGATTTGTCCATAGGGTTGGCAATTATTGTCACCTCAATTTTACAGATTAAAGAATTGAGCCTGAGTGAGGTACTGTGCTCAAAGCCACACACTTACGAAGTAGTAGACCAGGGACTCCAGTGCAGGAAATCGAATTCCAAAATGTTTCTATTAACCAGAGTCTCCTACTTAAGCTTTTTCTCTCATCTGTTATTTTTGTCACAATAGAAGTGATTTCTGGTTTGCTTTTATTAAGCAATACGATCAGAATTAATTTTTGCTTTTGTGTGTTTTTTTCTTCTCGGTTGTTTCTTTGGCTTTGTTTCTGTGTTCGTCTTTTTGGTGGGGTGGTGGAATTTGCTGTCTGAAAAGGATTGTTAATGCATTTGCTCTTCTGGGATTGGTTCATGCCCACCTGCAAACAAAGAGTAATGTGAAAGCTCCCCAAAGCGTTATTTGCATGGCGTGCATCAATGGGCATAATTAATGAAATTCAGCAACTTTATGCAGTGGGTACTTTTATCTGAATGCTGTCTAAACTACTGAATTCTGTTAAACTGGATGCAACTACTGAATTGCCAATAAGTTTACTTCCTTGTGTGCCTAGTAAAACGGAGGGAGTCGTGATGTTAAAATTATCAAAAAGAGAAAATCACTTCAGCAACCCAATCAGTGATTATAAAATTTAACTGGAACTCATAGCACACTGAGTTAGCACTAAAGTACAAAGAGTACTATATTTATAGTATCTCTCATCTTTGAAGAAATTACATCCTAGAAGGAATCATGAGATAAGATTATAATAAAGAGGGCTGAGTGATGATTCCATGTTTAACTGAATGGAAATAGTCAATTTCCAGCATTTAAGAAATCACTCTTAGAAGCATTGCTTCGATCTGTATTTATTTCTCCCAGCCTGGCAAGTTGGTTAAATTATCTTTTGAGTTACTAGTTGTACTTTAGATTAATCTTACCTGTATTAAACTTGTTTTGAGTATTGTTGGCACAATGTTCTATTAGTTTCAGGTTAAAAAAAGTGATTCAACAAGCTTATATATTACTCTATGTTCACTGCAAGTGTATCTACCATCTGACACTGTACAACATTATTATAATATCATTGACTATATTGTTTATGCTGTATTTTTTATTCCTGTGGCTTACTCATTCCATAACTGGAAGCCTGTGTCTTCTAATCCCTTTCACTCATTTTGCCCATCCCGACTCACCGGCTTTCTGGCAAACGGAGTTGTTCTCTGTATTTATAGGTATGATTTGGTTTTTTGTTAGTTTGTTTAATCATTTGTTTTTTTCAGATTTCACATCTGAGTGAAATCATATGGTATTTCTTTCTCATCTGACTTAGCTCACTAAGCAGAATACCCTCTTAAGTCCATCTGTGTTGTCACAAATGGCATGATCTCATTCTTTTTATGGCTGCATAGTATTTCAGTGTGTGTATGAGTATGTGTGTGTGTGTGTGTACCAATCTTCTTATTCTGGATTAAACTTTTTAAGTCACTAGTTTTATAATTTCCTTCTACTGGTGATGACCTCTTTATTTGTAAAGGGCCAGATATTTAAATATTTTAGACTTCTGTTTTTTTTTTCTTCTTTACACCTCTTTGAAAATGAAACATGTTCTTACCTTGAGGGCCACCAAAAAATAGCCTGTAGGATAAAGCTTGCCAAGCCTTCTATATTAGTGATATTTCTGTAAATATATAAATGATCTGGCTAAGCAACATATGGTACAAGAGAGCAGATTTTTTAAATGTTTTTAATATTTTATTTAATATTTTATTTTATTTAATATTTTATTTTATTTTACTTTACTTTACTTTACTTTATTTTATTTTATTTTATTTTATTTATTTTTGAGAGACAGAGTGCGAGTCAGGGAGGGGCAAAGAGAAAGGGAGACACAGATTCCAAAGCAGGCTTCAGTCTCTGATCTGTCAGCACAGAGTCCGATGTGGGGCTCCAACTCATGAACTGTGAGATCATGACCTGAGCCAAAGTCAGACGCTTTACCAACTGAACCACCCAGATTTTAAGATCTGGGTAGAATAATTGATTTTTTGCATAAAATATCCTGACGTAAGTTTCCTTGGTGTAGAATTAGAGTCATATAAAGGAATTGAAAAGTGTGTTTCAGAAGACTTGAAAGGGGATACAAGTACATATCTTAGGCCCACGTGCAGGAATTGAACTTTTTGCAAATTTTTAGCCAGCGAATCTGAAAATCAATGGCCATATGATACCAAGTCAAAGATATACTTGACAGAAACCTTAAAAAGTAATGATAACTTCAAAAGTCTTATTTTAATATTGAAAAATCAGTGAGCTAAATTCCATGCTTTCTTGTCATCACTTAAGGAAACCAGAGTGTCAGAATTGACTGTCTTTCATTGTCCTTAGAAAGTATTCTCCTTTCAAAAAATAAATAGTGAATAGAGCTCTTTAGCTATTCTGACAACAAAATAAATATCTTCTCACTGAAGAAAAGAAAGACCTACAGATATGCATATATTACAAAATCTGTCCGTAAATCACATGAGCTGTTGCTGAAACAGTGCCCGTACCTATTCTTCTCCGTCACGCGCTACCTGCAGGTTGCAGCCATCATCCTATCCTCCTTCACCTACACCCTTGCAATGTCCATCTCTCTCTGCTACCTTTCTCTCTTAGCCTCACATCTACATTATAGCCAAAGTGGGTGTTTCAAAATGTCAAGTCTCTCCACCTCTTCCCAAAGGATTCTCCATCCTCTTGCCATTGCACCCGGAATAAACTCCTGACTCCTCACGAAGGCCTAGAAAATTCTCTCCTAGATGTTTTTCATAGAGGGCTCCTTCTGGTCATCCTGTTCACAGTTCACGTGTTACCATTTTAGAAAGACCTTCCTCATTTAGTGTAACAGCATATGTGAAACATCACCCTGGTTTTTTTTTTCTCCTTGTAACTGTCATCATTTGACATTCTTTCTTGCTTAAGAATATAAATTAGGAAGAGCAGGAGATTGTGCAGATTTCCCCCACTATATACCCTAACCCTATTGCCATTTCCAGCACATGGTATATGCTCAGTAGATATTTGTAAAATTGAATAATAAATCATTCAAAATAAAGTATCACTTAAATCTGTTTTGCAGAGGAAGCACTCTTAACAGTTTTGCATACCAGGGCGGCCGGGTGACTCAGGTAAGTGCTCAACTTCAGCTCAGGTCATGATGTCACGGTTTGTGGGTTTGAGCCCCCATCTGGCTCCACACTGAATGTGCAGAGCCTGCTTGGGATTCCCTCTCGCTCCCTCTCTCTCTGCCCGTCCCCCATTTGTGCTTTCTGTCTCTCTCAAAAATAAATGAATAAACATTTTTTTTTTTGAAAAACACCAGGTTAGGCACACCTGGGTGACTCAGTCTGTTAAGCGTCTGAATTCGGCTCAGGTCATGATCTCACAGTTTGTTGGTTCAAGCCCTGTGTTGGGCTCTGTGCTGACAGCTCAGAGCCTGGAGCCTGCTTCGGATTCTGTGTCTCCCTCTCTCTCTTCCCCTCCCCTGCTCATGCTCTGTCTCTGTCTCTCAAAAAGTGAATAAACGTTAAAAAATTTTTTTTTAAATATCAGTTCAGTGTACATTTTTAGGCATTTCCTACAAGTATATTTTTTAAATAAAACCATACTTTGCATACTCTTTTGTACCTTTTTTTCTTCCAAATAATATACTAACAGTAAATTTTCTGTATCTAAATAATTTTTAATAGTTTAAGAGCTTTTTTGAAGCATAATTGATATGGAATAAACTACACCTATTTAAAGTGTGTACATTGAAGTGTTTTTGCATACACACACACACACACACACACACACACACACACACATGAAGTCATCACCACAATGAAGATAATGAATATATCTTTCACCCCTAAGAGTTTCTCCCTTACCCCTTCATAGTCCCTCAACCAACTACCAATATGCTTTCGGTCCTGCATGTTACTTTGCATTTCTTAGAACTTTACTTAAATGGAATCATACAATTTGTGTATATGAATAATTTTAAGAATACATTGTCCACATCACTTTATCAAGATCTTTCAACCATTTATTTAATATTCAACTTAAAGAAGATTGTGTGTGTGTGTGTGTGTGTGTGTGTGTGTGTGTGCGCGCGCATTCGCATGTGTGTGTTTGCTTGTCTGCAATTGCTTTGTCTTGGTTGGGCTGGGGAGAGATAGTGGAAGTGGTTCAGGGCATAGACCTTGAGTATTACCCTTTTGGATGATATCAGAGCAATGAGAAGGGACTAGAGAATAACACACTAAGCATGGCATCCAAGGTAGAATTGGTATCTCTTTGGATGTTCACAAAAAGTAAAAGCAGATATGCTAGATCCAAAAGGCAGAAGAGCGATATCGGAAGCTGGTGACTTAATCTATAGGGCTCCCCTTCTTTCAAGCACAGGGGCAATTGCCCACTGAACAAAACTGGGGTTCTGGTAGCAAGGAATGTGTGGAGGGCCTGTTGGATAGGCAACCAATAGACTTTGCCATCCCTACTGAGTTGTAACCTTGCAGGGCACTCGCATGAACCTCACACGTAGCAACTTCCCTTCCTTTCTCCATTCTGGCAGTTTCAGCTTATTGGTTTTTTGCTGATGCACCTGACTATTGCTTCAGCCACCCCTGGGAGGGTCTTTTCAGAAGAAGTATCTGCAGTATCATTTCCCTGTAGATTACACCTGCCTTTATTTCTTCTGCCCATTGAGAAGAGATCAGTGCCCTGTTGAAGAAGATTACTCAACCCCTCTAAGTGAGGATAACTAATGGAAGTATTGCTTTTGTGTTTCATTGATCTGAAAGGAATTGGGATTGGTTAAGCAATCCACACAACGTTCAATACTATATCTAATTTCATTATTGAAGGTTGCAACCCTGTAAAGTCACTACAAATTGATTAGTGTGATAGCAATCACTTTGGAAGATAAATTAATGAGAAAATGTTCATCCCTACAAAAACTTGCATCTGGGAATTAAATGAAAGTCCCAGGACATGCTAGCATTAGCCACATGGATGCATAGCTTCTGTAAGTATCGTGCCACTCAGAAAATAGATTGAAAAGGGCACACACTAAATTAACTATTCTACCATGACATCCAAAGACCAGCCTGTCTCTAGAAATACTACTTGAATGCATTAGCACAGAATTTTGTAAAGTTAAGGGATATAATGCCAAAAACATTCTGCGTTTAAATGACCATTTCAACATGATGGTACTTTTTTCTTCTTAATTATATTTAAATCCATGTTAATTAACATATAGTGTAATAATGATTTCAGGAGTAGAATCTACTGATTCATCACGTACATATAACACCCAGTGCTCATCCCAACAAGTGTCCTCCTTAATGCCCATCACCCATTTAGCCCATTCCCCCCACCTACCTCCCCTCTAGCAACCCTTAGTTCTCTTTATTTAAGAATCTCTTATGGTTTGCCTCCCTCTCCGTTTTTATCTTATTTTTCCTTCCCTTCCCCTATGTTCATCTGTTTCGTATCCCGAATCCCACATGAATGAAATCATATGATATTTGTCTTTCTCATCCTGCTGGTTTTGCTTAGGATAATACACTCTAGTTCCATCCACATAATTGCAAATGGCAAGATTCCATTCTTTTTGATTACCAAGTACTATTCCATTGTGTATATATACCACAGCTGCTTTATCCATTCATAATTCAATGGACATTTGGGCTCTTTCCGTACTTTGGTTGTTGTCAGTAGTGTTGCCGTATACTAATAGTGCTGGCTATTGGGGAGCATGTGCCCCTTTAAATCAGCATGTTTGTATCCGTTGGATAAATACCTAGTAGTGCAGTTGCTGGGTCATAAGGTAGTTCTATTTTTAATTTTTTGAGGAATCTCCATACTGTTCTCCAAAGTGGCTAAACCAGTTTGCATTCCCACCAACAGTGCAAAAGTGTTCTCCCCACACTCATCAACATTTATTGTTGCCTGAGTTGTTAATTTTAGCCATTCTAACAGGTGTGAGGTGGTATCTCATTGTGGTTGTGACTTGTATTACCCTGATAATGAGTGATGTTGAGCATCTTTTCATGTGTCTGTTAGCCATCTGGATGTCTTTGGAAAAGTGTATGCTCATATCTTTTGCTCGTTTCTTTACTGGAGTATTTGTTTTTTGAGTGTTGTGTTTGATAGGCTCCTTTTTAATTCGTAAATACAGTTACAAAGTTTTGGCAAGTGCTACTAGTAGATAGGTTGAATGAACTAATACTAAGGAAACCTTTAACCATAAAGAATCAGTTTGGACAAAAGTAGCAGATCCCTACTTTGGAGAGACTGCTCATCTTACTTTGCAGAATGATGCAACTAGATGGTGCTTTTACATAACTTCCCGTGAAGTGACAAAGGAAGGGACACTAACTACTCTGGGTAGCTACTCTTATAAGTATGTTGTGCCAGGCCTACAGCAATGGGAAAGTTGCAAGTGAATTTCTTTCTTTCTTTTTTTTTTAAGTGAATTTATTTCTATACTCACTTCCAACTGTACTTGGGCTGGGCATAGGGGTCCTAGCCCATTACTATATGGAATTTAGAAGTTTAGGAGAGGAGAGGCAGAAAAAGAAGTTGGAGGAAGATAAAAAAATCAGTTTACTTTAAGAGAATAAAGTAGAAAATTATTATATTAGACTTGAGATTTATATGTCTTTTAAATTTCCTTATAAAAACTCACATATTTTTAAGATGTCTTTACTTACTAAAACCTGTGTGTAGAATTATGATATCAAAACTAAATGTGGTTCTTAAAAGTTGCCTGTTCCAAGAGACGGTATCACACCATGGCTAAACCCCTGTGCTATATTGTTGAACTTGGATGGCAGCAAGTGCTACCATTTGACATATGAGTGATCTTTGAGAACCTTCATAATTTGGCAAATTCTTGTTTTCTTGCTTGTAACATTGGTATTCATGGCTACATCATGGTGGTTGCAAGTAAGATAATGTTTGTGAAGTGCTTAATACAGAACTTGTCATGAAGTAAGTGTTCCAGGAATGGCGACTCCTGCTCTCACCCATTGCTGATGATGATGACGACAGTGATGATGACCATAACAGTGACAGTAATTTCCACTACCAGCATCATCGTCATGTGGCCCGCATAGCACCTGATGTTTGAACTTGCTCTGAACCAGATGGTCTTTCCTCCTCTTCTCAAATGTCATCTTAATGACAAACTCATTGCCCTCCAAGGAAATCTATTTCCTGTTAAATAGCTTTTAATTTTAATTTTTTCCTTCAGTGAATTATACTCTTCCAATGTTCAGTTCATTTGTTTCTCATCTTCTGCTTATATTGTTTTAGTACTGGCACAGTCTTTATTTTTTCTTTGTCCAACCTTTCTGAAAAAAAAAAAATACTTTTATAGCACATATCAATTACCTTACAAATGCTTATACATTTTGATCCAGTAATGACATTTCCACTCATTTTATGATCTATAAAGAGCCAAATGTAATAAAATATTTAAATATTAAAACACAAACACTGGTGTTGTACAAAAATCAGGCTAAGTGTTGGTTCATATTAAAGTCTGAACTCCACATATAAAATGGGCTTTGAGGGTATACCACCTTATCAATATTCATGCAAGTTGAGAACATACTGCATTCTCCTTGAAAGTCTGAGCTGGTCATTCTCACTGTGGACTTCTACATTTGGATCTTTCATCTCTTTGTTTTATGGAAAGATGAGTTTTTTTTAATTCCATTCTGATTTTAGTATTATATGAATTAAGAGTTTTTCCACCAGCTAGAATTCCCAAGATCTATCTGGGGTGGAAGTTGAAGCCCCTAAGAGGTCAGTTAGACCATCACTGCATTTAATGGATGGAGTCCCAAAGGCTCAGAAAGGAGGTAGGGATGTACCCAAGTTCTACCAAGCCAAAGTCAGAATAAAAATCCAGAATTTTAGTCTTCTTCTATATCAACACACTATTTTTATGGTAAATTATTTTCTCATGACACTGTTCAGTACAATAAGTTGAGTGATGCTGGCCATTTCCTTCTCATGGGGAGTAACTTCCTGGAAGGTATGTTAAGTTCTGAAGGGAATATAAAGCTCTAAAAGAAAGAAAGGGAGGGAGGGAGGGAGGAAAGAACGAACGAACGAACGAACGAACTGGAGACAACAGTGGATAATGCAATAAGACCAGACTTAATTATGGCTGATCTCATCACTGAGATAATATTCTCTACTTCAGAAATCTACTATGAGAGTTAAATGAAGTAACTTCAGTGACCCACCTTGTGAACTATCAAGTAAGCTGTTGGTATGAAAACCTATGACAGAAGTTGTACCCTGAATCCAGCTCATAGATCTAGTTTATTTGCCTCACACAGAATTTTTTTTTCTCTTAGTATGAATTTTTATCATATTTAAATGTTTGAAGATTACACACTTTTTAAAAAAAATCTACATTTTCTAATTCTTGTTTAAAAGACATTTGGCAGAGTAGTTTGATACTTCTAAGGGCTGGAGCTGAGTAGAAGTTGCCTTCTTCAGATGGACATTTGTTCTCTGGTTTGCCACAGTCTCCACCAGGTACTATTGTATCATACCCAAACTGGTTTAAGGCATTTATTTATATGATGAGGCTCTGAAGTCCCTTGAGGGTACAGCCCTTGGTTTACGGAATAGAGAATGTATAAATCTCGCCATGCAGAGTTCAGAAATTAGGTTGGCTTCTTAAGATTCTTAGCCATTTATGATTCACTGTTCCTTAATATTTCTTTTTTGTTTTGGTTCTCTTTTGTGCCCCAGTTTCCCCAAGCAGTCTGGCTCCTGTGGGTTTTGAAATCATATGCAAGCACAGCGGCAAAAGAGAGCAGCATCAGAGCTTCTGGAGGCTGAGGCTCTGCCCTGCTACAGCCACACTCTCCCCTCCCTGAGGCTCCTAAAGCATGCTTTCTTTGGGTCTCTATTCTCTGACCACTACAGAACATTACTGGGGAAGAGGCAGATTGGGAAAAGAAAGTTGAAAATTTGGATTCAGTATTCTCTGCATGAGACAAAGAAAAGGTGGGGGGTGGCAGAATGTGGGATGGCAGACAAGTACAAGATTTGTCTGAAGAGGCTCTGTTACAATTTAGTTGCGACGAGAAGAGCCATGTCTCTGGTTAGTTGAGGAACCAAATGAAGGCTGCGGTGGTTTCTCCTCAGCAAGCAAAACAGCTTCAACTCCCAGCTGAACATATTGCACATAAAACAGTATTTTCCATGCCACTTGCATGGAACATGAGCATCTTGCTGTCTTTAATTAAGAAGTTAACTGGACCATGAAGTATTGCCCGAGTAAATAAAAGTGATTTGTACTAAGTCAGAGGGGTGCATAAGGCATCTTTGCATTTCTTTGTTCACACATAAATTATGGAGATTATTAAAAGATGGAAGGGTCATCTATAAGCCCATCTGCACTGGGAAGCTGATTGCCATTCCCAAAATGTATCTCTCTTTTTGTGTGTTGTAATTTGTTGTGGACAATAGTGTGAACCAGCTGCTTACTCATTTTTTTTTAAAGCAGACAAACAGTCTTGAGTAGATCGATGCTTAATACTATGGTTGGTGTGTTTGCTTGTTTATCCTGGGAAACAGAGATAGTTACTCGGAGGCTTTTGGTTGCCGTAGAATTAAAATGGGCTGATAGGGTTCATGTTCTTCTTTTAATTTGGGAGCGATTGACTGTGTATACTTTTCTTAAATGAAGGTCATGCTGCAAATATAAGAGTTACTGAGGGCTTTGGTCAGATGTTCCTTAGAACTGTAATGGCCAGTTTTAGTAGTAGTTCCAAACTTCACATACAATCTGGCTAAGAACATCTGATTGTATGACTTGAGGGCCATTGGTCAGGGAGGCTGCCCCAAATTCTTTCTTACTGCCTGTTGTGATGCCCACAGGTCCACCATGCAGATCTCATTAATTCAAAGACTCAGAAATGTATATTCATGCCAATGCCCTACTGCAAATATTCCTTCTCCCCACGTGCATGCAAACTTCCACAAGGATTTGAGGTAGCTCATAACTACTTACAGTAACATAGTAACAACAGCTATAATGGGTTAAGATCAGGAAAAATATAAACTGGAATAGATGGCAGAGGTGGAGACAGTGTAATAAAATACATGAGACAAACTAGAGCACCTGTGTACTTCCTCTTGCTAAGCCTGGAGTTTGATTATGGAGTTTCCAAACAGAGAGACACAGCCTGTTGGATGAAACCCTCTACGTTTACCCTCCAGAGACTATACAATGTCCTGGATAGGAAGGGGAGTTAAGGCTGGCAGTTCGGTGTTCTAGAAAGTACACCAGATTCCAATTTAAGGAATCTGAATTTTCTTCTTAACTGTCTTGCTGATCAACACTGAGCCCTCAGTTCTTTATCTGTGAGCTAAAGAGGTTGGACATGATCAGTGGTTTTCTGTAATTATTTTTTTAAGTCATGGAATCTTTTTATAAGCCAAATTTATCCGAAACCCCCAAATCCAGACAAGATGGAAGTTCAGCTGCTATGTCTGTGCCATGGCTGGAGCCCTGCAGCCTGTTTTCTTACCTACCCAGTGTCCCTGTCACCAGCCGCACGATGCCTACGTGCCAGGAGGGTTCCACAAACCACAGTCTGAAAACTACCAGACTGGATGAAAACCTGGCCTTGCTTCAGCTAGGTCTCTGCTCAGATGGCACTTTCTCATGGATACCTTCCTTGATCACTCTGTCAAGAATATATCCCTTACCTACTAGCTTTGTTTTCCTCATGGTGTTATCATATGAATTACACAGGTATATCTATTTCTATCTTTATATTCTATGTATTCTGTCATATAATTATATATTTATATACTTAACCTCTTTGCCACCGCTATTACTTTATGATCTCCATGATGGCAGGGACATCGAAAGGCACTTACTAAGGGATATTTAAGAGCAGGCTCTGGAACACCACCTTCCTGGAATAAAATCCTGACTCCTGAGCAAATTCTTTGACCTTTTCTCTGCTTCACTTTCCTTATTTATAAAATGGGCATAGGAATAGCACTACCTCATAAACGTATTATAGGATCATAGGAGTTCATTTCTTTCACATAATTATGTAAATTTTGCTGCTTATAGAACAGTACCTGGGTAGAGCACTATATAAAATTTCAGTATAATAATTTATTTTTTGCTTTGTTTCCCATTGCATCCCTGTTTCTAGACTAGTGCATGTCCCAGGGAAATAAAGCAGATTGTATGATTGTGTGTGGGTGTGTTTAAGTAAGTGAATGGATGTTTTCTTAGGATACTGCTGGCTCAAAGATTCTCTAAAAGCTTCTTGTCTCAGGTAGAGAGACAAAGACAAGTTCTCTTTTATGGGGCCTTATAGATTGATTGCCTGAACCAGCCACACACCACATATTCTATTATGTAGACGAGGACATGAACGGCTATGTGGCATGAGGCCACAGGCAAGTGGGGCCAACTAGGTGCAAGAGATAAAAGTGATATGAAAGGTACTAAAAGCCCTTCTTCCCCTACTTTGCAGTTTGGCCCTGCTGTACGTCTTGATTCATGCCATCCACAGGCCAATGTGAGCTCCCAAGGGTGGAGCTGTGTGTTACAGACAGGAAAGTTTAAGAGAATGAAATTAGCCCTTCCAGCCCTTCAAATCTTTGAGCTTCTCTTCATCATCACTATGGCATATCAGCGTTGTCTAACTCCTCGTTTCACGAACATCCCAGCAGCTGATAATGACTAGTCAGTGCAGGGACGTTTCGTGCTTATCTCATAAACAACATTTAGGAGGGCACCAGAGTCTCCTGTGGTTTGGTTTATGTTCCTTTAATGGTAGGAAGAGTCCTACTTGAGCTAGGTGGCATCTCTTAGCCAATGATATTTGCTAAGTTTTGGGGAGTATGATGGAGAGAGGAGCAAACTGTAAGGAAGAAGAATGTAATGCATTCATAAAAGTTTTATTGTTCTTCACTCCGAAAGGGTTGGCAAAAATATCACTTAAAAAAAATTGCCTCAATCAAAACATACTCCTCTCCTGACAACTTTTGTCATACCCAGCACTTTATAATTGCAGTGGATATGTTGCACTGCTAGTCTCAATTTTAAAAAAAAAATGTTCATTTGTCATAAACGGTGATAATTTTTCAGGAGATATAATTTCCGAGGCTGGAAAAAAAAATGCTTGTTTCCCATATGAAGATACAAGCAACTACTTCCTCTTACTTTGATTCTTTGATCCCCATCAGCAGCTGAGCATAGCCTTTTTGATGCCGTGCTCGGTAAATTATCACCAGCGATGTTTTAAATGGCAGTTGCCTAAATTATGAGTGCAGGACGTTCCATTTCCATGAATGATTCTGTTTTTATCAGCAGTGATTCTGCCTCTAGGCAAATACCAAATGGTCCACCAAGTAAATGAGGCTTTTAAGACTAATAAATATTTTGTAGATGTACTTGTTGCATTTTGGAGAAAGTGGAAGAAGCAGTAGACTGATTAAAAAAAAACAACAACAAAAAAACAAAAAAACACCATGTTGAAAAAATGAGACAAGTAGACTACTCTGTTTTTTTTTCCCCTTGTTTTGTGCAATAAGGTAGATTTCTCTCTACCTCGTAAGCCACAGCTTTCATTTTGTAATATCAGAGTCCTGGAAATAAAAAGCAACATCTCTACAGTAATAGATAAGTACAGATGGCCCGATAATTGCAGTTTTCCAATTTTAAACTGTGTAGATTGGTTTTAGCACTCTGTTAAGGCTCCAACAGCTATGTTAAGAAATATGAGAGGAATGTTACAGAACGATGAATTATCCTTAAGTAGCACCCCATTAATAGTTGAGAAATACATGAATACTCATATCATTGGATGGATGTATAGTTTCAGTGTTTGTTAACAGAGGTTTTTCATTTATTTCTCAGCATTCTCAATAATGTTTTTCTTGTCTTCCCGTGTGAGTTTCCTGAGACGTGGAATCCTCCCCATGCTTTTGACTGTTGCCACAAAGAGTTCACTGCATCACAAAATGTTTCTTTCATCATATCTAAGCAGCACTCTAGTTAGGGAGATACAGGAAGAAGTTTAATGAAAAGAAAACCAAATTTGACATTGTATCAGAGTTAGTATATAAAGATGGCCAGTGCCAGCTGGATTGTGCAAGACAATTACCCACCCTCTGTGGGTGAAGTAGTGGGAACTGTTTCTGTCAGGGTTCCTACAACCCCAGCTGGTCCCTGGGCTCATTATCGTGTGGAATCCAGCAATGTGGATTATATGGACAGGTTACCTGGTTTTGACTTTTAAGTTGGCTCATATGGCAAAAAGTGCATCTACTTGAAAATCACCCCTGAAAAGTCCTTAACACCACCACAAAGTATAGTATCCATGGCTTCATGTACATAACCTTACACAATAAACTTAAGGCCAGGAAAACCACTGAGGCTAGGCTAAGTAGAGGAATAAAAGACTACAGATGCCGGGAGTATTCTGTTGAGGAACTAACAAATTGCTACCAGGAATTTGAGAGTGGTTAGACAATTTTAGTATTGCTGAGGATATGCAAGGTTTCACTGTGTTCTTTTAATATTGACTATCTGTAACTTTAATACATATTAAAAGATTTGCTGTTCTGGAGATTAAGCGAACTAATAGGTACCAAATCGCCTAGCAGAGATTTCTGCCCATAGTAATTGCCCATATATGTGGGCTGAATTTGAATCTAAATAATGTGTTTAGGCCCTCATGTTGTAATAGCTAACGGCCACAGTTCTAATGTAAAATTATATTTTATTCCTTATAGTAACCATAGAAGGAACCTATCATTTTGATCCTCTCTTTAGAGATGAGCAAATACAAGGGTTAATGGAGAACACACCCCTGACATTCCAACCCATGTTGTCGTGACCACCCATATTCTCGACTGGGATGCATATTACCTTGGATGGTAAATGGTACTTAGATGTAAGCCGGTGCTGTTTACCTGACCTGCTTTCCCTCCAACCCATATAGAAACATTCAGGAACCTTGCCAGTTGCATGAAAAGGAGAGCGTCTTATTTCCTTTTCCTGCCAACTGCTGTCTGGCCATTCCTTAGTCCCTTTCAGATGGCCTCTGTTCTCTAGGCTTGCCTCACATAGTCACAGCTTCCTTCAGAAGCCATTATTTTCCCCAAGGCACTCGTCTCCCACTACACCATTACTTTTCCCTGGCCATGCCTTGTGTTAGAATGTTATTAAAGTGTCTGTTTAGAAATAACCAAGGATCCATGTGCAGAATTAGTCTGACTCTGGGAAAATGCCAGGATATTCCCAAAATCTTAAGTTCTATAGCTCTGACTTTGTCCAGAAGCTTAGACTACAAGTTACCGGTTCGTCATCCTGAGCCCATCAAAATGAAACAAATATAAAGTTGTAAAGATCTCTAGATATTTCAGATTTCCAAAGATCTGGCCTTTCTTAACTCTGGTTCTTGATGTGAAACTACAGAACACAGAAAATATGATTGACTGTGTCCCCAGTTCTTCCTTTTCATCGAATAGCTGGTAGCATCATAGATTCATAGGAGAGAATTAATTTGTTACATGTAATGGATGTCTTAGGGCGTTAGGGCTTAATCACCTCTGGGAACCCCTTTGGAGATAGGATTCTGTCTTCTTTATTATAAATTCAACTTCTCTTACAAGTTCTTCAAATAAAGTACGTACAAGATCCCACTACCATTCTTATTCCTTGAACTGTTTCTTCATTTCTTATCAACCTCAGCTGATATTTGCTGTAGTACCCCTACAGTGCAATAAGGAGTTTTGAGTTGCTTTTCCCTGTCTTGTTTGTTTCTTTTTGAGAGAGAACTTGCACATGCTCATGCAAGAGGGAGGTGGGGGTGGGTGGAGACTGGGAGACACAGAATCCGAAGCAGGCTTCGCACTGTCAGCGCAGAGCCTGATGTTGGGCTCGAACTCACAAACAGTGAGATCATGACCTGAGCCAAAGTTGGATGCTTAACCAACTGAGCCACCCAGGCACCCATGCAGTAAGTGTTTTTGGATAGAATTTTCTTCTTCTTTTAAGATGAACACTAATCTTTCTTCACCTTCAGGTATTATAGTGGGTGTGCATGGCAGTCAGTGTAAGAATGTACACTGTTAATTTCTATGTTTTCTTGATCCAGTAGTCATTAATGGCAGGCTAGAGAATAAATGAATTGTTTTCCTGATCTTTTGTATAATTGGCAATTAAATGCAGACACTGTATTTGGACACCATCTATCTGTCCATCATTCTGTGTTTTTTTTACAGTGAAGGTTTACATGATGAACTTGTCTGGTCCTACCCACCTCCATCAAGCCATCTGGTGTGTCCCACACTACACCAGCAGTGCACAAAAGTGGAACTCTGACTTTCCCATGTGTTCACAGTCTTGGTGTAACTAACCTTTCTGTGTGTTCAGTCTTAGTGTCACACTGCTTGCCTTTGCTCGGCCTCTACTCCATTTCTGAATTGCTCTAGGCTTTCCCCACATCTAAATCATCCTTCTGTTGTGGCCTTGCCCTGAGCTGGTTCATTAGACTCAGTTCTGCTTCTCCAACTTTGACGTATACATTCTTCTTTGACGGTGGTGAGTGAGTTCTCCCTATTTGATTCTGCAGCCTTCAACTATCCTGGATTATCATCCTACCTCCTCTCCTCTAGACCCTATGTGGAAATGTCTCCATCTTGGGAAATCTTGAAACATGGTGATCATGAAGGCAATACAACATAGTAGCAAAGTACATGTGATTGAAAGTCAGAGTAAAATGAAGTTTGAAGCTTGGCTCTGCTATTTCACCGCTTTGTAACTTGGGCCATAATACTTGATGTCTTAAGCTTTAATTTCTCTGTCCATAATATGGAGTAACTATAGTATCATACAGTTATTTTAAAAATATCATGAGAAGACAGTGCTCAGAGCACTGCCTGGCACTTCGGCCCTATAAACCCACACTATTATAATTAAAAGCTTTAAGGATAGAAGAGAACCTGGAGGTAGGTCTTGAAGGATTGGTAGCTTGGGTACCATTGTCATTGAAAATATAAATAAGGTTCCTTATATTCATCTCCATTTATTAATTCCACTAACATTGGTCAGAAGACTGATTTTGAATCTTACCAAAATTGCACTCTCTGAACTGAAGCAAAAGGAAAGGGAAATCTCTTTCCCAGAAGCCAAAAGCCATTTCCTGAGAGGTGTCTGTCCAACCCATAAATACAAACGCTGCTGTGATGGTTTCATCAGAGGTTGTTGAGAATATCACACACCAATGTTAGCCTTAAAGAATGGTACTGGGGCTATTGCCTCCTGGTTCACGGGGTGTACCCACAAGGAAAAATAGAAACAAAAGCAAAGGTAGGTAGCCCCACTTGGCACAGTTGATTGACTTTAATAGGTCCTGATTAGGCTGCTCATATTCCATGAAATTAAAAAGCTTACAAATGTTATGAGCCATTACCCTTCCATTTAAGGGAGCTTATGACATGTTAGCAACATTTAATGAAATTCTTTTCAAAATGCCATCGGCAGACTCAATAAGATTCCATGTTGAAATTCAACTTGAAGAATGTTTGAGAAAGTTTATTCTCCGCCTACCTGTCTTTGTAATGTATGGAACCCACCTCAATACCAAAAGTAGTTTCTCTTCAGTCAGAAGGTGATTTGCAGGTACCAAGAAGTGTTTCTGCTTTGGCCAGGAGAGTATTTGCCAGTTTAAGAGGAGATTACAGAGATTGCCTTATTTGTGTTTGTGCTTACAGTGGGAGCTCTGAATAGCCTGCATTTTCAGACACTGACAAATTTTAAAACTTAAGTCCTTTCTGTTTAATTCTATTTGCTGAAGATCTACAGTAGTCTAGCAAATGCTCCAAAATGTTATTGCCTGCCCTGTCTTCAGTGAGCTCTTACAATATAATTTGGGAGATAAGACTTTGTGCAAGAAGACAATTAAAGCATAGGAAATGAGATGATTAAATCCTAGATTATATGGCACTGATTATTTATATAATAAAAGTTCAGAAAATAAAAATATTATAGTCAGTTGAGTGGGACTTTTTATAGAGTGTAAGAAAGATGAGTAGTGAGACACAAGTGATTTGGGAAGAATACTTTCTGCTAAATCTTGCATTTTGACTTTTATGATGGGATATTTAATAGCAATATCCATAATTTTGTCTGTTTGATTCTAAAGGATTACTAGCCATATGTACTTCGTATACATTTTCCTTAAATCCTCTTGGCGGTCTTTAAAGGCAGATCATTTGATCTTCATTTTATAGGTGAAAGCTAGAGCGCAAAATAATTAGGTAATTCTCTCCAGCTGGTATGTGGAGTGGTTGGAATTCACATCCAGATATGAACTATCCCAAAGTGTGTTTTCTATCTCAGTATCAATCTGCTTCAGAGAACAGGCTATTTCAAGGCAGCCCCCATTCCATCCCTCTGCTTTATGAGCTCCTTGCAGGCAAGAGCCCTGGTGTAGGATTTATTCACCATTGTATTCATTTGTCTATCGCAGCCCTTGGCACTCAACAAATCTTTGTTGAGCAAATAGGTAACTGATCTGTTAAATAAGCACAACTCATAATTAAAATGCAACTTTATTTTTGTCTTTGCTTTTTCTTTGAAACATCGGCTAGGTGTGGTCTTCCCCTCTATCCCTCCTCTGAAAACTTGGCCAATCCCTAGTGGATTTTCTGCTTATTTAAAAATTATAAGCATTGTGTTGGTATTTTAAATGACAAAGGCTCAGTTCAGCAATTTTAAATATCTCATCTAAGGTATTTATCAATGCTTTAAACCTCATTCGGAATTAAATGTTTGGTTTTCTTCCCTGGATATCCTTTGTTGGTGGCTTCCTACTTTGGGGAAGAGGAGCATGACTCCAGCTGTGTCTACTCTCACCTTCTGATCTGCCAAGCTGCCGGCTATAGTTTTAGAACCTTCTTGGGGTAGTGGTGGTGGTACAGGGTGAGAGAGTTGTTCCTTGTCTGGGTGACTCTGTGCCCTCTGGGAGTAGTAGATGGTTAAGCTGACTTCTTCCCTCATGAGGCATTTTCTGGATTCTTTTTAGCTTCTCAGTCCTGGAAGTACAATGCATCTCTTACAACCCCTATGAAAAAAATAGGCGAAACATTCCATTCCTGGACAGGCTCCTTCATCCCCCTTCCATTCCACACAGAAACCTCTTGTCTCCCAGAACGTTGTCTCCCTCCCCTTGGGTAGGGCTTCTGATATCACCAGGACAGCTCTCTCTCCCACTTGGCCCATGTCTTGTTTCTTAAAAATAATCTACATCCTTTCCTTGACAGATTCGGAGAGCACACACTCGTTTTGAGTTAGCAGCTCTCTTCTACCTCCAGTACCTACACATCCCTCTCGTGCTAGGACACCCATGGCAAGATCTCAGATAGGATTCATTCCAGGCTCTTATTATTGAACTTAAGGTTAAAAAGTAGCAGCCCCCTCCAGAACTGTCTATTTGCAAATGCCTTCTCCTCCACCCCTTTGACCTTTGCATCTTTTTGAAACAGTATGGTGTTCTTGGATGTTTCCTCCATCGATTCTGCTTATTCTTCTCTGAAATCTTACTTTGGAATCACACATCAGTTATAGTCTGGTGCCTGGTTGAAACCTTTTTTTTTTTAATTGAAATATAATTGACATTAGTTTCAGGTGTATGCCATTTTGATGTTTTATTTATTTTTGAGACAGACAGAGCATGAGCAGGGGAGGGGCAGAGAGAGAGGGAGACACAGAATCCGAAGCAGGCTCCAGGTTCTGAGCTGTCAGCACAGAGCCTGACACAAGGCCCGAACTCACAAACCATGAGATCATGACCTGAGCCAAAGTCAGACGCTTAACTGACTGCGCCACCCAGGCGCCCCAGGTGTATGCCATTTTGATGGGACATTAATGTACGTTGCAAAATAATCACCACAATAAGTCTGGGTATCATTTGTTACATAGTCACAATGTCTTCTCCTGTGGTGGGAACTTTTAAATTTTATACACTCTTAGCAACTTTCAAATATGCAATCCAATATAACTGTATTATGGTCCCCATGTACTGCGTTACATCCCTATGACTTATTTATAGCTAGAAGTTATACCTCTTTATCCCCTTCACTTCAGCTATCCCCCAACCACCCTTGTCTCTGGTAACCAATTTATATTCTCTGTATTTATGAATTTTGTTTATTTGTTCTGTTTTCTAATTTATACATATAAGTGAGTCATATGGTATTTGTCTATCTCTGCCTGCCTTACTTTACTTACCATAATGCCCTCAGGGTTTATCCATGTTGTCATAAATGGCAGGACATTGTTCTTTTTTATGGCTGAGTAGTTTTCCATTGTAAATATATGCCTCATCTTCTTTATCTGTTCATCCATCAGTAGACACTTAGATGACTTTCCTATTTTGGCTACCATAAATGATGCTGCAGTGAACATAGGGGTGCATATATATCTTTGAATTAGTGTTTTCATGTTTTTGATAAATACCTAAAAGTGAAATTGGTAGATAATATATTTGTACTTTTAATTTTTTTAATGTTTATGTAATTTAAATAATTTAATGTTACATAAAATATAATATTTGAGTGAGAGAAAAAAGAGCACGAGAGGGGAAGGGACAGAGAGAGAGAGACAAAGGATCTGAAGCAGGCTCTGCACTGACAGCAAAGAGCCTGATGCGGAGCTTGAACTCATGAACTGTGAGATCATGACCTGAGATGAAGTTGGATGCTTAACCAACTAAGGCACCCAGGAGCTCCTTTTTGAAAAACTTCCATAGTGGCTGTAACAGTTTGCATTTCCACCAACAGTGCACAAAGGTTCTCTTTACTCCATATCCTCACCGACACTTGTTATTTCTTATTGATAATAGCCATCTGACAGCTATGAGGTGATCTATCATTGTGGTTTCGATTCACATTTCCCTGATGATTAGTGATACTGAGCACCTTTACATGTACCTGTTGGCCATCTGTGTGTCTTCTTTGGAAAAATATTTGTTCATATCATCTGTCCATCTTTTGAATCAGATTATTTTTCATTACTGAGTTGTGTGAGTTCTTCGTATTTTTTGGAGATTAACTCTTTATCAGAAACATGATTTCAGAATATCTTCTCCTGTTCAGTAGATTGCCTTTTCATTTGGTTGATGGTTTCTTTCTCTTGGCAGATGCTTTTTAGTTTGATCTAGTCTCACTTGTTTAGTTTTGCTTCGTTTGCTCTTGCCTTTGGAGTCAGATCCAAATAACCATCACCAAGACCAGTATCAAGAAGCTTACTGCCTATATTTTCTTCTAGGAGCTTTATGATTTCAGGTCTTACATTAAGGTCATGAATCCATTTTGAATTCATTTTTGTATATGGTGTAAGATAGTGGTCCACCTTAATTCTTTTTCATATAGCTGTCCAGTTTTCCCAATACCACCTACTAAAGACACTGTCTTTCCCATTTTATATTCTTGGTTCCTTTGTTCCTAGTAAATTAATTATCCATATATGCATGGGTTTATTTTTGGGCTCTCTATTCTGTTCCATTGATGTATGTATCTATGTTTAGGACATTACCAGACTGTTTTTATCATTGTACCTTTGTAATATAGTTTAAGATCAGGAAGCATGATGCCTCCAGATGTGTTCATCTTTCTCAACATTGCTTTGACTTTTCAGGATCTTTTGTGGCTCTGTACAAATTATATGACTGTTCTAATACTGTAAAAAAAAAGCCATTGGAATTTTGATAGGGACTGCATTGAATCTGTAGATTGCTTGGGGTTACTATGGACATTTTAATTATATTAATTGTTTTGAGTCATGAGCATGGAATATTTTTCCATTTATCTGTGTCTTCAGTTACTTTCATTAATGTCTTACAGTTTTCATCATCTTACATCTCTTCAGTTAAATTTATTCCTAGATATTTTATTCTTTTTCTTGCAATAGTAAATGAGATTGGTTTCCTAATTTCTTTTTCCAGTAGTTCATTGTTAGTGTATAAAACCACAACCAAGTTTTGTATATTGCTTTTGTACCTTCCAGTGACCATATCTGTTTAGTAATTCTAATGGTTTTTCAGTGGAATCTTTAGTGTTTTATGTATCAAATCATGTCATCCTCAAATAGTGACAGTTTTACTTGTTTTTTAATCTGGATACCTTTTATGTTTTTTTTCCCGTATCTAACTGATAAGACTAGGACTCTCAATACTGTGTTGAATAAATGGGGCATGGGTGTGCATCCTTGTCTCATTCCTGATCTAAAAGCTTTCAGCTCTTTACCATTGAGTATGACGTTGGCTGTGTGCTATATTATATGGAGGTATATTCTGTCTATATCTGATTTTTGGGGGTTGTTGAATTTTGTAAAATGTTTTTTCTGCTTTTATTAAGAAGATTACAAGGGGCGCCTGGGTGGCTCAGTCAGCTGAACGTCCGACTTCGGCTCAGATCATGATCTCATGGTCTGTGAGTTTAAGCCCCGCATTGGGCTCTGTGCTGACAGGTCAGAGCCTGGAGCCTGCTTCAGATTCTGTGTCTCCCTCTCTCTCTGCCCCTCCCCCGCTCATGCTCTGTCTCTCTCTCTGTCAAAAATGAATAAACATTAAAAAAATTAAAAAAAAAAAAGAAGAATACATGGTTTTTGTCCTTCATTTTGTTAATGTTGTGTATCACATTGATTGATTTGTGGATGTTGAACCACTTTTGCATCCCTGGAATAAATTGCATTTGATTATGGTGCAAGATCCTTTTAATTGCTGAATTGTGTTTTTGAATTTGGTTTGCTAGTATTTTGTTGAGGATTTTTGCATCTATATCCATCAGGAATATTGGCTTGTAATTCTTTTATGGTGTCCTTGTCTAGTTTTGGGGTCAAGGTAATGCTGGCCTCATAAAATAAGTTTGGAAGAGTCCCTTCCACTTCAACTTTTTGGAAGAGTTGGAAAAGAATAGGTATTAAATCTTCTTTGTGTGTTTGGTAGAATTCACCAGTGATGTGAAGCCATCTGGTCCTGGAGATTTGTTTGTTGGGAGTTTTTAAATTACTGATTTAATATCCATACTACTAATCTGTCTACTCAGATTTCCATTTTCCATGAAACTGTATTTTTAGTATCTTCTTAAAAATTTTCCTTGATTGTCTAACAGGGTAAAATGAGTAGGAGTGCTGCCTTAGCTAGTCGTATTCTATCCTGTAAATAGCTTCTTGACAGCAGGATGGAAGGAAGAAAATATTTATACCCACTCAGGATGCCCAAGTGAGTAGAAAGTGAAACAGTAATGTCAGTGTCCAGAAAAGAGGTGTTTCTGCTTTTATGACTTTTCTCACCCTCTCACTGCTCTAGGCCTGGAGAAGCACACTGGCTTTTTTTCTTGTAGGACTTAACTAACTGAAAGATGGTATGTTGTTCCTTGCTGCTGAGCTTCTATGGGCCTATTTTGGCATAGTTCCAGAAGGAATTCTTGGTTAATAAATTTTTCTCGGCTTTTTCAGATCCCCATGTATTTAGAATAACTCATTTGGTGTAACTGCCTTTGAATAAGGTAAGCTCAGTGGTTGGCAGAAGGTAATTCCACTGGATGTTAGGGTGATGTCATTTAGAGCAATTCAGTTTATATTTTTAAAGGAAAAAAGCAAGTATATAAAGAGCAGATGAGAAAAATTACAATGAAAAGTTGTTGTTTCCAATAGAACTGACCAGAATTTGGAATTGAATATGCTTTGCTTTGTGATTGTTGCTTTCTTTTGATACCTTATTTTGCTGACTCTGTTATCTTGGAGTATTCAAGGATGAGGGTCCAGAGTGACTTTTACTTCCTATACCTAGAGACTTCCCTTTCATGATTGCCTGGAGATAGCCTATGAGTTTCCTACCATTTCAATCTCTTATCTCTGTTCTTAGAGCTCAGTGATTGCTCTGTTCCCAGTATCTTATACAGAACAGGCACTGAGCAAGTGCTTATGAACTTAATGTGAATTAAGTTTGAGGACTTCATGTGAATTGAGGCACCTTTGTTTCTTCTTGCCCTGTGTCTTCTCTTATGTAACACTTAAAAGTCTCATAGCTCTTTCTGTTTGTTTAGCACTGTGTTAAACATTTGGATATGTTTTATGGCACAGAGCAGGTGCTCCATAAATTATTATTATTGAATAAATTGACAGAGGAAACAAGAAGGGGAGTTAAGAATAGAGAAAGGAAAGGAAGGAAGGAATTTGGAAAGAGACATGCCTTCTACTGTGGTGTCCTGCCTTAGCCCCGTTTTTCAAGGTTTGTCCTATCCCTTTATCTTTGTCAGTTTCTCTTTTCCATTCTTAGTTCTTTTCTAAGTAATTCCTAATTGGAATTTAATTCTAATCAAGCTATAAGTAACAGCTAATAATTTCATGTATTAAACTAAGTTGGTATGTGTATTATGGCAAAGGACCATAGGGGCCTCAAAAATCAAAATAGTAATTTGTGGCCCTTTAGCAGAGCCTTTGGGGAGACCCTGACAAAGAGCACCATGTGGTCCTTCTTAAGTAATAGCAAAGAAGGCCCCACTTACACTGCCCATATTTGTGTCCAACCTTTGTGTGTTGAGTGGTGATTCTGGGGGCTGTAGGAAAAAAAGGAAAATGTACCTGCTGGACTTGGTACACGTGGGTCACCCTCTTTTTGTGTGTTCCAACTCTGCCACATTTCAAAAGATGGATTTCCTTTGAAGGGCATAAAGTTATATTGGAAAAACCATAGTCTTTGGGACAATGTAGATCTCAGATAAATTGCTGAAGCTGTTAAAGCTTCATTTTACTCAATTGTAAAATGTGAACATGAGCTCATAGAGTCAAGAATCCTATAAGTACCATGTAGAACATTAACTGAATAATACATTTTCTCTTTTACATGTACAGCCCCCCTTCAAAATGTGGGTAACAGGTTTTGAGAGATTTTTAATTTGCCCAAAGCTTTATAAACAGCTAGGATTTTATCCCCAGACTCCCAGCTCTCAAGTCCATAACCTTGACATGGTGTCATATTGTTTAACTATCACACACTTGATATGGCTACAAATAAGGTAGAAAAAACACATCTAAAACACTTAGCACAGTCTTTAGCACATTCTTGGCATTCAGATGATAGGAAGATATTATAATTGTTATTTATTTTATTTGTGATTTATCCCTATATTTAATAGCAAGTTATTTAAAGGAGAGGTAAGAATTGCAAATTTTTTCTGAGGAAGGTCATTGATACACTAAATGTTTTTTGTGGTTGTTTTTTGTTTTGTTTTTTCCTCCAACCAATATTTGTGACAGTACTTGGGTATCCATCTTCCAGGAGATGTCTTCCCTTTTGTTTGTATACCCTTAGCCAGGCCACATTACTTTTATTTATTTATTCTTTTAAGTAATCTCTTCATCTATGATGGGGCTTATACTCATGACCCAGAGATTAAGAGTCGCATACTCTACCAACTGAGGGAGCCAGGAGCCCCTAAGCCACATCACTTAAATACACATTTAACGCCTATTTCCCTCTGAATATTCACTTGATAATCCTAGACCCTAAATGCTTCTTTGCATTGGTGGACCTTAAACTCACGATCAGTTTAAAAAGTATCAATCATTACTTTGCATCAGAGTTTGCTGTCTCGTCACATACCAAAGTGCTGGCCAAATCCTGATGGGCCATATTCTGCATAATAGAAGCAGTAATGCAGTAGTGTGTATTCACCCATTTGCCTTCTCACCAGCATGCTGGCCCTACAGAATTTAATGGCAATCAATTGTTCACATTTTCCACAAAGATGTCTTGAGCACCCCCTGGCTGCTGGGCAGGAAACTATGAGCTTCGAAGTACAATTTTTCCAAAGATTCACATTTTCTTAGTTCCGTGGAGTTAATAATCTAGTCTGGGAGATAAACAAAACAACAACAACAACAACAACAACAACAACAAAACAAATGTCAATTGTTCTTAAGAGCTATGAAGAAGACAGAGTATGAAGAGATGGTAACAGATGACAGAGAAGGGTCTAATTTAGATGTTGTTATAGAGAATATTTCTGAGACCCAAAGAAGCCAGCCATGGCAAGAGAAAGGAGGAAGATGTTTCAAACCAAAGGAATATGGATGCAAGGTTCTAAAGCTTGACATGTTTGAGGAGTAGAAAGAAGGCTAATGCAGTTGGAAAGGAAATTTGTACAAGCTGAGTACAACTAGTTGATTATGACAGCTACAACCAAAGCTGTATTGGTAATGTTGATAGGCTGGGGTTTTATCCTAAATGAGCTAGAGAGTCAGAGATAGGATTTTTTTTTAAGTTCATTTATTTAATTTAAGGGAGAAAGAGAGATTGCGAGTGAGGGAGAGACAGAGAGGGAGAATCCCAAGCAGGCTCCCGTTGCGCAGAGCCTGATATGGAGCTTAAACACATGAAACCATGAGATCAGGACCTGAGCTGAAATCAAGAGTGGGATGTTCAACCAGCTGAGCCACCCAGGCACCCCTCAGGGAGAATTTTAAGCTGGGAGAGGATGTGTGTTGTTTTTGTGACTGATGTGTAAAAAATGGATCACAGGAAGGAACAACAGCGGTATCAGGGACATTGGGGGAGACCTGTACAATGGTCCAACAGAGACATAATGGCAACTCCAAATGGGATGGTGGCAGAGAAGATGGGAGTAGAGAGACTTGGAAAGTATTTTGAAGGTACAGTTGACTAGAGCTACTGAGACAACTACTGGGAACACAAAGAGAGGAGAAAGAGAGGACTCAGTTTTGATTCTTGTATTTCTGTTGGAATGGTTGTGTGTGTGTGTGTGTGTGTGTGTGTGTGTGTGTGTGTGTGTGTGTTTTCATCTTGCCACGATCATAAATTAAATTCTTAGCGTGAATGGAGGGCGGTGAAGGAGGACACCACGAGAAGGAGAGGGAAATGAAATCTACTATTAATGGAGCCCCTAATGTGTGTCAGGAACTCTGCTAACCTTGCATTTGCTATTTAATCTTCTACTTCATGGCAACACTATGCAGTAAAACTCATGACATGTACATTTTACATAGAAGGAAATGAAGGCTTAGAAAAGTTAAATAATTCACCAAAGGTTACAGAGTTGGCAAATGAGGAAACCAGAAATGGAAACCAGATCTTTCTGTTCCTAAAGTCTCATTTCTTTCTACAACATCAAGCTATTTCTGAGGACTGAGCTAATGCCACATCACTCCATATTTTATTCCTTGAGAAGTGACTTGTATTATGGTAGGCATCTGTTGAATATTCATTATATACTGGTTAAGTGATAGATTTTAATCATCAGTGAAAACATTTGCCTTTAGTGAAATGCCACAGGTTTCAAACGCTGCTGAATGTAAAAAACCCAGTGTATTTAAAGATGGGTTGATCATAACAGTAGACAGAATATTAATGGCAAAGTTAGGGAGAAAAAACAGGTTTATTTGCCTGCCTACTGTGTGCAAACACTCCCTCCTCTCCCCATTATGCTTGGAGCCAAACTGGTGATGTGAAACATACATTTTCCCCATCCCCCCAGAATACTTAAAACTTTAAATACAAGCCATACTGAAGGATGCTAACAGAAGTTCTAGGATTGATTGCCAAATAGTTGGTGTTAGAAGAGTTGAAAAGGAAGGAAGAGAATTCACTGTCTGCTAAGTTAGAGGATTCCATTCGGGGTTTGGAAAGATGACTTCTGTTCTGTTTGGCTTTGTATGTGTGTGTTTATCACACTTTGTGAGTCCGACTACTCTGGGCCTCGGCTACTTACAGTTTGAGCAACTTTACCTTGGGCAAGTGACTATATGTACCTTATATGGAAACGAGGATACCTGTATAGACTAAATGTTATCAAAACTTTGGGGAGGAGTTAACAAATTATAAAACAGCAAGCTCACTTTGGAGGGTTTGTGTGTGTGTGTGTGTGTGTGTGTGTGTGTGTGTGCATGCACGTGTGAGTGAACACTTACAGGCATATGCAAATGTATGTATGTGTTTTAGGAAGAAGTAGATGATGTTAATTTTTTTAATGCTTTTTGGCAAGGAACACCATTCCCAGGTTGACACAGCCCCCACTACTTCTCTTTGTCTTAAGCCAACCATTTCTCCTCTAGACAATAACTGGCTTACCTTTCAAGGTAGTTTAGTTTGCATTGCATCTATTAAATATAATCACCTTTGAATTCTACATCTAAATGCAAGAATTTATCAGGATGATATATCTGCATTATGGAAGTGCAATCTGACTTTCTGAAACCAGCTTGTGTAAGTGCGACCGGCTTTCTGGAAAAAAATAAGTTAAGCATTCCTTCATATACTGTCAAGGTAATATGCATTACACATATTAATTCGTGTATTGCTTCTAGCAATCCAGTGGAAGTAGGCACTATTATTATTCCTCTATTACAGGTAAGAAACAGTGAGGTGAGCCTCAGAGAGGTGGAGTAACTTGTCTTAAAGCTGATAAGCTACACAACCAGCATTCCCATGCAGGCACTCTGAATTTAAAGCAAGCCTTAACCTCGAGTCCGTACTCTCTCCTTAATAGTAACCAACCTCATGACTTCTGCTTGGCTGCCTCAAAGCACTGACTCACCAGAAGGAATTGCCCAGAGAATCACAGCAAATCAGGGGCAACTACAGAGCAAGAATTCCAAAACAGGAGATCTGACTACTAGTCCTCCATCTTTGGAGAGTGGAACCTGCAGACCATATGACCTAGATCTGTGAATTCAGGACTATAGAGGCAGGTATGTAAGACGTAGACCAAAGCCTGAAATCCAGATGAAGGCAAGGCAGAGTCCTAGATCTAGAAACCAAAGGAGATTCTCAGTCTAAGAAATGTCTCCAGGAAGAAGAAGCTGCTTATATATCAACAGGAACCCTGGCTGCCTTTGTCTAGACTAGGACATCTCAACTTCAGCATCATTGACATTTGGGATTGGAAAGTCCTTTATTATGAGGACCTCTCCAGTGCAATGTAGGATCACTGCCCTTTACCCAGTAGATGCTGGTAGCACCAAATATATACACCAGTCATGACACCCTCGAGTGCCTTTGTTGACAACCACTGATGTAGAAGAAGAAAGAATGCGAGAGAATCCATTCATTCATTCATTCAACAAATGCTTGCCAAATGCTTGCCAAATGCTAGTCAGTTTTAAATATCATGTGAGTTCAGATCCCTTTCATTTAAAAGTTGAGTAAAACAGCACTCCTGAATCACAGTACTTGTCTGGAAACTGGACAGTATCACAGTGCTGTGGAGGACATGTGCTGTAAGTCTAATCCATTTAGAGTTTGGGCATCTTTATTTTGGGCAAGTCACTAACTCTCTTTGAGCCACAGGAGCCCTGTCTGCAAACTAGAGATAATAATAATACCCAACACATGGGTTGGTTGTGAGGATTAAATGGGATAATAAAAGTAAGAGTCTAGGCCATAATGCCAGTCTCATGGGTTCATACATAGTAAGTACTTGAGTGATCTTTATCATAGGTGATGTCTGTCATAACCCCTGGGACCCAAAGGTAGTCTTTGATGCTCTGAGATGGCACTTGCTGGACCCACTTCTATGGCTTTACTCTCAGGACAAACATCCAAAACATGTCCAGTCAAGTGGCTGTTCTGTGATTATAGGGAAACTTCCACAAACTGTGGTAGACCCTGTGGAGTCCATCCAAAGAGTGGACTGGCTCCATTTCCAGTGCAATTTTGTCATTAAAGGATTTAAGAGATTAACAGCATCTCTTCAAGAAGCAGCTTGGAAAGCTCAGCTGGGTGTATTCCAGTGAAGAGGGATTTTCTAAATTAATTCTCCTCTTTGGGGAACAAGATGAGTGTGTATTACAGAAATAAAGAGGGGGACCTGAACGTCAAACTAACAAGGAGTGGTTACTTAGTCAAAGTGATATCCCCTAGTCTAGTTGACGTTAGCAAGAAAATCAAAGAGAAGCAGCAGGCAAGATGTATCATTATCTTGTCTTTCCATAGTCCAGGGAGAAATTTGAATATTGTTCAGTAAAGAGCCAGCCTGGCTAGTAAAGAGTGGCCTTCTAATCCTTAACCCTGTAAGTAATTTCCTGTGGGAACTTTGGGTGGATCACTCAACCTACCTGGATATCAGTTTATCTCTCAAATAAGAAAATTACTTGAGGGCTGCCAGATTATGAAATTCAGTTTTCAGTCATTTCTTCCCTACAAGTCTGGAATGTCCAGACATGGATGGTAGTCTCCCTACACTCCACATTTCTCCGTCTGAGCCTTCCACATAAACTCAGTGAGGGCTTCTGAAGGTTTCAGAGCAAGGGGTGGGCTAGAGTAACCAGACACAGCATTTTCTTCATTCCCTAAAATTAGAATTTTCTGAATTCCAACTCCCCCCACCCCTCCCAAATTGGGACAGGACACTATTGTAATAACAGTTGCTTAGGGACTGGGAAAAGAATCCAGTAAGATATTGGGAGAAAATAAAAGGACATTTATCAAGGGTGATGGTAATAATGGCCTGTTCTACATTATTAGACATCTCGTGTTCAACCACTACACAACGCTCTTGCAAAGTGTGTTTGCCATCCCACTGTCTTCAGAACATTGAATAGAAAGGTTTTTGGTTAACGGGTATACTCCCATCAATCCCAGGCATCACCACTCACTGTTATTTGGCCCATGAGGTAGGTCATTTGAGTTTTGTTCCCACCCAGTATGAAATAAATACAGTGTTGGCATGTTAGCTGGAGCAAAACAAAAATAAAGGTCAGATTGGTTTTACACTTGGCCAAGAAGGTAAAAGGTAGGTTTCTGAAAAGGCCAAAGAAAAAGCAACTATTCTAGATAAGGGCATTTCCCCCATAACTATGGGCACTGGGATATTTCATCAGGAAGTAATAGCAGTGATGATATTTGTTGATATTATTATGAGTTATGAATTTCAATATGTATATGCATAAAGTGATATTAGTAACTGCTGTTATCACTGACCGTGTTAGGTTGCCATTCCATTATTTCCCTTAATCTTAACCCATTGAGAAGTGGATATGAATAGCCTCACCTTTTAGGAAAAGAAAGATTCTAGCAAGGTGAGGTGACTTGCCTGAGGTCACAGAGCTGGCCCATGGAGTCTTTTAACTGTGTGAGCTATTCAGGTGCCAGCTCAGCTGTGAACTCTGTAAGCTGTGTCTCCTTTTAGCACATCACTTCCTTTGACCGTGAAATAAGGAGGTTGGATCAGATAGTTCTTGAAATCCATCCTTGTTTTAATATTCCATTATTCTGGATAGTAAATGTTTTATTTAGGTATGTATCCCATGAAATGAAAATACTTAATAATGTAATGAGAATGAGACTACTGTGTGTTTTAATACCAGGGGACAGTAGATTCTATGTCCCCACACCTAGGCTTTATCGAAGTCATTTCAGGGCACTGGGTGACACAGTTGGTTAAATGTCCAACTCTTGATTTTAGCTCAGGTCATGATCTCACCATTTGTGAGTTGGAGCCCTGTACAGACAGTGTGGAGCCTACTTGGGATATTCTCTCTCTCTCTCTCTCTCTCTCTCTCTCTTTCTCTCTTTCTGCCTCTTCCTTGCTCATGTGTGCACACATACATTCTGTCTCTCTCAGAATAAATAAATAAACATTTTTAAAAAGTCGTTTCAGGGGTGCCTGGGTGGTTCAGTCAGTTAAGTATCTGATGCTTGGTTTTTGCTCAGGTCATGATCTCACTGTCTGTGAGTTCAAGCCCTGTGTCAGGCTTTACACTGACAGTGTGGAGCCTCCTTGGAATTCTCTCTCTCCCCCCTGTCTCTGCCTCTTCTGCACTTGCTCGCTCTCTCTCTCTTGCAAAATAAATAAATATATTTTTTTTTAAAAAAAGGGTAATTTCTGTTGCTGCAGAGAAAAGAAAGAGAAATGTACTAAGAGCAATGGATTAACATGGGGTCAAGAGCCTTGGGCTATGACCAAGACTGTAAGCGTCTTGAGACCTTAGTTTTGTCATCTAGCAAATGGGGATCACACATGCTTAGCTTGTCATGCAGGTTCAGAGGTGGAAGCTTGTGTGGGTGGCAGAGTTGTACACTGGAGGATACTGAGAGAGTTGAGGTGACAAAATAAAGGCGATGAGGAAGGAGTCCACAGCAGGAAACCCAGCTTCAGATCCTGGTTCTGTAACTAACCAGCGTGTCACATGAGTGCCAGCTTCTCAATTTTAAAAATGAAAGCATTAGTTTAGATTAGAATTTTTAAAACTATCTGTCAAGGATTCTTTAAAAATGTCTGAGAGGTATCCATCTTAAAAATATGGCATACTCTGTCCCCCCTTAGATATTGATGTTAGGGTATTCTAAGATGCTCTGCAATAGAGAAACACATTTGATTTTATTTAATTTCTTTGCCAAATTAGATTGACCATGGAACTCCTTTTTTCAGGAATACTTATTACCATATCATAAAACATAACTGGAAAATTCAGAATTAGATGGTGTGGTTCTCTAAAAAAATTATTTATGGAAGGAGATTCTGATGTATCTACTGTATCTTTGTTACATATACAAGTGTTGAGGGTCATTTTTATTCTCTTCTTTTTTTCTCACATAAAATTAAGTTTGCCTCATTAGTTGGAGGGCCAGCAGGCATGTATACATTTGTATGTGCATGTGTGTATTTTATTAGAAAGTTTTTGAAGGCCAGTGTGCCTACCACTTTGGTATATTCTATGGACAATGGAAGAACAATGTAAAATATAGTTATTTAACCTCCACTGTGGACTTTATTATCCATGGGAGAATTCCTAATGCTGAATGATTTTTAGATTATTCCATTGAATTCTGTGGCACTAAATGCAATAGAGGCAAAAAAAAATAGATTATCATGGACTGAAGTTGTTAGAGAAAACTTTATGGAACAAATGAAAATTGTCTAGACCTTGAAAATTTGCGAAATGTGTTGTTTTCAGGTAGGAATAATATGGAATAGACAGGAATGGAGCCAGGATTTGAAGGGCAAGAAAAGTATCATAAGTTATTCAGCAAAGAAATCACATGGGGCAAAATATACTTTAGTGGAGACAGATCTGGGAGGTGAAATCAGCAGGAGGCCATTGGTATAATCCCAGGACAGGTGACTGGATAAAGTGTGGCATTGTCTTGCAGGAAGAAATACACTGGTTTTCAAACAAGAAAAATCACATTTGTTTCTTAATGAGTAAAAATCCCCCACCTTTATAAACACATCATAATTAATTCAATGATTTATTTTAAAGTAATTGTTTAGTTTTTGGCACTATCTGCTGCAGCTACCCATTTCCCCTCCACAGAGACAGTCATAATGACCAGTGTGCATCCTTCAAGAGCAAGTTTCTCAACCTTGGCACTGTTGATATTTGGAGATGGAGAAGTCGTTGTGGGGACAGTCCTGTGCATTGTAGGATGTTTAGCAGCATCCTTAGCCACTACCCACCATATGACAGCAGCATTCCCCCCTCCTCAGTTGTGACAACTGAAAACAACCTCTGACAATGCCATATATCCCTTGGGGGACAAAAACCATTCTGGTTGAGAACCACTGTTACAGACATGTTTTATAAAGAAGAATCACTGTACAAAAAGATGGAGGTGATGCTGGTAGGATTTTTATATAAATAAAGAAGAGGAAAACTGAGAATTAGCTTCAAGGACTCAGGCATATGTAAATGGAAAAAGACTAAAATCTCTGTCCATTATCATGCCTTTTGTGGAAAAGATCAAAATATGCAGACTTAAACTGGCTTGAACAGGAAGGAAACCTATTTGCTCCTCTGACAGATGATCTTGAGGCAAGTCACATTCCAGGTATGGGTGACTCAGTAGCTCTTGGTGTCATCATGGACTTGATTCTTCCTGGACTTTGGGGCCTGTCACCCATGGCATTGTGCTGATTCCCTTCTGGGCTATAGGACGGTGATTGGCAGCAACTGTGTCTAACTGCTTCCTTATTTTGTCCAGTGATAGACAAATAGCCTGACTCACTTTCCAAAAACCATCACAAACCTTCTCTTCATGTATTGTTGACCCCAGTTGACTTAGCACCTCTACTCTATACCCCAGTCCCTGAGCCTCTCACTGACAGTATGGATAAGATCAGATTGGTGGAGTGGATGTCGGGTTTTTAACCATGGTATCCACTGCACAATCTTTGAAAGAAAAGAGATAGATAAGTATGGCCTATCGTGAATTGGGGGTCGTGCCTCCTACATTTTGAGCTAATCACCATTCATATAAATTTAGTGTTTGGGTTAGCAAAAATTCCAAATTGAATAGAAGCTGGTTCGTGAAAACATCCAAGGATGAATTTGCTGAGCAAGCAAGGAAGACAAAAAGAAAGCATAAAAGGCCAAAGACTATAATTGTGGAAGAAATTGAATATTGATAATTAAGTCATAGTTTGAGAGGTTTGGTCTTCCTTGTAAAGGGAGCTGGCTCAACTACCTGCTGAGCATGTGATCTCAGCCAAGTCACTTTTCCTCTCTGATTGTCTTCCTTATTTGTAAGATTGGGAAAATAAGACCTGCCTCATAACTCTGGTGGGATGATTAAGTGAGGCGGTGTGCCCCCACAAGTGATGTGTGTTGGAAAGCATCAGTGAATGGTCACTGGTAGGGGCAGCTGAGGTGACTGTCCCTGAGCTGGGGAGTAAACAGAGTGAGTGTGAGGAGTAGAAGAGAGGCCACTGGACAAGCAGATCCTGTGAGCTTGCAGGAGGCGGTGACTGCTCCAAAGTTTCCAGAAGAACCTTAAATAATGTTCTAAAATTCCCTATCTCTGGGTAAGCATCACAGCACTTTAAAATTTACTTCTGCCTTGAGCTATTTAAGGAGCATTCAACTTAGAAAATTGCCAGCTCAGACAGGAAGTTATTTAGACCATCTCTTTTTTCACCACCCCATTCCCTTCCCTATGTCAAAAGTCAAAAATCAATTGCTTAAACTCCTAGGTGAATAAGTAAATAAACAAACCCAAATATGAGAAATACATATGTTTAACATTTTGGGGAATATTTATTACTCCATGAGCATTTAGGTATGGTATTACCTTGTACAAGGTGCACTATCATCTTTGATCACAGATTGTTACTAAAGGAAAACATCTGTTCCATGGGATTTTTTTCTCAGTAAAACAGGATGTAGAAGATGTATGTCCATCAGCAAAGCAGGATGTGCTCAGATCATCAGCCTAGATGCAAATGTGGTGGTACTTTATAGCCCTGTATTTTATATGCCTGTTTACAATTTAACGTACTTTGCTATAAATTTTCATTCATTCCATCAAACACACAATTGTCAAGCACTTGTTACATGCAGGATATGGACTTGGCTTGGCGTCTGTACAGACATTCCCAGGTGGGGTAGAGGATGGAGACCTAGAAGTGTTAGCATCTACTAGGCATATATTCTACTCAAGTAAAATGAGCTAGAAATAGGATATGCTAGATAGAAATATGTGTGTTATTTTGTCTCATCTGCTTAACCACCTCGTTGCACTATGCCAAGGTCACTATGTCTGCTGTGAATGGAGGCATCGGTTTTTCTTTGGTGACATGATCTTTAGGTACTTTGTTCAAACACTAAATATTCATTAATTGCTGCTCAAGCTCTTGGCTATCTGTGCCATTGCCTAAACTCAGAGCTGATGGGCTGTTGGACTGAAATTCTTATGTCTAATTCTGACTGTGGTGCCCAGACTCTTTCTGCTAAATGACCCTACTTCACAGGTGGACAAAATCATCACTGCCATCAAGAAATTTACTGCCTCATAGGCGAGTGAAAACTGAACACAAATAACCGTTATCATCATCATAAAAACAAGCAGCATATTGCAGCCAGGAAGCAGTACAAATGTTGTACATACATTGACCCACTCCATCTTCACAATACAGCCCATGAGGTTTCTACCATGATTAGATCAATGTTACAGATGGCGGAAACTGAGGTGCGGAAAATATAAGTAAAAACTCATGTACAGAATTAGAAGTGAATCCAGGATTTAAAACCACTCATCTCTCTCTTATAACTCATAACCACTGTGCTTTGTCTCATAACCGTACTACAAGGTTATAAGTGCACATATCCTAAGAGAGAAGCACAGATAAATTGTATTTCTTAGCTGAGTAAATGGGCATCCAGTCTTTAAGGAACGGGGAGGATTTGGTCATACAGAACTGGGGAAATGGGCATTCCAGATAAGAGTGTTTCAGCTGTTAGGGGGCACCCAGGTGGCTCAGTTGGTTAAGTGTCTGACTTTGGTTCAGGTCATGATCTCACGGTTCGTGGGTTCCAGCCCCACATAGGGCTCTGTGCTGACAGCTCACAGCCTGGAGCCTGCTTCAGATTCTGGGTCTCCTTCTCTCTCTGCTCCTCTCCCACTCGTGCTGTCTCTCTCTCTCTCTCTCAAAAATAAACATTAAACAAATTAAAAAAAAAAGAGTGTTTCAGCTGTGAGCAGGCAGGGAAGATGCTGGTGATTTCTTCACACTCTAGTTGCTTTGGTGATAAGTTGTAAGATGGCTTTACTCCCCCCCCCCCTCCATTCTCCCCCAAACTTCTGCCATCATTAATGCCTGTGGAGGGTGAGCCTGGGACATGCCGACAGCCCCGTGAGAGCTGACTTTATGTCCACTGATTTATCCTCAGATTCCTCAGACCACAGATACATCACCAAGCACTCCTGTTCCCAGAGTCAGTGAAGGGAGGTTTATGACTCGATTTTATTCGTTTGCTTGTGCAGACAAGTGGCTTCAGTTGTGGAGGAGTCATTGAAATAAAACATCACTATTAAATTCCCTCGTTTGGCCCCATGGTTACCTCTGAGTTAAAGCCCAAGCCAGGGCGTGCTGGAGAACTTCTCCTCTGTGGAGAAAAGAAGGTTCCTTATTGGCAAGTAGGACTTTAATAATGGGGGCACAATACTTTTTAGGTGTGGTATCGAAGATCCACGAATTAGCATGCTGCATGGAGATGGTGCTTGACTTTTCACTTTGTTTTTCTGCCTTTGTGACTCATCTTTGCTTCACTGGAGAAAATAGTTATGAGATAAAGAAAGGCATTTTTCAAGAGAGGCACCTCACTTAGTATTCATGTTCCTCCCTGAGTTGACCATCTTGTCCTTCCACTCTTTCTTCTTATACTCAGCTATTAGACTTCTTCCTCATACCTAAGCATGATGGTGCCCCCAGATCTTTTCTGACCTTGTCCCTGTACTCACCTCATCAGTCCTTAGCCCCGCGCCCTCCAAAAATGCAAGCAATCTCAGCCTCAGGGTCTTGGCACTTTTCTAGCTGCCTGGAATATTTTAACTGCAGTGTGTATCTTTCTCATCCCCTCCCTGTGTACACACACACACACACACACACACACACACACACACAGCTGCTGGATCTTCTCTGATCTTCCAGACGATTGCTCTCATGATGTCACAGGCAAGTCTGCCCTTCCTGGTTCCTCCCCTTGATGTATATGTCCATGGGGAAGTGGGCAGGGACTTCGCTGTTTTGTGTTCTTTATCTCTAATGCCTAGAAATACCTGGCACGTGGTGAAATCTGGTAGTCATTTAATGAATACAAGTGTGAAATGGAAAGAAATGAAGGATAAAGGGGAGAGACAAGAAGGAAATAAAAAGGAAGAAAGATGAAAACAATATATGTTTAAGTTGACCTTCTCACAGTGACTTCTAGTTCTCAGAGACATCTCTCCTGGTCTAGCAACCTCTCCGTCGATGCTTGCCAATATCTGCCCTGCCACCCTTGATACAGATCACCATTTCCTCACTTGTCCGTTCCATGCGTTCTCACATTCTGCTTCTCCCCAACGTTTCTACCACTTTTCCCCTTTCTTCAAAGGCCCGATGAAAATGTCATCTCACCACAAAGCTGTTCCTGACTAACAGGAGTGAAAAGAGTTCTCTATTTGCTCTTCACTTGACCTGACCAGTCACAATGGGGCGTCTCTCTTGGCCTGTTTAACCCTAAGAGGCAGCTTCTGGGATGCATTGCCAGGCTTTTTTCCACAGCACGGACACGTGAAAGCGAGTCTTCCCCTATATGGTTCTGCCATTCAAATATTGAAAGTAAACTAGAACTTATGCCGCAGACAGACAAGCGCACGTTTCTAACACTGTGCTTCTCTGTTCATTCCCCCTGATGTCATCGGGAGGAGAGCCTACAGGGCAAATGTGTAAATCAGTTTCCTTGTGGTTACCAACTCTGTGGGCTATGTCCTTTCTGCCTGGATTGCTGCGCTAAGAGAAACTGGGAAACTGATGCTGAGCCCAAGGGAGAAAGTGTTCAGTTAGCAGTTAGCAATGCTGCCTTAGGCACAAGAGTAGGAGGACTGGTGGTACCAGCTTCAGGTTTGCGGTCTTGCCCCTAGTGGGATCTAACATCCTATACTCTTGGTTCTGACTAACTAGTTCGAAGCAAGCATGCCCTTTTTAGAACCAATTGCACACAGAAGACGCTTCCTATCTGTGATAGGTAGGTAGGTAGATAGGTAGATATGGCTCAAGTACAGTTGGATTTGAGGCCCTGTGAATGGGGAGAAGCTCCTGCCCTACTCAAGAGTGAGGATCAGCTCATTAGAAAATAAGAATGTCCTCCTGCTGTCAAGCCTGGGATATCCCCATCTCTTATTTCTCTCTGAGATAGCAGTGATATTACTGATGATGACAATGAAAGCACAGGTCATTTCACGGTAGAGCATAGCTGTGCTCTGTGTTTGCCGTCAGCCCAAAATATTTTAGTTTTTTGTTTTGTTCTTTTTTTTTTTTCCTTGCTTGTTTTTTCAGAATTCCCTTTCACATCTGTTAGTTTATCTAAAGCCTTAGCAAACCTAACTTTATATTTAGGTCATTCCACCTTAAAGGATACTAAGCTATACAAATGTATTTCTTCTTTTATTTACTTTTTTTATTTCTTGTTTTGGATGCCCTTAATCATTTGTTAGCACACTTCGAAGAAGGTCCTCATTTTTTCCATTTGAGGACCAACATTCCTTCATAATCCTCTGTTTATAAAGATGCCAGTCACATAAACCTAAGATTTGCCATTTTGAAGGATATACTTCAGTGGTTTTTAGTATATTCACTCTATTGTGCAACCATTGCTACTGTCATTCCAGGACATTTACTTCACCCCAAAAAAGAAACTCCAGACCCATCAGCACTTACCCTCTATTCTCTCCCCACCCCTGCCCCATTCCCTGACAACCACTAATCTGCTTTGTGTCTCTATAGATTTGTCTGTTCTGTATATTTCATATAAATGGAAACATATAATCTATGACTTTTAGTGTCTGACTCCTACCGCTTAGCATAATGTTCTCCAGGCTCATCCGTATTATTGCACGTACCAGGACTTTCTTCCTTTTATGGCGGCATTGAATTTCTGTTGTTTAGATGCCCCTCATTTTGTTTATAGATCATCAGTTCGCGGACATTTGAGTTCTTTCCACATCTTGGTTACTCTAAATAACATTGCTACACGTATCCATTTACAAGTTTCTTTGTGTGTGAACGTATGTTTTCTTGGGTGTATCCCTGGGAGTGGAATTGCTGAGTCATACGGTAATTTTATGTTTAACTCATTAAGGAACCACCTGCCAAACTGTTTCCAAAAGTGGCGGGTACCACTTTACATTCCACTAATAATGTATGATGCCCCATGTCCTCACCACTTCATGTTTTCTGGTTGTTGTTTTTCTAACCACCACCCTAGTGGGTGTGAAGCAGTATCCCATTACACTTTTCTCTCTGCATTTCCCTAATGACCAATGATACTGAACATCTTTTTGTGTACTTATTAGCCATTTGTATATCTTCTTTGGAGGAATGTGTCTTCAAATCCTTTGTCCACTTTTTAATTGGCTTTGTCATCACATTGTTTAGTTATAAGAGTTCTGTGTATGTTCTGGATACGAGACTCTTTTAAGAAAGGTGACTTGGAAATATTTACTCTTATTCTGTGAGTTGTCTTTTCACTTTCTTGATGGTGTCCTTTGGCACAAAAACATTTTTATTCTTTGATGGAGTCCAGTGCATCTATTTTTTCTTTGATTGCTTATGTTTTTAGTGTCCTATCTAAGAAGTCTAATACCTTGTCATTTACGGCTACACCTTATGTTTGGTTATAATTATTTATAATTTTAGCTCTTACATTAGGTTTTCAGTCCATTTTTAGTTGATCTTCATATATGGTTGGAGGCTGGGAGCTAAATTCATTCTTTTGCATGTGGATATCCAATTGTCTTGGCAACTTTTGTTGAAAAGACCCTTCTTTCCCCACTGAATGGTTTGGACATTCTTGTCGAAAAACCTTCACAGTGTATGGGTTTATTTCCTGAGTCGCAGTTCTGTTCCTTTAGTCTACGTGTCTATTCTTGAGCCGACACCAAACTAGGTTATAGTAGCTTTGTTAGTAAGTTTTGAAATAAGGAAGTATGAGGCCTCAAAATTTGTTCTTTTTCAGGATTATTTAAATATTTGGGATCTTTTGCCTTTTCTTATGAATTTTAAGATTAGTGTATCTATTTCTGATAAAAAAGAAGCAGTTGGAACTTCTGATAAGGATTGTGCGGAATCTGTAGATCAATTTGGGGAGCATTGCCATCTTAACAATATCAAGTCTTCCAATTAATGAAAATCAGATTTTTTTCCTTTTATTTAGATCTTTAATTTATTTCAATAGTGTTTTATATTTTTCAGTATTATGCATGTCTTAAGATTCTTTGATTAAATTTAGCACTAAGTGTTTTTATTATTATTATTATTATTATTATCATCAGGAGCAAAATTGTTTCCCATAATCTTTTAAATATTTTTTTATGTTTACTTATTTCTGAAACAGAGAGAGACTGAGCATGAGTGGGGGAGGGGCAGAGAGAGAGGGAGACAGAGAATCCGAAGCAGGCTCCAGGCTCTGAGCTGTCAGCACAGAGCCTGACGCAGGGCTCGAACCCACAAACTGTGAGATCATGACCTGAGCTGAAGTCAGACACTCAACCAGCTGAGCCACCAGGCACCCCAAGTTTTCCATAATCTTTTAAGCTTTAGGTATTTCTCCTTTTGAAAATTGATATTTTCTGCCTAAAATTTCCCATTTACTAAATCAATAATATATTTGTTTAATTGCCTAAACAGTGAATTACACATCTGATATCTAAAACACTTTAATATAGATGATGAGGAAAAACAAAACAAAACAGCTACCAGGGATGGGCTTAGACATAAACTCATGTCCCTCCCTCCAAATAAGCTAAACCTAGTTGATCTTACTATTGTTCCTTAGAGTAGAGAACACCTTAAGAAGATGACATTATTCATGGTTGTGTGTCACTTAAAATCTTCTCTATCCTTTTTGTCACTGTCTCTCCTTTGAAGGATCTTTTACCAGACTTTATCTTTTTCTGTGATTTTCCAGTCAACTGTCCTCCCTTGCTACCCTCCTGCTGCCTTGTTGTTCACTGTGTCTCTCTGTGTACCAGAGGAATCTAATGCTGATCTATAGAGCAGGGGGGATTGCACATGGTCAGCAATGACCCAAAATGGTGTCTAGCTAATGAGGAGGTTCTAATGGATTGTAACTTCATTTAGTTAATGCTTATACCCCTGTAGCTCTTCTCGTTTGTTGGCCTGTGTCCTAAATAAATATTTCAGAAATGAACAAGCTAAGAGTCATCTCTTTGGACCTAAGCTAGTTTAAGGTAAGTTAAGAATCAATGCAAAGCCAAACTATACACATTTTGTTCTTGGCTCGGCTGAGAAATAATGTTAGACCGTCCCTAAACGTTTTCTTTGTAGATGGACACCTACAAAAACAAGGACTTAGTATAAGAACTTTTGCAAACTTAGAGGAGGTTTATCACTTTTCTGAAACGGCAGTTATAGGTTATACACCAAAGGGTCTATTTATAAATACAGAGCTATATGATTTTACTATATCATAATTTCTATTGTTTAGATACCCAGTTTTACAGGGTCTTAAATTGAGACGACCCTGTGAATGATAATGTCATCTTGGTGTGGCTACTCTTAATTGCCCCTACCTTCCCTACTTTTGGTGGTTTTCTAGCTGTGTAGTATGAGTGCCTTTGATTTATTTTATTATTATTATTTTTTTTACTAGTGGGTACTCTTGATTTGAGAAAATCAACCATGGCTCTGAATTTACTATCTGAAGAATGTTTCTATCTTTTAAGTATTTTCCCAAGAAGCCATCGCTTGGTTGATCATTTTCAGCCTGCAACCCGCATAGTTACATCTGCAGCTGAGGAGGATGTTGAAGACTCCATAGCAACACCATCTGTTGTTCACAGAATGTTTTCCCTCAGATAAAAATGGGAGGTGTTAGTCATAATTAGGCATGTTGCATGCTGGGATCAGAAGCTGATCTGATTTTCTATAGTTTCTGTACCAAATAAGTACTACCGGTCATGTGAGTGTTCTTAAACTTGGGGAAAGTTAACACTGATACAGCCGTCAATGGGTTCTAGTTTTACACAGTAGAACAGAGGTCAGCAAACTACAGACCATGGGCAAATTCAGCCTGTGGCCTGGGTTTATAAGTAAAGTTTTACCGCAACGCTGCCATGCCCATTCGATTTTGTATTGTCTATGACTGCTTTCAGGATATACCAGAACTGAATAGTTGTGACAGCCTGTATGGCCTGCAGAGACTGAAATATTTACTATCTGATCCTTTACAAAGTTTTCCTCCCCTTGTAGCAGAAAATGTTTAGAAGAAGATTTTGTACTGTCACTAGGTCTACATGACCTTCATGTGAGGCCCATGTCCACTTTAGATTTGCAACTGTTAGCTAAGAACACAGTATCACCACCTCCAGGTAGCCTTCCATGACACTTTCCTGTGCTCTCCATCAATCTGGGCGTATTGCCCTGTGACACTGTGGGTAGGTCTCAATTACTGCATATATCTTATATCTTTCATAATTTAATATCCAAAACAAATAATTTCTGTGACTTCTGTTTTCTCTAAGCCTGTGAAAATTCTCACATTATGTCCTGATTTAGATAGTGGTCCATCAAAACAGGAAACGTGGTCATTCATGGGGAAGGATTCTGTCTTATTTATATTCCTAGTGCCTAATGTTAGTACCTAAGGCAAAGAGCACACTCAAAACATTGTTGAATGAGTGAATGAATTAATTGAATGATTTATTAATTTTTTTTAAAAAGCTATTATGTGGCTCCCCTTAATTTTTTTTTAGGGGCACCTGGGTGGCTCAGTCGGCTGAGCATCCGACTTTGGCTCAGGTCATGATCTCACAGTTTGTGAGTTTGAGCCCCACATCGGGCTCTGTGCTGACAGCTCAGAGCCTGGAGCCTGTTTCAGATTCTGTGTCTCCCTCTCTCTGACCCTCCCCTGTTCATGCTCTGTCTCTCTGTGTCAAAATAAATGTTAAAATTTATTTTTTTTAATTTTTTAAAGTTGATTTATTTTTGAGAGAGACAGAGACAGAATGTGAGTGGGTTGGGGCAGAGATAGAGGGAGACACAGAATCCGAAGCAGGCTCCAGGCTCTGAACCATCAGCACAGAGGCCGATGTGGGGCTCGAACTCACAGAGTTGTGAGATCATGACCTGAGCCAAAGTCAGACACTCAACCAACTGAGCCACCTAGGTGCCCCAATGTGGCTCCCTTTTAAAGGCAGTGGTTAGGGATGCCTGGGTGGCTCAGTTGGTTAAGTGTTTGACTCTTGATTTCAGCCCAGGTCATGATTTCCTGGGTCATGAGTTAGGGCCCCACATCAGGCTCTGTGCTGCCAGTGTGAAGCCTGCTTGAGATTCTCTCCCCTCCTTCTCTCTCTGCCCCTTCCCCACTTTCTCTCTCTCTCAAAATAAATAAATAAACTTAAAAAAATAAATAAGCAAAGGCAGTGGTTAAATGTATGGTCTCTGGACTCCAGTTACTTGACATAAAACTACATTTCCACCACTGTGAGCTCCAAGTCTTAGGTCAAGTTATTTATTTGCTCCCATTTCACCTTTCTCAACTGCAGATGGAGATAGAAATATTAAGTCCCTCCTATGTCGTTGTTGGGCACACTTCATATTATCCATGTGAAGCGTCAGCACAGCATCTGATGTGTACTAAGTATTCAACATATGGCCGCCATTACTGGTGATTCTCACCCTTTTCTTTCATCAAAAGTCAGCTCTCTGTCATGTCACAAACTTCCAAGTTATTATTTGCATAGAAATACTCATGTACTTGTATAGACACATCCTTCATACAAATTACCAAATATTTTAACTCCTACTCTGTGTCAGACGCACCACACCAGTCACTGTGGATAGAGAGATGGATCTCATATCATTATGATCCTTAAGTTTTTCATCATCTGTACATGGAGCTTAAATCTGACACTTAGCAAATGATACGTACCACTCAGTCTCAAAGGGGGTGGGGGCGTCAGAGATTGGTAATCACTGAGGATGATTGCCTTTCCTGGTACATTTGTCTGATGAGAGAACAAAACCCTAGGCAAATGAAATGTTGCTCTGTCTGAGGAATTTCAGAAACCAGCCAAGGAGCCCAATGTTGTGAATAGAGAAAAGTCCCAAATCCTCGCTGTGCCTGAAGACAGCTTCTGTCTGCACTTGCAGATGGTCCTAGTAAAACAAAACACAACAAAATCACTCAGGTTTCCTGACTTGATTAAAAGTTTGGTACTCATTGGTCTTTGATTATGTGATATGACTAACAGTACTCTGGAAAACAAAAGTAGGCATTTAGCAGATGGATGCCAGAGCCATTTGCCATACAAAGAATAGGGCTGAGAGCTCCTTTTCTGGAATCTGACAGCAGTTCAATCCCAGTTCTGGTTTTCATGAGCTAGATGACCTTGGGAAGACCCTTTGCCTTCTCTCTCTCTGTTTCATTTTTCCTATCTGTAAAATGTTAATGGTTGTATTAATTTTACAGGTAGTTGTGGGATTAAATGTGATAACACGAAGTGTTAAATAGCGCCTGGTGGATAGTACGACCTCAGTAAAATTAGCTGTGAAATGGGGACCGAAGCTCCATATGGAGGAGAGCAAAGGCCATTTCTAGATTTTGTTTAATTCTGCAAAGTAGGAATGTATTAAGGTGGACCTTTGTCTAGTAGAAGAAAGATGAGTGTTGGCGTGGGTTTTAGCCTCTAGCCTTAGAAACCCTGGTTCATTTTCAAAAGCTGCCCTGAATCTCTCAGACCAGGAGGTTTTGCATCATGAAGCCAGCAATCCCGGACTCCACCACCTGCCACTCTCCCCATCCATAGGTTTAGTTTCTGCATGACTTCTCCAGGCTGAGCAGTGTGAGAAGAATATCCATGGGCCAGACAGGAGTGTCTCGTTGGTACTGTTAAGCTTTCAAAGTGGAACTTGGGTTTAATACATGTTGGCACATTACAAAAAACAACAACAAAAACTATGTTCTGTCTCAGTAGATAGTGAGGCTACTTCTGCATGGAAAAATCTACGGTGGCCCAGATATTTCCACAAGAAGCAGAATAGAACAATAGTTAAAAACACAGCCTTGAGAATAAGAAGTTTCAGATTTGCTGCTTTCTAACGGTAAGAACAAGAGCAAGTTACCTAACTTGTTCTCAGTTGCCTTATCTGTAAAGTGGGGATACAGAACCTCTCTCTCCAGGGTACCAAAAGAATTAAAGACTTCTGCATAGTTCTCAGTAACAGTGGTCATTAGGCAGGATACTGGCATCCCGAACTTTCTAGTTTTGAGTCTCCTAGAGATGTGTGCCTATATCAAGGGATTTTCTTTCCCCATTTTATGTCAAGAGGATTTAGCTCCAGGATCCAAAGGTACTAACAACATCACATTATTATAAAGCAGTGTGGGTTTCTAGCTAGTGATATTTATCAAGCCTAGGGAGTAAAACTTTTGGATCTCTTTACATTTTTCCCTCCAACAAGAATGCAACAAGGTCAATATCAAACGTTTCTATAAAAAGCCTCCAGTGGTCATAGAGGTCAGAGGTTAGAAATATACATATGCATTACCATGGTGACGGAGTTAAGATTCTGTTATAAGCTTGTTTTATTTATGATTAGTTATTTCTATCAGCTTTCTTTGATCACTTTTTTTTTCTCAAATTACAAAACAAAGAATTTGGCATGGAAATGGAGCCAGATGTAACAGTTTCCTCTTAGATCTCTTAATAGAAGCAAACAAGCTATAATGTAATTTTTCTTACCTCTGCCAGAACCGCAGCCTCCCCCAAATTCCTAGCTGCAGAGCAGTAACAAAACCCCTTGGAAGTGGAAAAGACCGCATCCTACACGAAATGTAATTAAATTTAAATAATGTTGCATCAGCCAGTTGAAGAGGGGGGTCTGGAAAGAAACCCTCCCTTTTCTCAAAGTTATTGTGGGCTACACCCAGAAATCCTGCCAGGAGCTGACATGAGTTTCCATACGATGGTGGCGTTAATACAACTGTGGGCTGTATCTATGCCATGATGGAGGAAGCTCGTGGAATCCATAAAACCAAAAAACTTTATAATAGAAATTCAGAGATGGGCATAACTTACAAGCCATTATTAAGTTAATACTGGATAATTGTTAGAGTTTAGAGTAATACTTCTTATTTTTTCCTCCATCCTCTGTGTTTCAGGCAAGTGAAATTAACTGGAGGTGATTTCAATAAGAGACAATATAGGGTACTAAAGTGAGTATGAACATTGGTTTTAGAGTTAGACTCCTGACCAGTTCCACTCTGTCTTCTGCCTCTGTTTCTCTAGATGAACTTAGATGAGTCATTTTATATCCTTGGTCTTCACTTTTCTCATCTAAAAATCAGATGAGGGATAACATCCATAATAAATGAAACTGTTATTAGCTCTTACTCTGGCACATAGCATACACTCAATAATAATAATTGCTATTGCAATTTTTTATTAGCCATGAAAGTTCAATAGGAACCTCATTAATTAGAATTCATTCTGGGGGGGGTGGTGGAGACAAACACACAGGTAAGCCAGTCTTAATGAAAGATAAGACTATATTAATGAAAATGTGGAAGACATTCCGTTCTGTAACTCCCACCTGTGTACAGAATATGACATCCTTCTGCTGACAAGTTTCATTCTTCTTCTACAGTTGGTTCTTTCTGGAAGTCATTTGGCAACTCTAGCCCTCAGTTTTCCCCCTCTGCAGCTGATGAGGTAGAGTGGATGACCTCCAAGGACTACTTCAGATCTGGCTTCTAGAGATTCTCTCAGGATTGGTCCAGGCCATTTTTTAAGTCATTGACAGAAATTCTCATCTTTGCCTTAATACGTCAAAAGAGAGAATGATTTTTCATTTGAAAAGACTTAACCAACACCAATAGAAAAAGACTGGCTAAAATTTATCCAACATTATGTTAGTCCAATCAGCAAAAGAGTGAAACTCTTAGGAAGGTTTTTCTGACTGTTCAGGCTTAGATAACTTAGTTTTGATGAGTTAGAAACATAGATCAGAATTGTTCCTATTAGTTTAGGGGTCACTGGCGCTTGCTTCTCTGAAGGTAGACATAATCAATCTAATGGTATTGAATGGACTTAAGTGGCTTTCCAGTGTCTGAGCAGGTTCCTTGGGTCACTCCTTCCAGCAGGGCTACAATCTGCAAATGGACTGATTTTTGTTACACATCACATACTTTTTCCATTGTCATATTAAGATGTGGTATTATGGAAAGAATGCTAAATTTAGAGTCAAGAACTTACATCTAAATCCCAGCTCCCATGTCCACGATCTTGGAAAACTTGTTATACTTCTTTCATTGAATTGAAACTGCTTTGTCTTAAAAATAGTGATAGTATTACTCCTATTAAAGGATCAACATGAGGATTAATTAAGATAAGTCATGCAGAGCCCCAAGTATATATGTTTTACTTGGCAGCCATTCAATAGATGGATGGATGGAGGGGTGGATGAATGGATGGATGGATGGATGGATAGATAGATATGCATTTATTATTTTATTCAGCAAGTATGTACTGAGTATTATGTGTCAGACACTGTTTTAGCCACTTGGGATACATTAGAGACTAAAACAGACCAAGACCCTGAACCCATAAAGCTTAACTTCTGGTGGATGGAAACAGAAATAAACAATAAACATAAGGAAAATGAGTAAATTACGTACTACATGAGATAGTAATTACCATGGGGGAAAAAGAAAAATGTAGCACAGTATGCAGGATATGAAGGTCCAGGCTGAATGGGAGAGGTTGTAGAATTAAGTAGAGTCGTCAGGGTGGGCCTCTTGAAAAGTTGACATTTGAGCAATGCCAAGAAGGAAGTGAGGGAATGCGCCACAAGGATATTTGTTGGAAGAGGGTTTTTGGCTGAAGTGCAAAGGCCCTGAGAAAGGAGAATGCTTGTCATGTTGAGGAACAACAAGGAGGCCAGTGTGAACGAAGCAGTGACCAAGGAGACAGCATTAGGAGATGAGGTCAGACAAGTGATGGGACTAGACCCATCTCATGCTTTGCAGACCATTGTTAAGGCTTTAGCTTTTACTCTTGAGGATAAGGGGAGGAGACATTGAAAGATTATAGGAACATATAAAGATTATAGGAATATATATAGACATTGATAAGGGGAGGAGACATTGAAAGATTATAGGAACATATAAAGATTATAGGAACATATATAGACATTGAAAGGAAACATGTTATCTGACACAGTTTCAAAAGAGCCACTCAAGTTACTATTTTAGAAAGCAGCAGGAAATGGGAAGAAGGCAGCAAGGATAAAAGCAGGGAGACCAGATAGAAGCTGTATAGAATTCCAGATAACAGATGATGGTGGTCTGAGCCATGGGATGGTAAGAAGGGATCAGATCCTGAATAAAACATAAAGACCCTTCTTTCCACTTAAACTTTAGTTCTTGGATTATAGTAACAATATTTAACTATTTAACTTGAGAGAGTTATTAACAGGAGGAAGACAGTATATAGACAATTATTAACACTCTGAAGTAGACACTACATGAAGCAATCATAAACCCTAAGAAGTAGATATAACTCTTTGAAGTTTTCTGTAACAGATAAGGAATCTGAGTGATATAGCGGAGAGCTCATATCTCCTGAGTAGTAGAGCTGGGAGACAAACCCAGTGGGTCTGGTTCTGGGGCCCTGCTGTGAGGATGGTCCATGCAGTGTGAAAAGTTCTATAAGGACTGTTCTCTCCTCACTGCCTCAACTTTTTCAGACTAAATCAAAGATAGATTTCCCACACTCAGTATCTTTCTTGTCTGGAATCATTATCAAAGAATGAGTAAGCTAAATATGATGCTTAATGGTAGAGTAAATTTGTCCTTTGAGATGCTAGTGTATTGGTTAGTTGGCAAATTGATTGATTGAAAAATAAGACAAAATAAGGAACAAGAAATTCTATCGAAATAGTTTTTTAACTCTTTCAAGGTCACATTGTTTTTTAAAATATTTAATTGTGGTAAAATACATATATGCCACTTTGAAATGTACACATCAGTGGCATTAAGCCTACCCACATCGTCCTGCAGCCTTCTCCACCACCCATGTCTGCACATTTTTTGCAAAACTGAATCTCTGTACCCATTAAACACTAAACCCTCTCCCACTCCCACTCCCCCACCTGCTGGCAGCCACCACTCTCCTTCCTATCTGAATTTTACTTCTTTAGGTACCTCGTATAAGTGAAATCATACATTATTTGTACTTTTGTAACTAGCTTGTTTTATTCACACAGTATCTTCAAGCTCCATCCATTCTGTGGCGTGTCAAGATTTATTTTCTTATAAAGGATGAATAATATACCATTGTTTGTGTATACCACATTTTGTTTGCCCATTTATCTGTTGATGAGCCAAAACACATTTTAAGAGCCTTATGGCACAATGACTTAACTGCTTGAATTTTAGAGGTCGTATCATTTTGTAATCAAGTAAAGACTTAGAGTAGAAAGTCTCTTTCATGCTCCAACACTATGTAGAAGAGAGATCTGAAGGCTCACAGACTCAGGAACTGATTTTTCTAAATAAACAGGACAGTCCCACAGTTCACAGAACAGAAATTTCTGTTGACTTTTCTTCCATAGACTCATAAATACAAAATGCTTCCCACTGTACATTTTCATCTCATTTGTCCTCAATTAAGCTAATCATTTTGTTTGAACAACGGTTTGCTTTTTTAGGTTGTGTTTAGGTTTTGTGAATATTTTACTTTCTACAGCAAGTAATAGATTTGTTGAAATACTAACCTTGGGGAACACGATTTGACAGTTCTTCAAAGAACATATAAAACTAATTATAAGTGAAAGTCATTTCAATTTCAATAATTAAAGAAAAACCTGCCAGCCCTGGATTATTCTCTTTCAACTCATATCATAGACCTGTCCGTCATTATGGTCCCACACATGCCCGTTGACCAAATTACATGAATCAAAGAAGTGAACATCTTTCTCTCTCTCTTTTTTTCAGTGTTTTATTCACCCTTTATTTTAAAATAAAATTTGCATAAACTCAGTTTTAAAAAACTGAGATGTCTACCAAAATAAGGATATTTCTAGTGTTTACTTCTAAAAGTTAGTTACATGGCTTATTTTACATGTTTTAAATAATAGCATGCTATTTATTATTAGGATAATATAAGGATTATTAGGATAATTATTAGGATAAACACCAACTTTAAAGGACCTACCATGTTATGGAATCATCAAATCTCAGATTGGAAGGAACGTATCTTAAAACTTATCTGGTCCCCACACTCAACCTGGACTGGATCCATGTGGTGGTCTGGTCCTTCAGCCTTTGCTGGAATACCCTCTGCCCTTTTTAACTCGAATTTTAGTCCTCTGTGTACCCTTGGCATAATTCAGGTCCTCCTTCCTAGTTTTACTTAATATTTTCCTTTTATATGACTCCTGTTTTCCTTTGATATTTTAAAAGACAAATTTAACACTACGTGAAAAACCAGCATGATGTCCCATGAATAGAAGCCTGACATAGAGAATAACTATAAATAGTGAGAGAATAAGATTAAGATCAACTCTGTCTTTGATAAAAATGGAAATGTAGAAGTATTGCAGATGTATTAATGTCAGTGGGGGCCCAAAATTAGACATTGTCTTTAACATCATGAAAGGTAGAAGAGAGTTGAAAGGCAGTGACTTTCATATATGTAGCACCATGCTCTATGACCCCCCTCAAGTCATCTTATATACCGCTGAGTCCCAAACTTCGAATATAAATTTCATCCAAAATACTGTCCAAGTTGACATAAAAGTAACAATCACACTGCCATTTGTATAGGGACCATGCATTAAGTATCATGTTTAACAAAATAAAATATATCAAAGTATGATATACACCTTTTTGAAATGTGTAGACCCCTGCATGTGGCAAATTCAATATTGTCCTGAAATTTTGAACTAAGCTCAGAGATGGTGGTCCATCACTGATGGGTGTTGGATAGTGATAATGATATTACATTTATTATTAGCCATGTCAAAATAATAGCTAATGTAGCTTTGGGGTGTGCTATCTGCCAGACATAGTTTTCATGGTTTTCTGACATTATCTAATCCTCATAATGATCTAGAAAGCAGGGTCACATTTCTATTGTATGGATGTAGAAGCTGTACAGTAGAGGAGTGAAGTAATGTGTTTAGGTTTATGTGAGGCTTCTAAGAGGTAAGGGTAGAATTCAAACTCACATAGTCTGATTCCAGAGTCTATATCATAATGACCCTAATCTCTAGTGCACCCCCATTGAACCAATGAAAAGCATTGTAAAATATATGGGGTGACCGTAAATTCTGCAAACAGAGGTGACTAATTGACGTATCTGAATATTTAAGTGACCAATTAATACCCATATTTGCCTAGTTAGAAGGTCACTCAGATTGGTTCCAACAGGATGGCCACTGTCCTGTTGGAGGTGGTGATGGACTGCCTTGTCAATCATGTCTTAAGCTAAACTGGATGTGCAAACATGTGCAGCAACCTGCCTGTATCCCATATTTGGACCCTTCTGATAGGCAAGAAGTGCAGGTTTCTTCAAGAAAAAAACATACAAACCATCTGAGACAATGCAGCAAAGATACAACAGTACGGTTAAGGAAAATTTGTTAATACACCACATGTATTGCAGTTTTCCAGTTCTTTGAATTCTGCATTGCTAGCAAGGAACACCACAATGAACATTCATAATGTCATTGAGCACATCATGTATTATAAAATAATACCATGAAGCTAATTTTAAGTATATACATCAATGTTTATATACTTCAGGATCATATTGTATTTACTGTCTTAGCTGTTGGCCTCTTTCTGTCTCCTGCTTGCAAGCATAGGGTCTGGATCTGAATATAGTATTCCAGAAGTACTCTGATTATACATGGTAAAGTAGGAATATTTTCCTGTCTTCAGCATTTGAGGTACCACAATCTAAGAGTATTGACCTTTCCAGCAACCACTTAATTCAAAACTCATGTTGACTTTGACATTCATCTGATAGACATTTTTCACACCTACCTTGTACAAGACTCTGTTTTAGGCACTGATGGCACAATGGTGAACAAAACAAAGGCCCTGCCCTCCTGGATCTTTTATTGTAGTAGGAGGAGACAGATCACAAAAACACCATCAAATAGACATATAATACACATTAGGCTGTGCTAAGTTAAAGAGAAAGCATCTATGTTCTTTCTCTGAAGGGTAGAGAATGAAGAGGCTGCTGTGACTATCGGGGGGGGGGGGGTGGTGGTGACTATCTGGGGGGAGGTAATTGCTGCCACAGGGAACAGGAGGTACAAATGGCCCCAGGCTGAAGGAGAGGAAGGCACCTGACTTGTTTGAAGAATAGGAGGCCAAAGTCACTGGAGTAGAAACGACAATGGGTTTGAGGAGAACCTGGTAGGGAATAAAGATTAGAGAAATAGTGGCAGACCAGATCATATGGAGTCTCATAGTACGAGTCTTAATTTAAGCCTTAGTTGTGATAGAAAGCCACTGAAGGATTTCCCACCCACCCACCCCCCCCATGGGAGTGACATAATATGTTTGAATTTGAAAAGGATTACTCTAGCCACTTTGGAACTGGTAGACATTAAGAGAGCAAGAGCGAAAGGGAAATCAATATAGACAGAAACAGCTATTTTTATTTTTCATATGTCCAAGATAGATTGGCTTAATTATATGTTTTCTTTGATTTATAATTTAATTGCACTGCAGTCTGAAAATGTGTTCTACATGACCCTGTTTTTTTTTAATTCCTTTGTGAACTAGCCCAACATTAATTTTTGTGAACGCTTTCGTGTATTTGAAAATAATGGAGAACCGCTATTTGTTGGGGGCAGAGTTCTCATATCCATTAAATTAAACAAGTTAAATATTATTATTCAGATTAGCATCCTAGTGCTATTATTTGGTCGACGGAGTCTATAATTTTCTAATAGATTTTTGTTAAAATATCACACTAGGGTTTGCCAAATTTACTTCATGCTTCTGACAACTTTTAATTAATATTTCTAAGCTACAATGATAGTTACATGTCTGGTCATGATTTGTATAGCTTCCTGTTAGATTTTTAGTTTTACATGTAGTTCCTACTTATGCATTACTGCTTTTTGCTTTGTCTGAATTAATATTGATACATCAGCTTGCTCTTAGTGTTTACATGGGATATCTTTTGGTCCTATCTTTATCTTCAACCTTTCCATATGGTTTTGTTTTAACTACTTCTTTTATAAATAGTATTTTCTTTGATTTTTATATACATAGTATAGATTTGTTTTAATTTCTACCATCTGGGTTTGTGTTTCTTCTCTATCCTCTTTGCTTTCTATTTTATTTTTTTTAACTTTTCCCTTTCTCTCTTTCTCTTTTCCTTCTTTCTCTATTTCTCTTTTTTTAACTTTTTCTTTATTTTCAGAGGATTAGTGACAATGACAAAATCACTTCTCCCCCTTTGACCTGCCCTAGAAATTAGAAATGTTTGACCTGGCAAGAATATTAAAAGCACACAAAAATAATTTAGAAACTTACATATTGCCTACCTTTTCAATATTTTTTATTTAATAATATGTTGTTATTTTAACATATTTTTGTTTTATATTCATGATATTCATTATTAGAATATTATATATTCATGATTTTTTATGGTTGTGAAAATAATACAAACACATCTTTTTTTTTTTTTTGAGCAAGAAAATTAAAATCACATGTTATCTGCCACTTCTTAAGAGCTGTAAGGACTCCGTGGTCATGGCATGAAGGTCCCAGCATTATATACATTTGAATTATGAGCCTATGTCTAGGTCAGGTTTTGTGTGACCTGGGGATCATTCCTATTTCACCTTTATGTGAATTTGATAATTACATGGATACAAAGTACAGACACCTTGCCTCAAGTATGAAGTATTTTGTTTGAATACTCTCTCTTATCTTCTGCCTATCCTTCATGAATTCCCCACACAGGCACACTTGGTCTAGGACCCCACATGGAATTAGTGCTTCCTGTCCTCACTTTAAATCAAGAGTTTCCCCCCGTGTATCAGGGGGGAAAGATTTCCATGAATCAACAGTCTCCACTCTTCACAAGCCAGGTTCTTCATGGCAGTGGGTAAGGAAGGCTTACATGTAAGGAGCAGCCTCTATCATAGGATCTTTAGACACCTTTTGTAGTCGAGGTGTCTTTCGATACCTCCCTATACACACCAGACAGCTATCTACCCTACCTAGACACAAAATGCTATGCAGGACCTTCTTCTTTAATGTCAGGTATGGTTACCACATATGACCGTACCATATGCTGTACGTTGTGCATATATTATCTTTCTACTCACAGCAACCTGAGGTGGACGCTTTTCTCCCCACACTCTACATGAGAAGACAGAGACACAGGTTAAGTTACCCACTGCCAGCATATAGAAGAGCTGAGTTCCATGTCTTGCTCACCTTCCCCCAATCAGGCTTTTAACCACCATGGACAAAGCAGAAACATTTCACTTCCTAATATCTCTGCCATTTTCCTAGGGCTGACAGAGCTTATCAGTCATCAACATCAATGATCTAACACCCTTTCAAAAAATACATGTTTGAGGAAACAAATATGATGCTAAATTCCTTGTATGTGCTATTTTAGTTCATCTTTTAAGTTCTGTAAAGGAGGTACTGTTCTTATCCCTATGTTGCCCATTGTTATTATTCCCATTTTGCAGTTGAGAAATTGAGGCTGTGTGGTCTACACAGACTAGCTCAAAAATGGGGTCTCAGGGGCTGTGTGCCCCCGCACACCCAACATAACCATGACAGCACATCACAAAGAAGGGCTCGAGTCACCCCAAGGTTAGCAGTTTGGGCTATGTCACTCGACTGATTTTTTGAGAGGCAAAGCCACCACCAAGTCAGTCGGCATTAGGCTGAGCTTGTATCTCTAGATACAAGGACATTGCCACTCTCCCACAACAGAAGCCAGTCCTGTGCAACAATTGCCTTTCTTTCCATGTGAGCAATTCCAGCCTCCGCTTGCCCTTGTTTCTTTGTGAGAGACTCACGTCATCTTTGCTCAGACTCTTCCTGAGAGATGCTTTTTTTGACTCCATAGAATGCCATGCACCCTTCTGTGAAAGGTCAAGATCCAAAGCAATTAGGCCTTCGCTGATGGAGGGAGGGAAACATGAGCAGACAGAGCTGAGGAATGTGTGGGGGCCAGCCACAAAGCCTGGACTTGTGCTCCCAGATCCGGGGGTGCTCTCGGGCCATCATAAGGACACCATGGGTAGAAGGGCCCTGTTTGCAAATGTGGCCAAAAGCCAGACAAGTTTGGCCTATAGCATTTCTGCAGCAAAGAACAGCATGGAACAATTTTCGTCTATATTACTTTGTGTATCAGGGGGAATGAAATTTCCATGAGGAAAGCCTATCTTGGTCTTGTGGCTGCTGAGTTTTAATGCTGTGCTATCAGAATCCACTTGACCTCACAGGGGAAACCCTGAGCTGTCTCCTTGCACTGAAGTCTCTCTCTGTGTCACGTGTCTCCCTCTGTGAAGATTCCCCTAACTGTGCCGACCAGAACCAAAGTATTCCTTCCATTACTTACAGCTCAGACTGTACATCCCAGGGCAGTGGAACAGGAGCCAAGTGCTCAGGTCTGGAATCCTGAGTCCTCTCTCTCTGCAGCTCACCAGCATGCAGGTGCAGACTACTCATGCCCCACAATTATCCTCAATCTTCTCATCTATAAAATGGCCATAACACCTGCTCGCTAGGATTGTAGCCATTAGCCAGCCAGCAGGTATTATTGAGAACCCATCATGCATCAGACCCTCTGCTAAGCCCGTTCATGGTCTTAAAGAGAGGAAGCCAGAGATAATCTAGGTCTTAATGTATGTATTTAAAGCAGTGGATAAAGTAGGATTTCCCAAAATGAGTCCTGCAGTGTTTTGTGTTAACATGTGGTTTAAGGAAAAATAATCCATTATTAAGTAAATCTTAGAATTGTTACTGCACAGAGCTAACCAAATTATGTTGATATAGGACTTCTCAGAACTGATAATGTAGTAACTTGTACTGTGCAGCTAGAAGGAGGGGAGAGGTATGTTGAATTTCCTAGACTTTTTTGCCCCCCCCCCCCAAAAAAAAAACCCTTTCTTGGTCAGTTGTTTTTTTTTTTTACATTTGTTTATTTTTGAGAGACAGAACATGAGCAGGGGAGGGGAAGACAGAGAGGGAGACACAGAATCTGAAGCAGGCTCCAGGCTCCGAGCTGTCAGCACAGAGCCCAACGCAGGGCTCAAACCCACGAATGTCAAGATCATGACTTTTGCCGAAGTCGGATCCTTACCCAACTGAGCCACCCAGGTGCCCCAGTTTTTTATTTTTAAGAATGGCTACTCACATGTTATTGAAGAGTTTTCTACAGAACACTGGGAAATCTTAGGAAGAAGGTTCAGACAGCTACTCAGGTATTATTTTATATAGTGTGAAGATGAAATTGTCACCCAAGATAATATTAGAGGACAGTGAACATTTTCAAGTGCCACCTGTGTAGCCTGTCTCTGATCTCATAATGGTTTTGAATTATTACTTGAATGTTAATGTTGTCTTTCTAATATAGAAATATCATTTAAATGGCCCATAAAAGAGCAAGGAGGGTGGACAGATATTTAGGCATATCACAAACCACAGAAATAAAACAGTACATATTGGTATAGGAACAGGCAGAAAATGAAGAGACCAGAAGTCTCTAAGACATACTCCTGTATATTTGGGAATTAATGTATGATGAAGGTGGCACCACATATCAATGGAGAAATTAACATTCTCTTGGTAAGTAGCATTAAGGAAAATGGCTTTCATTTGGGTTCTCACCTAAACTATGTACAAAAGGGGATTCCAGGGACAATGAAGATTTAGTATGAGAAATAAAACTGAAGTGTTTTTTAGAAGAGAATATAAAGAATGAACTAGGACAGGAAAGGGTTTCTTTATGAAACCCCAAGAAACTATCATTAAGAAGAAACAAATGAGTTTTCTTACATCAAACTAAACATTGCCGTTCATCAGAGGACTGCATGGGCAGAGGTAACAGAGCTGATGGCAACACCGGGGGATTGGTTTCCCTCCATCCCTTGATCATCAGTCTCCAACCACATGGGCCTTTCTCTCTGCCCCTTTTATTTATTTTTTTTAATTTTTTTCTACATTTATTTATTTTTGAGAAACAGAGTGAGACAAAACGTGAGCAGGGGAGGGACAGAGAGAGAAGGAGACACAGAATTTGAAGCAGGCCCCAGGCTCTGAGCTATCAGCATAGAGCCTGACGCGGGGCTCGAATCCATGAACTGTGAGATCATGACCTGAGCTGCAATTGGACGCTCAACCAACTGAGCCACCCAGGCACCCCTTCTCTGCCCCTTTTATGTACCAACCTCCTTTCTGCCTCAGGGCTTGTATACTTGTCTATTGCTCTGTCTAAAAATTTCTCTCTCTTCTCAATTCACCTAACATCTACTTAACCCTGTGTTCTCAGCCAAAATGTCTCTCCCTTAGAAAGACCTTCCCTGACTGCTCTCATTTCACCTACAACTTTGTGTTCACTGCACTCATTGCAACGGCAAGGATATAATCATTTATGGGACTCTTAATTTCCTGTCCATGTCCCCTTCCAGGTGGTATGTACACTCCAGGAGAGCAGAGGCCACCTGCTCATACTTGGCACACTGTTTTATGCCTAGAACATATACCTTTAAAATGTTAGTGGAATGAGTTGATTAGGGGCAGTTGAAAGAGGACATATTCCATAGCTCAGGTTAGATGGATGCTGCAAGCCCAGGGAAGATTCAAGCATAATTTAACCTTTATGTCAGTAAGAATTTGGGGTAATTATTTGTGCCCCTGCTTCCCTCTGTCATCTAGAGACTCAACATCTCAAATCTCATTTGTATTACCTGCAGCTCGTTGCATTCCATAAGGTGGTACACAGATATTCATTGATTATATATCTACACTGCTTCCTCCCACTGTGCTTGGTTTTCTGTGTGTGGACTATCACTTCAACCATGCTTAATGACTTGCCTTTTGAAAACTCTCTTTGACAGTTGGTGTCAACCTCCATTTAATTACTTCTTTTGTTGACAGCTCTCACTCTCTGTTGACTCTTAATTTGATCTGGGCATTCAGTTATTCAGCAAATATTTATTGAAAATCTAGTGGGTGCCAGGAATGTGCCAGGCACTAGAAAATCTGGCAGTCCCCTTCCACTGGTGACATGCTAACATGATACCTCAAAGGAGTCATTGAACAGAGCAGCTCAACTTAGTTAAATATTGAGAGAGACCTAAATGCACCCAAATTGGGGCACAGTGCAGAGAGTGGCTGAACAGGAACACTACAATGGAAAAACTGGACCAGTTCCCAGCTTATTTTGAGTAAGCACTTCAGAGTGTAGCTTCATTATTCATGACTGGAAAACTTTTCAAGACAATAGAAATCTACCCAAGCATCATTATAAAAAGATATTCTAAAGTAAAATAAAAACTAACCATACTCTATTTTTTTAAAAATACTTCTCATGCTTTGCAAAGGGTTGATTCAGAGACAACTAAAGCATCCTCTTGACATTAATAATAGATAATAGATAATAGAGGATTTTGAGGCTTACTAAAGATAAACTTACAAACTATCCTTCGGAAATGATTTTAATACAAATCTAAGTTGGTGTCAGCTTAAATTTTTCTAGTATTACTTAATGAACTTTGGTCACTGGAGCCAGTACATTGTGAAACCTATGGCAAAGAAATGGTTACTTGTGATTACAGTGTTTTCTGTAGGCTGAGCAGGGAAGGAATGATAATGGATAGAGAGCCATGTGTGAAGAACTATCTGTGAGAGACCTCTACACTATTGTTTATTTTAGTATTCCTTTTTTTTAATGTTCTGTATTTATTTTGAGGCAGAGACAGCAAGCAGGGAGGGGCAGAAAGAGCAGGAGAGAGAGAATCCTAAGCAGGCTCTGTGCTGCCAGCACAATGCCTGATGTGGGGCTCAATCCCACGGACTGTAAGACTGTGACCTGAGCCAAAATCAAGAGTTGGACCCTTAACCAACTGAGCCACCCAGGTGCCCCTATTTTAGTATTCCTAATGGCAAAATCCCATGGAAATATACTTAGGGGAGACTTTCCCATTAATGTTATCAACATCAAAGTGAAATCACACGTCCATAATGTAGTAAGCTTCCTGCCTCCTCAGAGATTGGCTGGCTTCCCAAGGTCTCTTCCTGAAGTTCTGAATCTTAGAATTTGGCAGCCTAATATAGCTTATAAAAAAATTGCAACTTAAAAAAAATAGTTGTATATATGCAGAAAAGTTGCAAAGATAGTGCAGAGTGTTCTTATATACCTCACAGTATCCCTATTACTAACATCCAAAATTAATATGGTATATTTATCAAAATTAATGAACCAGTATTGATACCTTATTAGTAACTACAGTCCATTCTTTATTTCGATTTCCTTGGTTTTTACCTACTGTCCTTTTTATGCCCAAGGGTCTTCTCCAAAGTACCATATCACATTTAGTCTTCATTGTTTCTTCAAAAGGCTCTTCTTAGCTGTGATGGTTTCTTGGACTTTCCTCGGTTTTGATGACCTTACCAATTTTGAAGAGTCCTGGTCAAGTACTTTACAAAATTACTTTCAACTGAGATTCATATGGTGTTTTCCTCATTATTAGTGGGTGTTACAGGTTTTGAAGAGAAAGGCCACAGAGGTAAAGCATCATTTTCTTCACCTCTATCAGAGGTGCAGCTATCAACGTGACTTATCACTGCTGATGTTGACCTGGATCCCCCTGGCTGAGGCAGTGTTTGTCAAGTTTCTCCACTGGGAAGTTACCATTCTCCATTCCATCCTGTACTCGTTGAAAGAAAGTCACCTTTAAAGAGTAGGCAGTTAACATAGTTAACTATGAAAATTGTTTGGAATTCTTATACATGAAAGACTTATTTATTCTATCACATTTATCTATTCAGTCACTTATTTTTATCAGTCTGGACTAATGGATGATGCAAAGTTAGATTGCTTATTTGATTTCTTTTATAGTTCTTGATGTAGGCATTTATCACTATGAATGTTACACACTTATCACTCTGAATTTCCTACTATTATTCTTAAATTTAGTGAATATTTAGCCATAGAGGCTATGTAGAAAGGTGTGTTTGGGTTATAATTCAATACTTCATCCTATTATTTTGTTGAAATTCTTTCAGCTTTGGCCATTACACCCACTTTCAGTTGTCTCCTGTGTCCCTTCGACATGTTTCCATGATTAAGAAGTGTTTTTCTGTTTGGTTTTTTATTTGTTTTTTTTTCAGCACTTCCTTTCTTTCTGTCACTACAGGATGCTCCAGGTTCTTCTTGTATGTTTCTTGCCTCAGTCCTAGAATCAGCTATTTTTCAAGGGGCCCTCCTCATGTAGGTTTTGTGTAGTTTTTGTTATAGTTAATGAAGTATTTTGGTAGCCATTATGTAAGGCACTTGATATGTTTTGTCTTTCTTAATCTTCATTTCAACACTATTATATGTAGCCTTTAACTTCATTTCATAAGCATAGAAACTGGGGCTCAAAGAATGTAATGACTTACCTAAGGCCCCACAGTTAGCAAAAAAAAGCAGAGCTTGTGATTCAAGCCCAAATCTGTCTGACTCCAAAGCTCATACCCTGAACCCTCGTTCCACAAGAGCCAGACTCCCCTGTGAGCTAAGTTAACACTGGATGCAATCTGTGCTATTGCAGACCACCCTTAAGATACAGAAGCCAGTGAACTGTGCTCTCGGAAGACTCCTCAGAACTCTAGCCACACTGGTCCCTTCCCTCTCTGAACTTTGCACTGAGTGGAAAGCCTTCCCTGAACATGGAAGGTGCTTATGTTCTGTATTATGGTTTTCTCTGTTTATCTAAATTCCCAGATCAGATTGTTAGCTCCTCAGGGAGCAAGGAAAATATACTACCATGTAAGATTATCAAGAGAAGTAACTTCTAGAGGCCATATCACTTTAGAACTGATTGTGGTGATACAGCTGCCATCAAAGGCACGTATTAAAATCACTGCCTTTTATACCAGGAAAGGATAGATCTCCACTGAAGTGATATCACATCATTGTTATGATAATTTTGCATCAGTTCAGTCTTCTCCTGGGTGAGGAGCTTTCTCAAAGATAAAGGCCGTATCTTTCTCATTCTCCAGGGCATAGGACAGTGTATATGTTGTAGGCACTCACACAGTGTATGTAAAATGTTTAATTTAAGAAAGCTTTTGAGTCCTGGACAGAGACTACGTGTTCTTGATTTATACACAATTTTAACCTGCTTTCCTTTTAATAAGGCAATAGTACTTATAGAACTTAATGGTTCTTAAGAAGGTGGTTCTAGAGGTAGACACACAACAGCAGTGAGAAATGGTAGGTCTCTGTTTCATTCAAAAACCCCACTGAAAAATACAGTAAATGGAGAACAAAAGTGAAAAGGGGTAAATGTACATCGTCACAGAGAAAGGGAGAGGAAACCATGGAGACAGAATGACGGAAAGAGGGTAGATGAGAGCTAAACATGCCTGTAGGATTGAAAGTCACTCTGTGAAGTGAGTGGGACAGGGCCACTTATCCATGAGGTATTGTAAGTGCAGTGTCTTTACCCACAGAAGTCAAAATGCACCTGGACTGGTCAAAAATCTGCATAAAGACCATACACTTAGACTCTCCATCTATTCCCAGTTGACCCAGTTAGGTAATAAGTACCTCTTCCCAACCTCACAGAAGATAGGAAGATTGTTTTCTAGAAAGTTTGACCAGAGGACCTCTGGTCATATGAAGTCAGGAATAAGGCATGAAATCAGGTTTAACTGAAAGTCTGTCCCTGAAGAGCAAAATGCCCAGACCTCTTCCCCTCTGACATTCAGAACTCCTGTATCAAAAGTTATACCCATCAGTTTCCTGGCAGGAGTTAGAGAACTATTCTTTGATGAAATTAGCCACGGGTACTAACTGCCCACTGGTACTGACATCTGGAAACTCTCCATTGAATTAGCCAAACCCCTACTACTGTACCCTATGGCAAGGTTCACCCATCTAGAAGCACACAGCTTCCAACCAGTTTTTTTATTCTCATGTAAGAGAGAATAGTGCATCAATCAAACAACGAAGGGATGGCATAAAAAGGAAGGGTCAAAGAATAAGAAAATGCTCTTGAAAATGATGAGTATGATGATACAAGTGTTTAAAAAAAATCAACGGAAGAGATGCCTCTGGGTCAGTCAGTTGAGCATCTAACTTCAGCTCAGGTCACGATCTCACAGTTCGGTTCATGTGTTCAAGCCTCGTGTCAAGCTCTGTGCTAACAGCTGGGAGCCTGGAGCCTGCTTTGGATTCTGTGTCTCCCTCTCTTTCTGCCCCTTCCCTGCTCGGTCTCTGTCTCTCTGTCTCTCTCTCAAAAAAATAAACATTAAAAAAGTGAAATAAATGAATAAAATAAATAAAACTCAACAGAAAAATTGGATCTTAAAGTTGAGGATATTCTTCCCCCCCCACACACACACACACAAAAAGAAATAAAGAAAAAGGATTAAACGGAAGGAGGATAAAAGAAAACTTAGAAAATGAAGCATTTTTTAAATGATGCATTTATTGTCTTCAGGAAAAGAAAAAAATGTGCAAGACAGCAAAGGACATGTAGTTAAAGAATACTACTTGGCTCAGCTGTGGACAGTACACACGTAATCATAATGTAGCTTCTGAATATTGATTTTACCAGAGTTGTATGAAAGAGTCCATATGATTGCAGAAGTCCAATGGATAATGTCTAAAGGTTGATAAATCAAGAGATATGGTGGAAGCCTATTTCAGGCCATGGGAAGAGAAATACATGAAGGAGCATTCTGGCAAATTGAAAGCTCTGGGGGTGGTAGGGGGTATGAGCCATTGCTCTCTGATTATAAGCTTTATAATATTTGACATTTCATATTCGTTTTGGTAAAGAATAAATAATACATTTAAAAAAGTAAGATACACTCATTCAAAAATGGAGCCATTTGGCATTCAAACGTGCGTCTTACAGCCCCCTGAGGACATCATAGAACAAATAATGTTCGCTTCAGTGGTCTTGGATGGTCAAGAAAAGGTTTGATTTTGCTCTGCATGTTCTGCTTTAGAGAGACAGAGGTGATCCGTCTCCATCAAAATGCTGTGCGCATAGTTATTTGGGGGAGAGTACTGATGTAGACTGTCCTCCTCTCCCTATATGGGAAAAAGGGTTGTTTACCTCCCTTCCTCATCTCCCAGTCAGTCTCATCCCGTGTCCAGAAGAATGAAGGGCTGACTGGCCTCAGACTGACTTGACCTGGTCCAGAGCTCTTATCTTCATCAGAAGCCATGGATCTGTCACACTCTTTTCTTCCAGGCAGAAGGGACCCGCAGTCAGTTTCCTGCAAGCCCCTTATCCTCAGATGGTTGCATTGAGGTCAGTTAGTGAAAGTCACCAGTCCCCAGAGCAGATTCCTCTGTGGCAGAAATTAACCTCCCCAGGCCCAGAGGCTGCAGTGGTGAGTGGGAAGGACACAGGAGAGCATTTCCTTTACTTGTTCTAATACTATAGAGACCCCAGTGTTTTGCAGTGGCTGGTATTTTCCTGGTTGGGTGTCAGTAAGCAGAGACAGCCAAATAAAAGTCACACTGACCAGTTGCCACAAGAGTTGCTTCAGAGTTTGTTAGCTGGTTTGTGCATTTTACTTGGTAATCTTTTTGTTATCAGGTATATGGAAGGGGGGATTATAGCATCACGTCCCAGGCTAGAATGAGGCTTTTTGTTTAAACCATGACATACCAAAGACTGTGTTTCCCAGGATTTTAGCATATTAGAACAATTAATGCTAAATGATAATATTTTGACATGGCGTTATAAAGGAATGGGTGGCTCTTGTGTCTCTGGTTATAAACCTTGAGCAGAGCTGTTGGGAGATTTTTTTTTTTTTCTGCAGTGGAATTGTTTGAATAACATTCAGGGCAAGCAAGTAGCATTTGAGAAATTGGGATTTGGAAGATAATAGTGAGCCAGCCACATATAGGGAAATCCTTTGACATGTGGAAACAGAAGTTGCTGGAAATGGAAGAAGCCCCTGACTCAGTGCACAGATGGATTGTGAAGATTGGTAATGCAAAGGAAAGTCTTCCTCATTTCTCTCCATCTTACCCTCCCCATTTACCAGCCCCCCCTCCCCGCCTCCTTCCTTCCTTTCTTCCCTCTCCTTCCTTCCTTTCTTCCCCTACTGCTCCTGCCTCATTCCCTCCCTCTCCCCTCCCCCAATTACCGCAACAACTTTGCAAGTCTTACTGTGTGCCTGGCACTGGACCGCATGTGTTTTAATAATTACATATAGAATTTAATAATTTCAGTAATATGTGAGTTTTAATATTTCAATAATATTTGCACCATTATACATATCAAAAAAAAAAAAAAAAAACAACAAACTGAGGCTTAGAACGATTAAGTAACTTGCCTAAAGTAGCCTAACTAGCTAGTGGTAGAGCAGGGATAGTAAATTAGGCAGGCAGACTTCAGGGCTTCTGCATGTGCAGCACATCATGAGCACACAGGTCTGTTAGCCATGAACTTCCTGATCATACCCATGTTGGTGGTGGGGAATGCACAGAATGAACCACAGAGCAGTGAAGTGATTCACTCAAGGTCACACACTGGTCAATGGCAACAGAGTCTATCCTGTTCTCTCACTCCAGGTAGCTCCTCTCTTTGGTGCCAGCATGCTGAATATAAAAATTAGTACATTAACTTCTAGAAACATAGAACTTCCTGTCTGGGTTCCAGGTTCTGAATCCTTACATTACTTGAGTTGATTTTAAGTTTTAAGTAGAACTCTTAAGTACTGCCAAAAGCAATGCCAAAGAATCTCTTCGAGGCTAATATTTGTTATGTAATGGACAGAAGATGGAAGCCTATGACAATATTGAATTTCTTCTTCTCTTACCTAATCAAAAAACAAAACAAAGCAAAAAGTTTACCATTAGGCAGAATTTTTATCTTAAGTCATTATGGGGGATTCCAGTGAATCAGTGGTTGCCCTGATGAAACAGAAGGTAAACCATTCTGGGGCCCCTGGGTGGCTCAGTCAGTTAAGTGTCAGACTTTGGCTCAGGTGATGATCTCACGGTTCTTGAGTTTGACCCCACATTGGGCTCTGTGCTGACAGCTTGAAGCCTGGAAACTGCTTCAGATTCTGTGTCTCCCTCTCTCTCTGCCCCTCCCCCATTCACTCTCTGTCTCTCTCTCAAAAATAAATAAACATTGAAAAACTTTTTAAAAATAAGGTAAACCGTTCTTTCCTCAGGGCCTGGGTGGGATATAGGTATTAATTATCCATTTTAGAAGTTCACCTTGGGCAAGAGCTCCTGTCCTAGTGTGGGGGAGAGAGATGATGACTTCTTCATCAGGGCAACCACTGATTCACTGGAATCTCCCACAAAGGATTGGGTGATGGAGACCATGACTTCAGATCTTCAGTCTATGGAAAGAATGCCTTCATGGAGGCTGCCTGTCAGCACTGGCCGGCCACTCTGCCACATGCAGGTGCTAGGCTGGGCTCATGAATCTTCTCCTATTCCCCGCCTGCTTTAGAAGGAAAAAGACATCAACCATCCCACAACCTTTCTACCTCCTTGACCTCGTTTTTTTTCATTTCACCTTGGTGAAGCCTATCTATAGTCTTTTCAAGGCTCAGTTTAAGCTTTAACAAACATCTTTGCTTCCCACTCAACAGCCTCAAGCTCTGAATACCCTTACCATTCAGGAAAGTTCCCCACAGGCTTTGTGCGCAGCTCCTTAATTATCTGTATTGTTCTCTGCCTGGTATTATTTGTGTGCCCATCGTATTGTTCCCATTAGAATCTAAGGCTTTAAAGAGGAGTCTTGCTTATCTTTGCTTTCCGCACAGCTCTGGAGACAATGTTTTTCTGGGTTTGGGACTCCATGCGTAGTGGTGTTATAGAGTTTTCAGGCAGATAAGTGCCATGTGGTAACAAAGGTTTGGAACAATGAGAATGACTACACACATCCTTTTTCTAACAACAACTATCTGGATACTGACATGTTCTGGCAGCAATTCTTATTTCAGTTTATGGCTTTAGTTTACTCCAGGAAAGAGAGAACATCTAAGCCAGAGGTTGACAAACTGTGGCCACATCTGGCCCTCTGCCTGTTCACTTATGGCCAATGAAATAAGAATAGTTTTTATATCTTTAAACGATCAGGGGAAAAAAGGAAAAATAATATTTTATGACACAGTGAGATCATGTTAAATTTAAAATTATTTGGAATTCAAATGTCACTGTCCGTGAATAAAGTGTTACTGGAATACGGCCATACCCATTTGTCTGTGTACTGTCTATGGCTGTTTTGCACCAAAACAGCAGTTACCAGTTGAGTAGTTACCACAGAGACTGTACATCCCACAAAACCTAAAATATTACCATCAGACCCTTTGTAGAAAAAGTGTGCCAGCCCCTATTTCAAGTCATTTTCAGAAATACCCTCCACAGTGTGGAAATGGATTGGGGTGCCCTTTTTGACAAAGGAAAACTGGATGAAGGCACAAAATATCTGAAGGAGGAGAAATTTGGGAACAAGAAAGGGGAGGCAGAGGCCTACTCGAAGAAGCCACATCTCCTGGGTCTGGTATACATATATGGCAAATATCTCCACAAAGAGACTATTTCAGTCTGAATTGTACCCGGCTTCTCTCAGCAGGCGGACGTGCCAGAGGGGCTGACCTCAGGTATTTTATACAAGTTTTCTGCACTCCATGAAGTATTTTTCATGGTTCTTTTGAAGAAATTATAATTGAGAAAGGGTGAAATTAGGAGATTACTGATCATTCCTGATCATTCTGTATACCAAGGGTAACTAACACCTGTCGTAAGACCTAAAGGACTCTTTATCGCCGGGTTATCTCTGAGTCGAGTGTGTGTGTGTGTGTTAGTGAAATCTATTTTAAGTATGTGTTGGTCTCTGTGGGTCTCTTTGGAAGAAATCCATTTTGGATGAATTCCAATTAATTATGTATGTGGGGATCATTAAACACTTGGAGTATTCAAATAAATACACATCAGTTAGAACTTAGTGAAAGCCAGTTCAGGTCCTTGGAGAGTTGTGGTTACAGTTTTTCATTTAGAAATCTGCCATTTTCATGTGTTTCTCTTATTTTCTTATTACAGGGTAATGCCCTGTACTTCAAATCAGCCAGAAATGTTACAGTGAACATTCTCAATGACCAGACTAAAGTGCTAACTCAGCTGATAACAGGTAAGACAATAAAGAACGTAGCAGTACCTGGTCCACGCAAAGCACTCAGAAAACATTAGAACCAAAGATTGAATGAAATATCACATAAACTAAAGAAAGAAATGTCTGCTAAGACATTTTAGAGTAGAGAAAGAGAAGGTAGCATGTGTTGCATGATTCCACTGGAGGGTAGAGTCTCATCATATGCACACATTTAACTTATGCAAATCCAACAATACTTGTTTAGAGGGGCAATAAACTATTTTTTCACGTAACATGGCCCCTAAACATAAGCCAGCTGCTTCATCTGGTGCTCAACAACAGAAAAGCTCTCTGCTCCAATGCTGGAGGAAAAGCTGGCTGTGTTGGATTAATTGAGAGCACAGTATACAAAAAAAAAAACCATGTGCACGTACTTTATGAGGTATAAAGGGGATTTTTAAAGTTAATTTGAATCCATGCCATGTTTGTGATAGGTGCTGACTTTGAGCCTGACCCAACTGCAAAATGCCGATGTACTGCCATTGATTATGGTTGCAAGGTTCCTTTCAATATAGCAGATCTGCTCCTAACAGTTGTGGAAAGCACCCACTGGGTTTTAAGCTGCATATTCCTAAAATTTAAACAAGGATTGGTTATTCACTATAATGATTATAATGATAAACGTGAGCCTTATGGTCACGGTAATGTGTTGAATGGCACGACCAACGCCCCCAGTGTAGATTATGGGCTGCAGTAAACAGGAGCCATTATGCACCCCGCCAGTGGAGGGGAAAAAGGGGTATGTATCTGAATGGCACTGTTACACTTCCAGAGAGAAAATGCCATTTGTTTGGCTTCGGGGCTGAGAGAGAAGTATACAGATGGACATTTTGAGAAGCCAGTTGCCCAAATGCCCTGAAACATAAACTGTGACTAAAACATCTGGAGCCCCACTAATAAACATGCCACAAGAAAACAGGTGCTTTGTGCCCAGAGTCTTGCTGGGGAGAGAGTCTCTGTTCCCCACAGGAGCACCACATCTGATATCTGGAGATTCACAGCCAGTGGGTGTATTAGACCATCTACCAAGGCTGGAAGGGATTGCCGCACGGCAAAGCCCATAATCCATAAACATGTTGTTCCAGTGTGTGACTGGATTGTCGGCCTTGCTTATATAACATCTGGCCTGTAGTCACAATGCTAAATAATTAAATAAACAGCTTCAGTAAGCAATGATTTAAGCAGCATGTGTGAAAATTGCCTCCAGGAGGGAAATAAATCCAAACTCCCCGTTCCTGATTCCTCTGTTCAAAAGGAACCTACTTAGCCTGTTGATCATTTGCCATTTATTTGCCATGGGAGATTTGGTTTACTTGAGAGATTTTGTTTTGATAAAGCTGGAAGTGCCCAAATGACTATTCTTCAGTCAGTGTCTCTTCCCCTCCCTCTCCCTCCTTAACCTTCTCCTTTCCCTGCTTTCCCCCTAATTCCTCTACTTTCCTCCCCATCCCCTCCCCCTCCTTGTCTCCTCTCCTGCACCCTTGCTTTCCATCGTCCTCACCCTTCTCCCTTCCCTCCCCTACCCTCTTCTCTTATTTCTCTCAGCCTCTGTCTTTCCCTCTCCTTCTTCCTCCCCCATCTCTCCATTCTCTCTCTCCTTTTTCTCTTCCGTTTGCTCCTCTCTCCCTCCTTCCTTGTCTTCTGTCTTCCCATCTCCCCTGCCCAAATTAGACCCTCCTGGAAGCTGAGATACCTACCCAGAGCTCTCAGGGTGAGGCATGACATAGCTCCTGTTATAATGAGATGGGCAAAAAGCCACTCTAACACCAGCTGGCAGGAGCCTTCCAAGATGATCTCTAGAGAAGATGATAGATGCATTTAAGTATAATTCTGAGTACGTATACATATGCACACTCACCCCTAAAGTTTCCCTTCAGGCTTCTCCTTTTACATTTAAGCATGTGGTAGAAAGCACAGAGCAGTTCCAGGAGACAGGATCTTCTAAAACCTCTTATACTTGCTGTTATACTTACCTGAGAGCAAATGACTGCTCTCATCCCGGTAGCCAGGTTCACCAAAACAATCCTGAGGATCAAGAATTCTCCTGCTTACCTCACCAAGGTCTCAAAAGCCCAGAAGAAATTCCAATGTTAGAAATTCAGGTAAATTTTTCACATGATAGAGTGCTTTAAGTGATAGTTAAGTTCTCAGGCAAGGCCGTAAAAGCACATCTGGCCAACGCTGCTGCCGATTTAGTGTCCTCTCAGTAGTGGCCTGAACAGAAAGCCCTCTGGCCTGCAAGGAGGAAAGCTGTAGGCAAGTCTTCCGCAGAGTGGGCAACAGTCTCAGCTTCAAGGGAGCTGAGAAAGGAGATTAGGCGAGATGGCCCCTTTCCAGCTCCCAGATCCGTAGCATTGGCATGACTGGGAAACTGCTGGTATGTCCCGATGGTTTCCAGTTCTTCCCGTGTAGGAGATTCATTAAGGAAGTAGTTGACACATACTACCCAGCACCGAGGGAGATTAATTGGAGTAGTTGTGGGCTTCAAATAATGATTTTTTTCCATCCTAGAGAGGAAGAGTGGGTTCCCTGACGGACCTCCTGAGCAGTCTCCAGACCTATTTCCCATTTTCATTTCCTCCAGGACCCTTGTTTTTTTGGCAGGGGTTTTGTTTTGTTTTGTTTTGTTTTTAAAGATTTTAGCCACATCCAGGACATTTGGCAGCCCCAGGTAAAATCAACAAAAGAACAAGCCATCTGCACCATTGAGCCAGCAGTTGCTCTGTGGGGTTTTGGCTAGAACTTCCAACTACAGAGCTTTATATGTGCAAATGGTTCTGGCCCTTGATAAATTCCTTTGTGTTCTGAGAAGCTCTGAAAAACAAGATAACTTAATTGTGTTTTGAGTTATCTGATTGTTTCGGTGTTTTTAGGACATTCTCTTGTACGTTTTAGGAACCAGTCATAAGTTCAGAGCAAACTTGCTTTAAACAGGCAGGTGTTCTCAACCATATCTCCAGGGCCATATCTCATGAAACTGCCTAGATTCATGGAGGCAAAGGCCAAGCAGTTTTGTCTCCCAGTCATACCCCCATTTTGCCATTGACTAGATCCAGAGTGTCAAACTGTGCTCACCCCATGCCTATCCCAAGGTCATTCATTCATTCATTAACACTTCTTCACCTCCTGGTACCCAGTCTCCCCACTCTGGTATGACCAGAGAGTCTTCAGTATGACCAAGTAGATACCTGCATCTTCTCCCTCCAAGAATCACCTAATCAAAAGCCTCACTGTCCATCCCTGTTCTTTCAGGATTGTTTTCTGGTCCTTGTCTGTATCTTTCGACGCCCCCTCTCCCTATCCTCCAAAAGGTCCCCTCCTCACTGCTCCTCCTGTGTTGACTCCAGCTGTCTTCTCCTTTCTAGACAATCACACATCACTTTTCTTCTATGGAACAATTCTGAGAGCTCAATTCCAGACCCAGATCTTCCATTAGCTGACCTCATGACCTTGAGAGAGCCCTTAGCTCTGCTGCCACTTGTTTTCACCTACGCATGAAGGCCATTGGAGAAGATAATGCCTCGGTCCCATGCCATTCAGAAAGTCTCTGCTGTGTCTGCTGTTTCCATTTCCTATTCATTCAGGAGCCTTTCCAATGCCCTTCTTTTTGTCAGAGGGCTGGTGTGGATGTACTAGTGGGAGATCACACTTCCAAATTGGCAGGATTATGTGAATGAGGCAATTGCACTAAGAGGTGATTGTCATTAATTATTTTCAATGTGTTGGGACCACTGTATTAGAAACTTGGTGACAGGTCATGATCACAATGACGATAGTCATGATTTCGCAGCACTTTCCCACCTACAGAGTGCTTTTTATAAATATAGTATAATTTGATCCTTTTAATCTTTCTATAAGGTAATAGAAGAGATGGTGATAGTACAGTTCTACAGATGCAGAAAAATGAGGTTCAGAAAGATCAGAGGATTTTCCCCAAGTCACATAACCAGAAAATGAGAGAGTTGGAACATAATTCTTGTCTTCTGATTCTTAGTCTGATAGTCTTGTCGTTGAGGAAAACACCCCTAGATGTCCAGGAGTAGTCCTGGCAATATAAGCCAGGCTTCTGTGTTCTCCTGTTTGAACATAATCCATTTCGCAGAACATCAGCACCAGACAAGGCAACGTGGCGGTCATGAAGGATCAAGACAAAACAGAAAACAAAGACAACTCTAATCATTTCTGAAAACAGATAAAAATGGAAACACCTATCCAAACCAGCAAAATGACTGAACTTCTTCAATCCTGGTTAATATCAGTGACTTCTGTTTTTTATCCATTCCAGGTTTAGCATTGCTCTGATCTTGCCCACCTCTAGATAAGATTTATTAACATGCCAATTGTAAAATTACACCCACTTCCTGTCAGCACCTTATCCAAAGCAAAGCCTTGCTTCCTTAAATTCAGCCCCAAAATAACTTAACATAAAACCAAATACTATAGTAAGGTCTTTCTTACTGAGATGCCCTGAGTGGTTGCCCCTGGTGTGTGTTCTCTATCACAACAATGAATAATAAACTCAACTTGTTCACCTACATGTTTGTTCTGTTTGGTCTACACCTGGAAGGCATTGAGGGCCCTTTCATTACTGCTTTTTATAATTAAATGACACTGTCTTGAAAATAACTTGAAACAGAAATGCTCTATCAGAATCTCCTGATCAGCTTTGGGAAAATATAAAATTTTTAGACTCTTTCCTCCATTTTTTTTCTTTATGAATTTCTGGACCAAAAGATAAATTCTTTTTGATCTGAGTGAGGTTCTGTGAAGATGATTATACCTCCTAGGTTATTCTGATTAATTTCTGCAGACCAGCTTTTGAGAGCCACCTGAACTTGAGATATTCAGTTAGTTCTAGTTCAGATAAACTACAATACCTTCTGTTTGTTTTTTTGTTTGTTTAAGGAATTCTAACACATTAGTTTGTCTTATTTTTTCCATGGTACCCAAAACTCTGCAGTTTTCTGATTTACTAATAAATGTCTAAACTTCTATTTGGGTACATCAGAAGATGCCACTACAATAGCTTCCCTTCAAGGATAGCATTTGTTGCCATATGATAAATCCTCTAAAATTTATTTTTTATTGAGTGAAATTCTAGCATAAAAGATTCAATAACTTTCTGGTAATTAATTGCAATATATTTTCTGGCCTTTTCTGCCAGGAAATTATCTATATATACTGAGGAAATAGACTTGTCTGGTATCAAATACAGCCAATGGTTTAAGGGTACCGTCTGAGACAGACATCAATTGAATTTAAAGCCACCCTTTCCAAGAGTTAGAGCTGGCCATAGATATTCCGATTACTTCAAGAGGTGGTGAACTTTCTATGCCTTGATACTTTCAAGCCAAAATCTACAAGTATTTGATAGTAATTTGGTAGTTAGCTAAGGGAAACCTCATTCAAGCATTAGTTTGAAGAAGGGACACGATGGTCTTTAAAATCAGCCTGAGAGCACATGATTAAAAGTAATTGACAAGACATGGCCAGAGTCACAAGACTAATTTTCATGATTGGCTCCTGAAAAACAATCCACTTATATTAAAGTCCCACATAACCTCATCAGATGCATGTGTCCTGTGAAAAACACTTTGTAATTGAATGCAATGAGACTAATGTCTCTCTCTCTTTCTCTCCCTCTCCCTCTCCCTCTATCTCTCCCCCCCCCCCATTCTAGGTCCAAAAGCCGTAGAAGCTTATGGCAAAAAGTTTGAAGTAAAGACAGTTTCTGGAAAATTGCTCTTTTCTGCAGATAACGATGAAGTGGTAGTAGGAGCTGAGAGATTAAGAGTTTTAGGTAAGGAAACTTTGATCATATAATTGATATGATACCAATGTATACATTTTAGAGGAAAAGGGAAATGTTGCCTTGAAGAGAGATTTAGGCCAATTACCTGGATTCTCTTAAAGTAAGGTAGATGAACTCCCCCACCCCCTAAACTCAGAATTTGGTACCCCAGTGAAAAGTTCTCAAGTCAGGAGGTTTTGTGGCATGACTACCAACACGGAGCTTCATTTGGGGAAGCATGTTCATGCCAACAAATACGCATGAACACATACTGTCCTCGCAGGCAGTTTTGGTAGAAGCAGTCAAGATCTACATACATGATACGGAGATTCCTAAACTGGGTTATAAGTTAAGAATTGCCTAGGGAACTTCTGAAAAGTCACATGGATCCAACTGTGACATGCTGAATTAGAAGTTCTGGTGGAAAGACCCAAGAATTAATTGGTGAAAACATTTGCAGGAATATCTATGGTGCCACTGTTGGAATCACTGGATTGGGACACACAACAAATTAGTCTTCTGTAGTTACAGCGAAATGGTCTAATATGGTGGTTTCAGAGTCCTGGTGCTGGAGCTGATCTGTCTTGTGTCCCTGCTCTGTCACCAATTAGCTGTGTGACTTTGGGCAAGGTATTGACCTCACTGAGCCAGTTTTCTGTCCTGCTCAGTGGGGCTATGAACACCTACCATCTCAAGTTGTCCCTAGGATTAAATGACTTCATGTTTTATCAATCAGGTATTTTGAATTCAGCATGCTTGACTTTAAAGCACTATACCTTGCTACCTCCTCAAATTTGTCCCAATTTCAGATAAGTACACAAATGCTTACCAACAGTAAAGAAAATGGTCTAAGATCAAGCTACCAGTTGAAATCCTTGCCCAAGGACTCCAGACTCAGCATACCTAAATGCCTATAAATATGTTCTAAGACCTTGGCCAACCCTTAGTATTAATGTTTTTCTCTGTTACTTGTAGAAATAGCACTTCCCACATGAGTTCTACGTTTTGGGGGGTGGTGGAGGAAACAAACACAAAAATTTCTGGCTCTCCTTTTGTTAAAGAATACTTAGCTATATGAGCTATAAAATAATTGCCCAGGGGAAAAGTGATGGTCCTCCTGCTAAGATAATTGTGTACAAATGGAGTTTGGTACCTCCCGTTAGTTCTTCGGCACTTTGTGAGTCACCTCACTTCTTTAAAATCTGAATCTTCAAAGATTCAGAATAATTTTAGATGTCCAAATACTTTGGCTTTACCTTCCTGTGCAAAACTCTGTGATGGTATCATTTAAGAACTTTCCTCTTCCCCACCCTACAGTTAAGTAGGACTAGAAGATTATTGTAATTTTTGGTCATCTGAAAGCAGGTGGATATTTTGTTGTTGTTGTTGCTGCTGTCATTGCTTATGCTTTTGATATTTTACTTAGAGAACAATTTAGGACAAGATCTATCTCTCTCCATCATCAGGAACATTTGCTTTTTCATGTTAAAATGTAGAAAGGAAGCATCATGATAAATACCACTGTTGCTATCAATGCTAAAAAGATTAGGAAATGACCACCCTACAAATCTCGCATCAACCTACTCAGTGAAATGAGCTTAGTGTGTTGCAGAAATGAGCTTCCTGTCAGCTGGGATTCAGCCATATGGTGTGGAACGAGAAGTTTAGGCAATTTCATTTTCTGCTTAATGAGAAGTTTGTCTTTTTGAGTCATCAGACTGAGCAAGTTCTCAGGAGCTTTGAATCTGGATGCATATTTCATGATGGAGTCTAACGTAGCTGGATTTGAATTCTTGCTCAGACATTTAGGATTAGAGTGACCCTACCCAAATCTGTTTTTCTCTCTAACATTTAGTTTCCACATATACAAAACAAAGAGGGTGGAGTGGTTCCGCTTGTTAAGCGTCCGACTTTGGCTCAGGTCATGATCTCACACTTCCTGATTTCAAGCCCCACGGCAGGCTCTGTGCTGACAGCTCAGAGCCTGGAGCCTGCTTCAGATTCTGTCTCTGTCTTTTTCTGCCCCTCCCCAGCTCATACTCTGCCTCTTTCTCTCTAAAAAATAAACAAACACTTAAAAATAAATTTAAAACAGGGTGGAACAAAATAAAGAATGGAAGGATAAATGAATATAATAAGAAACATACATAAATAAATCAGTTATTTCTACTGATAGTTGAATAGGAATAGCAGTAGAAAATAATAAGGAATAAGCCTAAGAAGATCATGCCTCCTAAATATAGAAACTTTGTTGTTTAAATTCTTCTCTGGATAATCACACCCACCTATTCAGTTTTTAGGACAATGACTTCCTCAAGCACACTCAAAGGACCCTGAATAGTTTGACAAAGGGATTAGAAGCCATGCCTCATACAGAATAATTATCCAGGAAGAGATACGGGGGCAGGGAGAAGGGTATCATTGTAGACAGATTGTAATTGCTGATGCACATCTTTCCTGAGGAAAAGAGAGAAGGCAAGAACCACTTAGATGAGTGGCTGAGAGCATAGGTTTTGTAGTTGACACTGGCCAATAATCCTGGTTTCTGTCATTCATCAGCCAAGTCCTTATGATGTCACTTCACCTTTCTAGGCATCCTTCTACTCTGTGCCATTGCATGATAATGCTTGACTGTCACAGTAGTTGGGAGAACTGGATGGTAAAGTGTATGTAGAGTGAATAGCACAGTGGTGGCACATGGTAAGCCATCCATATATGCTAACCATCATGTTGGTGATGGTTTCAGTTGGTCCACTTGGATTTCAGGGGACCCATCACATTCTGAAATTTTACACAGCCCTCTCTGTCCATGAAAGAAAGTACTCAGAGAAATTGGCAGAGAACTTGCAGAAGTATCCATATATCAGTTAAGTTTGGACTAGCAGATTTCCTGGACATAGGAAGGGCCAGAATAGAAAGAGCCTTTAAGAGCTAAGAAGTACTCCACTGCCCACTTCACCCACGTGCACATGAAACTAATATTGCTAGCATGTGTGTTCTCAAGTTGAACTTAAAAGAGGTTGAAGGCCTGGACTGGATTCCCAGATTTGTAGAGTCTTTTCCTGTACTCATGAAGACAGTTGTTCTGAAAGTGTGGGTCCCTGAATGGAGAGCATCAGCTATAGTGTACTTGTTAGGCTTGCAAATTCTCAAGCCCCACCCAGACCTACTGAACCAGAAACTCAGGATTGGGGGCCAGCAAAGCTTCCAGGTGGCTCTAATGCATGCCAAAGTTTGAGAACCATGACCTAAGACACTCAACTTCGCCACAACTTTGCTGGTAACTTTCAGTTGAGTGTAGGCTCAGCTTTTATCACTTTGCTCCAGAAAAGTCACAGTTTGGATATAGCTAACACATGTTAAGGGTTTACTCTGTGCAAAATACCAAACAAATCACCGTGAATGAACACATTTGCTTCTCACAACAACCTTCAAAGAGTCAAGAAGGGCACTGGCTTATCACCTTGATGTACAGAAGAGCAAACTGAGGCACAGAGTAATGTAAAACTTGCCCAAATTTCCACAGAGAGAAACTGAGGGAGTCAGGATCTGAATCCAGGCAGTCTTCCCACTATACATGTGACTTCTATCACAATAGTCTGTACCTTCCCTGAGCTCCATAGCATACTAGTACCACAAGGAGAGGAAAAGAAAACTAGGCAACTCTTTTTCAACAATTCCTCCCGTTTTGGATTCTGGATACTCTGCTGTTCCCACCGTTGTCCCCAGGTCTCTGACTTTTCTCTGACTTTTTCTCTGCTTCCCTCACTAACCCTTCTTTCATCTTGTATAAGTAGCCTGGACTCACACTTGGCATCGGGTGTAGACTCTCTCCAGGTCCAGTCCTTGTTTTCCTCTTTTTTGCATTTCTGTGTGAAATCCCACACTTCTATATGGCTTCAACACTTGCTTCTTTTCAGATGACCTTCTCAATCAGTATTCACTTTGAACTGCCTTTTCAATTCTAAATCCAAGTTCTCAGCAGTTAGCCTGCATTTTTCTGCATAGAGGTCTTTCTAGAAGTTTCACTTCTGTAGCTGAACTTAGGTGTCTTCCAGCAACCTCCCTGGCTCTCCAGAACCCACTTCCCTAATTCCACTGATGGGGCTGTCGTTCTCCTAGGCTAGGAGTCTCCTAGTTCCCTGGTCTTCTAGTCTCTTTGCTTTCATGAAGGTGTCGGCCCTGTGTCTCTTCATATGGTCTTGGTATCTTTGTCACCCTTGGGTTTTCCATACTGCAGAGTTATCTCTTTAGGCTTGACGTGAGAGAATTCAGGTTTGTAGTCAAATGCATCTGCTTAATTACCAAAAAGGTGTAAGTTAGTGTGCACAATAAGGCATGGTATTGTTCAGCTTTAATTAAAGAATAAAGTTATTAAATATTGGACAGGAATGGCCTTTAAAAAACACCAATAAAATAGGCAGCATAAAAGCCAGTGCATCTAAGAGGCATCTTCATGGAGACACCAGGGAAAAATAATTTTGATTTTCATTAATGACCAATTTCATTGAACAATGAATCGGACATTCTAGCATTTATAAACAAAGCATAATTATAAAGTGTTATTCTAATTGTTAATTAGGTCTGTACTCTAGATTAGTTTTTTTAAATATGTCCTCTAGATGCTACTTGATGCTAATTATCTGAGTTACATTATTATCAATTGAAAAACATTTTTAATTAATTCTAAATCCATTTAAATTAGCAGAAGATTTATAGAAATTTAAATGTGGTCTGATGCTATTTTTTTTTCCTTAGGAAGACATCAGATGATACATTTAGCCTTTTGAATTAGTTTTTGATGAAACTTTCTACTGCATCCTGGCGATGGATAATTATGATGAAAGGAGTGCAGTATTCTTAGTGGTAGTCTTTCATGAAATAGATGTGTGTGTGTGTGTGTATATCATATATCCACTTCTATACCTAAAGCTCTAAATTGTGACTTCTGGCTTCATGGAGATACAGAGATGTGTGTACCTGTCCCTGTCCCTGCTCTCTCAGGGAGCTCTGTCTCTTCAGGAAGATGAGACACACATCCCAAAAACAAGCTGCTTAGAAGGATAGAAACAGAGTGACTAGAATTCCAGAATCCAGCTAGAGTGCAGTGGGGTGGTGTGCTAGAGAGAGTTTAGAAAGCTTCATAAATGGGGAAGCATTTGAACTAGGTCTTGAGTACATGTTGGCAAATCAAAACATAGACGGGGAGAGCTTGCTTGGTGAATGGAACAGCATGTGTTTTTCAATAAGGATTCACTTGGTCGTGAGGTGGGGAGATTGATTGCCTTGTGATGGAAAAGTCCATTGGTAGTTGGCTTGAGGCTAGATTCAGTAGCTCAAATAATGTAAGTGAAATTCAGTCACTCTCTTTCTCTTAACACTTCTCAGCTCTGTTACAGAATCATGGCTTTTGTCTTCAAAAGCAGAAATAGTGCTTACCTTCCGAATATAAATCCAACAAAGGCCTAAGTTTTTCCTCTAACTAGATTGGTGTGGGCCATATGCCCATCCCCAACTAGTCATTATGACCTCAGTGATGGAATTTGCTGGTGAGCAAGGCGTGATTCATATCTCCACTGCCACCGCTGAGGTTGGAAATGACCAAGAATGAGCTACAGGGGACAGTTGTCCAAAGGGAAACTGGGGTGTTGTGTCCAGAAGAGAGAATGGACGCTGGGCAAGAAACAACAAATATTCATTATTGTAATCAAAGGTATGACCATGGAAAATTCTGAAAACTGCGCCTGAGACCATGAACCCAGGAATTGTGAAGATCACCAGAAGACGCTTTACAAATTCTCATCCTCTTGCTTACTCAGCTCCACAGTCACTGGATTTTCATCACCTCACTCCTCACTTCATCACCAAGCATGCTCTCGTCTCCCAGCATTTGTGTCTACTCTTCCCTCCACATAGAATGCTCTTTTCCAGTCTACATATAAAGGTTCTCTCCTTTTATGGCTTAAATGCCACTTCATCTCAAAGGTCTTCCTTGGCCACCTTATAAAAATAGCACACTCCTGCTTGCACTTTCTGTACCAAGAGCTGGCAAAGTAAGCCTCTGGGCCAATGAGGCTGAAAGCACTGCCTGGTTTTGTAATGTTTATTGGAACACAGCCATGCTCATTTTTTAAGTATTATCCATGGTTGCTTTCACACTCCAACAGCAGGATTGAGTAGTTGAGACAGATCATGTGACCCACAAAGCCTAAAATATTTATTATTTGACACTTCCTGGAAAAAGTTTGCATATTCCTAATCTGTATCTTTGCTCTATTCCTCTTCATGGCAGATATCACAGTACGCATTGTTGTGATAAAATGTTTATTTTATGTAAAAATATGTTTATTCATATCATATCTTCCTCACTAGAATGTAAGCTTTATGACAGAAGGCACTTTTGTTTTTCAGGTTCTAGGATAGTGCCTGGTACTTAGTAAGTGCTCAGTAATATTTTTTTTTGCAAGAATGGATTGAAAGATTTTGAACATTGCAATATTTGACAACCAACCTGATTGCATAGAGAATGGGAGGGAGGGAGAATATGCAGCTAAGTTAAGAGAGTATTATTATGCTTTTGCTGAGGATTCATAAGGACCTAAACCAGGATGGAAAGAGAAGAGAGAACAAATGGGAAAGAGCATCTTAAAGTAAAACTGATGACACTTGGTAACTAAGTGCATGTGGAGGGTCAAGAGAGGGAAGTCTGGGATGGCTCTGGTGTTGGGTACTTTGTCAGATACTTGTAGAATCATTAATAGAACTAGATAGGAGCAGGTTTGAGATTGGAGAGAAATGGTTCAGCTTCAGTTGCCCTGGGTCTTAATGCTTGAGCACCTAAAGGAGAAGCCAAGTGTCCAGTGGCCACAAGAGATGTTCCATTTGTCGAGGGCCAGAGAGTCATCCATACACATTGAACAGATGGACTCCAGAAAGGAGTGCTTAGGCTTAGGAGGGCATCCCAGAGGAAGAACTAAGAGATGCCTTTCAAACAGAGCATCACCAAACAGCCACTTGCCCATTTCTTCCTATGAACAAAACTCCAGGGCTGGTTTGTCATGTCTGTGACTCACAGACACATCCTCACACGTTGAAGTCCCCATCCCGTGTTCTTAGGCTTTCCCTTATCTACTCTGCCTTTCTCCATGAGAAGGAACCCAATGCTTTAGAATGTGATGAACTTGTTCTGCCATACCTACCAGCCATGTGATGTTGGCTATTTGGCTCTGATCAAATCACTCCTTAGGCGGTGTGTGTAGATTCTAAACAACCTCTCCCCCTTTTTCTTTGCCCTCCATCTTTGTCTGTTTCTTTTCCTTTCTGAAATATCTTATCCATGAGTGGAAGGAAGCATGAGAGAGGCCGAAAGGTTATAGTAAAAATGGAACACAATTCCTCTTAAATGATGATGAATTCATACATTGATTTTTGAGAGATGAGAGCCCCCCAGTCTAATAGGAACATTTGTGTAACAAATCAGAAGAGCCTGGAACCTGCCAGCGCCCTCTTTCTGCTCTCTGTTATCATTATCAGAGATAATCTGCAGGAGATTCAACTATTTAAAAAGAATTGTTTCTTGTAGAGTTGTCTGGCATCTCATTCCAAACTTGGTTTATTATTTACAGGAATGCAGGAATAATGTATTTGATCATAAAGATATATTTCCCATAAATAATGCAGTGAGAAAGCCAAGTATAAAAGAGTCTCGGATGAACAACTCCAACCTTAATAAACCAGAGATACTTAATGAGAAAAAGCACAATTCTACAATAGAGGAGCAAGAGTGGGGTTTCATCTGAAATGCTGCGGAGTAGAACTGTCATAATTCTCCCAAAACTAACAAAAGCCTAGATGATTCCACCACCTCATTTCATGCACCCACCCACCCATGCGCACAGGCCTCAATGAGCTGCCACGGTTCAAGGTGCATCTTCATCCCCCAAGCTTGAGGGGTTGATTCCTGATGCAAAAGCATTTGCTGGGCCCCACACACTGTTCCATTTGGCAAGAGGGATGTGATTTAATATCAGCATGACGGATTCATTGTACTGTGTAAACGTTGCCAGCTGTCCCAGAAGCAATGCCTTAGCAGACCTCCCCAGTTGCTGAGCCGTGGTCTCCCTCACTTGCACGTGGTGGGGTGGGAAGAGGGGGAAAGGCAGTTGGGAGACATTTGTCAGCTTTCTAGTTTGATTAAAGAGTTGATGAGGTTCACTCTTTGTCTGCTTTCAAGAGAACCAATTCCAGCACTTAGGGAGGGGTACGTCTCAGCTTTTTTGTCTGCGGAACCAACACGACTTGAAATTCTCTATCAAGCTACAGCTAATGTGCTTTCAGGCATCTGTTGGTTTGTTTTTATCATCAAAGTTTTCTTCTTGGCAGTTAATACCAAGAACAGAGTGTTTTCAAATGAGGGGATAAAGTTCTGCCAGGACATCTTCAATGTCAAAAGCTTGTCCATATAGTGTAGGTTTATTGTCGCCTTTCTCCTTAATTATATTCACTGTTGCAGAATATTCTTATTCAACCAAAAGTCACCTGAGTTGATTTTTTTTCTCTCTTCCCAGCAGAGACCAAGGAGAATGTTGGTGTTTCACAGTGACACTAGGAATTTAATGAGATGACAATGTGAATAAGAAACTCTCAGTGTGCAGACTGGGGAAGGAAATTAACTTCATTCTCCTTTATTGGAGGGACTTGAATTTAATTCTGCTTATTTGAGTGGGAGAAAAGAGTGCTAAAAATACTTCCCTCAGCAACTTATGCTTTCCCTCCCACCTTGCTCTGTGCTTTTTCTCTGTACTACTCTTCTAATCTTAACCCCTTTTGTACCATGTCTTTCCTAGGAATGATGGGTAAGGTGGTGAGGATGAATCTAAACTAAAGAGATCCGGAGATAGGGAGGGGAGAAATTGTCCAGAACCCCTCAGGGAACAGGATAGAAGCAAATGCCAGAGTTCCCTTTGCAACAGTAGAGTAGGACAGCAGAATGGTTGGATGGGTATGGGGTTTGGAGACCGACTGCCTGGATACCTCTCCTGGCTCTAATGCCACAACTTCGGACAAGTGTCTAAATTCTGAAAGCCTCAGGTTGCTCATATGTAAAGTGAGGGTGGTCAGAGTACCTACATAATATATGAAAAGTTCCTGGCACAGTGCTAAGTGCATGATAAGTGCCCACTGTTACTGATGCATATTACTATCGTTCCTTCTACAGGTTCCTCTTGAGCACCATTTGTACAGCTATTGCCAATCAAATCTCAATGCGGGGATGTAAGGACACAGCACAGAAGTTTCTTAATCTCAAATAGGTTATGGTCCAATAGGGCTGTCAGTGCACCTAGTGAAATCTTAAATATCAGTGGAAATGTTTCTTACAAACTCAGGTAGAATACAGAAGTCGGCACTTAGCTACTCTATGTGCTAACAGGACTTGCCCATAGTGCTCCACTCTTGACAGCATACTGTAGAGGATGTGGCTGAATTGTTAATGGAAGTATTTAATGTGATTCTGATTCTGTAAGCCAAAGAGAAAAGTATACTTAGACAATTGGAAGTTATTCGTGATGCAAGAACTTTCATGGGTCCAAAAAAGAAAAAAAGAAAGAAAGGGAGTGACATCAACAAGAAGGTTCTTGGCACTATTTAAGCCATAGTGTAGGAGTTCTCACTTAAAAAGAAATTCAGGGGTACTCAACAAATTGAGCACCTACTGTGGCCAGCTGCTTTGCCGACCAAAGGGCACTGGGGCCCCCACCTTTCTGGATTCCATAGCCAAGCAAGAAAGACAGCTATTGTTAACATTTACATGAGAAGAATGTGACTTATCATGAGGGAAGTACGACATCATGGAAACATAAAATTAGGAGATCTTAACCTAATTTTGCCCATAAGGGAGTCTTCCCGAAGGAAATGATGTTTCAGTGGAGACTGGAGGAATAAATGGGAGTTAGTCAAGGAAAGGGGGTCAAGAGGCTGAGTGTGGAGTGACATGTACAAAGTCCTGGAGAAGCGTGACCTTTTAGAAAAAGTTTTGCAACTCCAGCAGGGCCAGAGGGTGGAGGTCAAGGAGCAGAGTGCCCAGATATGAAAAGAGACCCGCTGTAATTATGATAGTTAACATTTATTAAAAGCTTACCCTATACCAGATACCATTCAAATCTCAAGATAACTCATGTTAACTCAATTTAACTCAAGTTAACTCAATTCTCAAGACAGCCCTGTAATATAAGTTTTGTTGTTATGCTCATTTTACATACAAACAGACTGACAAGCACAGAAGCAGGTTCTCCAACGTTATGTGGAAATTAAATGGCTGAGGTTAGATGCAAACCCAATAATCAGATTTCAAGTCTATATTTTGTTTGTTTTTGTACCTTTATTGAGATATAATTCCCATATCATACAATTCGTCCATTTAAAGTGTGCAATTCAGTATTTTAGTATAAAGAGCCTGTGAGTTTAACATGTATCACAGACCTATAGCAACAAATACACACATATATATATTTCAAATGTATGTATATATTTGTTGTATATGTCATGTGGCCTATATTATATGTTATATAAATATATAGATAAACATATATACATGGATCATTATGGAGATGTGCGCATATGCATCTATTATAAAACCATACTATTACCTTGGTCACTGTGTGTCATTATTAAGATACTTAGACTTAAGGGTAATGGAAAGACATTAAAGAGCTTCAAATAGGGGAGTGACGAGATCTGATTTGTGATTTACAGGATGGTGTGATGGAGGATGAGCTGGGGAGTGGGTCAGACAGACCCACTATTTATGAGACCAGACACATCTGTGAGGTCTCTGCTTGGAGGTTTAATTCAAAAAGACATTCCAAAAAGAAAGTTATGCGGCCTGCTCTCCAAGACCTTCAGTGTTCACAGACAGCTCACCTTTCTCGTGTTCACACTCAGCCCAAGGGCAACAGGTTGAGCCTATGCGGAAGGGCAGTTTTATCCCAGTTGGACAGGGCACAAGCATGGCGGATGAATTCTGAACGCAGTTCATTGTTCTTCCCGCTAACGTGCTTGATGGGAGCTGATCAGAGGTCAGAGCACATCTAAAGTACTTGTATTGTATCACAGGCTTGTGGCAGAGATTGCATTTAACCAAACAAAGGAGAGAGCTGATATGAAATCAATATGCAGAGTGCCTATGAGCTATGGAGGAAGGTAATGTGCTTTTCTTCTTTGGCTGTTAAATGCATCGCAGCTGCCAAGGAAAATGACTTTCCCTCTCAACTTCCTATCTGTCTAGCTGACTGGTTATTGGGAAGTGTTCAGGCTCTAGTGCTTTAGCTGTGTTTAATGAGGGAATCCTTGCATGAAAGCCTAAGTTCCTGTGGCCTAATTCTTCCTCCCGGACTCTGAAAAGATGTTTCTCCTTAGCAGACTCTGATCATAGATGTCTGGCGGAGCAAGGAAGGGTGCCAGGGCCTTGGATTTATAAGGCATGGTTTCTACTTGCGTTTGCGAATTTAGGCTAGAATATAAGATGTGAAAAATGTACCAGAGAAACCCATGTGCAAGGCTGTGCTCCCTTAAAGTGCCCAGAACTCTGGGGCCACACATGGTCCAAAGAGAGGCCTTCACTGAGAAGTAGAGGTCTGAGTTAACCCTTGAAGGATTTCAATGGATGAAGTTAGAGCAATCAGAAGAAGCTGTTCTCTTTGAAAGGAGATGTCAAAAGCCACTCTTATTCTTGCAGTCCAGCCTGGTAACTGAAGTTCAGTTTAAAAACTTAGTCCTGTCACTTGAACAGCTGGGGGATAAAAAATGAATTACAGGATGGGAGTTGAATTGACTGGTGGTTAAAATGAGCCCTTTCCTCTTTCTCTCTCCATCTTCTTCCTGCCGCCTTTCCTTCTGCGATCCACAGACAGACCAATTACAAGTGTGAGAAATCAGTGTGGGGGACTGTCTTTGCTACCACAAGTCACAAGTGAGGTGACACAAAACAGCTAATTCAGTCCTTGAGAACTGAATGTATAATCACCCTCTGCGTAGTAGCATTTAGTTAGATCAAAATACTTCCACGGGGTTTCTATTTTGTTTTTGTTTTTGCCATCTCATTTGATTTTCAAAACCACCCTTAAAGGTGCTCAGGATGAGGGGGGAAAAAAGAAAAGAAATCTCCATCTGAGAAATTAAGAGATGGAAGAATGTGGAAGTAAGCTTCCCCAAGTTTACACAGTGAGTGTGTATTTCTACTCTGACGCCATGCCCTGTGGTGGGACCAGTCACCCACCTCTCGTACTGCTCGCTGACAGTGGTTAGGCCTCTGCTGTAAGCATGGCTCTCCCCCAAGCATCACTGCAGATGATATAGAAAGTTCTAAGAGATTGATTATGGTCTCTGAACATTTGCCTGATATTTCTGTTAGGTGGTCATTCTAAAGCACAGTTTTTCTTTTTTCTGAAGATCATGGGCCTCCTCTCAGAATGTTTTTTTTTAGCCCATTTATGAGTTAAACCCATTGTACCCATTCAATCCAAGGCATTTAAAAAAATTTTTTTAATGTCTTTATATTTCAGAGAGAGAAAGAGAGAGCATGAGCAGGGTATGAGCAGAGAGACAGAGACAGAAACAGAATCTGAAGCAGGCCCTAGCCTCTGAGCTGTCAGCACAGAACCTGACATGGGGCTCAGACTCACAAGCTATGAGATCATGACCTGAGCCGAAGTCGGAATCTCAACCCATGGAGCCACTCAGCTGCCCCAAATCTGAGGCATTTAAAATGGCAAATGCTAGGGCACCTGGGTGGCTCAGTCAGTTAAGCCTCTGACCAAAGCAAGACAATGGCATAGTTATCAACATATAAAACACGGTTTTGTGACACAATATTTGAGGTCTTCATTATACACATCTAAAAAGATCTAGTTGTAGGCCGAGGAATTACCATCATTTCAAAGTACTGATGAGTATAAATGATGGCTTTGCGATGCGTACAACTTCACTGTGATAGGAAATCTGTGATTTCTGTTGGTGAAAGAGTCACAGAGTAATCATTAATACGGACCATTTTCTACACTCCAATCAAAGGAATGATGTATCTCAGTTAAAGATGAGAGGAAATAATGATGTAAAATCTGCCCTTTCACAGTTCACGGACCTATGTGAATTCTATCTATTCATGAATCCCTAGCATCTCCAGGTGAGGTCCCCTGTCTTAATGTTAATGCTTAGTGAGCACTTAATGTGCAGTCTCTCCATTAAGCTGGGGATTTAGCTAGGATGTAACAAGACTCAGACACCGTTCCAGACTCTGAGGTATGTCTGTATCATTTCATGTTCAGTATCATGGACAAGATGAAAGGGCCTCCTACCTCACGTGGAGCTCTATCATTAAGTTCTGGAAATGGAGTTAGCCTGGAATGGGTAGGAGGAAGATGCCGCGATACACCAGGACTAGACAGTGGTTCTCAACATGGGCAATTTTGCACACACACACCCATTCAGAGATAAATGACAATGTCTAAAGATATCTTTGATTGTCACAAATGTGGGTGACTGGGGTTGCTACTGGCATCTAATGGGTAGAGGGCAGGGATCCTGCTCAACACCCTGCAATGCACAAGACAGCCATTCACAACAAAGAATTATCTGGCCCCAAATGCAGAGTTTGAGAAGCCCCAGACCAGCAGAAAGGTCTATTGAACACTGAAGTCCCATTGTAAATAAACTTGAGTGTCTCTGGTTCTGTGCTCTCCATCCCATGTAATGTTGTATGTCCTTTCTGATTTCTCCAGGTTTTGTATAGATTATATTCTCCCCCCACCCCCAAATGCTGCCATAGTGCCTGATGTCAGGTCATACATACAGCAGGTTGCACTATGTTAGCCACCGATGAGGGGTGACCCTGCTGCCTCCCTAACTTAAGGCTTCACTCCAAAGTAATGGCAGAAGCAAGGAACTACAGATAGGAGCTCTGCAAGAGATGGTTTTTGGGAGTGGGGACTAAAAGAAATGACACAAGTCGGGTTTGAATCTTTGCCTCCTATTCAGAGTAGTGTGATGACCTACTTTTATCTGTGAAGTCGGGGGTGAAACAGCTGGGGGAAGACACCCCTAATAGGAAGTTCTGTTTCTTCTTGATACAGCATAAAGTATGCTTGTCATACAGGATGGATATCCCTTCCTTTATTTATATAATCTTGTAGTAGAAATTGACCTTAAAAGGCATTTATGAAATCACTGACATTAGTTAAGCACCTAATATGTACTTTTATCACTTCCCATGTTTTTGATGCGTCCCCCACATTCCTTTCCATTGAGAACCAGGGTTGTTTCCTCTATTACAAAAACCTATTACTAGGACAAAGGGTAGGCTGCATCTGTTATCTGAGGCATTGAAAATGCAAATGCTGGGGCACCTGGGTGGCTCAGTCAGTAAAGCATCTAACTCTTGATTTTGGCTCAGGCCATGGTTTCACAGTTCCTGACTGCACAGAGCCTGCTTGGGATTCTCCCTCTCCCTCTCCCTCAGGCCATGGTCTCACAGTTCCTGACAGCACAGAGCCTGCTTGAGATTCTCCCTCCCCCCTCCCCCTCCCCCTCCTGTTTTCTCCCTCTCAAAATAAACAAACATTTAAATAGATAGGTAGGTAGGTAGGTAGCAGGTGCTAAGTTGTGTGTTACATGTTACAAGCATGCCCTGTAAACTACCATAGTAATATGGGTATGATCTCATAGTTGGATCTGTTGCTTTAAAATCCTGAGATGTGCTGAAATCGGTGGCATTTCCTTCTCCTTTAAGGTGATTTGGCCCAATCCTGAATGATTCTTCAAGGTATGATCAATTGCCTGGTGGAAGGATGATTTCTGTGGGGTCCCTGGGCCTCTGAAAGTCCTTTGCTCTAATGGATTAGAGGGATGTCAGCTTCATCCATTTAGTGAGCTTTCTCCTTGAGCTGTTTCCATTTGTCATGAAAATCTGGAAGGAGTTTTTGCATTGCCTGAGCAAGAACATTGAGAAAAAAAATGAGACTAGGTTTATTGATTTGTTAGTGTCCACTGTCCCTAAAATGGGACCTTGGGGTGGGACCTTTGGGGAACTTTGGAGAGTTTAATATAGAGAGTTTAATGACTTAGATGGAAGTCTTGCTTTTAATCTTAAATTAATCCTATTTAGTTTACTAATCTGACTTTAAGAAGACATACTTACAAAAGGGGCAGTTTTTAAAAAGTGAAAAGGAGTCTTGATTTGATCCAGGGAGATTCCCTGATCCGGGACCATTTGTCACTAGCATTTGTACTTTGCCGTGCAGGTTAAAAAGCTTGCTCTCCTCTCATTTGGACTTCATGATAAACTAGCCATAGGTTGGACAGAGGATTGTGCTCACTTAATAATGCAGCAACTAAGCCCAGAACAGTTAAAAGGTCTAGAATCACACGGTAAGTTTGGTGGGAAATCCAACATGAGGATGGTAGAGGATATATTTCTTAATGTGCAGGAGTTTTAGTACTATTCTTCCATTACCGATGAGAACTTGGACTAGGGTTTATTTTTAATTACTTTGAATTTTCTTTTTTTTTTCTTTTTTTTAATGTTTATTATTTATTTTTGCGAGGTGGCAGAGGGGCAGAGAAGGAAACACAGAATCTGAAACAGGCTCCAGACTCTGAGATGTCAGCTCAGAGCCTGACAAGGGACTCGAACTCGTGAACCGTGAGATCACGACCTGAGCTGGAGTCGGACACACCCAGGTGCCCCTTGGGTTTATTTTTAAAATAAGAGATGATGAAAAAAAATAACAGATCGGGCATCCTTGGGAGCTTAAAGCGGATTCACATGAGGCAGAAGGGACCACCGTGACAGCTGCTGTCTTTTCGTTCTTCCATTCTCTCAGCTCCAGTCACCCAAGCACAGAAAAGAAGTAACCAGAATGTTTTAAAGTCCTTTATTCAAATGAGGGAGCTATGTGCAGGCCCCATATTTGATTAAAAGGGGAGGAAGAGGGAGGACCTGGATGTGTTTGAATGCATCACAGGACAGGCTTTCCATGGGAGTCCTCAGAACATACCTTCCTAGCCTCAGTCAGATCTCAGTATCAAGTCTTGGTGTCCCTGCTTACCTGAAGCAGGATTATGAGCAAGTCCACAACCCCTCGGAGCCCTTCTGTGCACAATGAGGGTTGGTGGGCAGTCCTGTCTTTCTAGGCAGTCGCTGTAGGAATTAAGTAACACAATCCATGTACAGCTTACCATAGTTCCCGAAAGGTACTACATTCTCAATAAATAAAATATTTTTTTATCATTAAAAACAATTACCTTTGTCAAAACCTCAGTTTCCTCAGCTGCACATAAAGAAAATAATAGTGTCTAATTTGTGTTATTGTTGCAGGGATTAAAAAGCATAATATAGTGGAAGCACCTGAAAGTAATGTTGTCAATTGTTGTTCTTAGAATCTTGAACATTTCCTATAATCCAATAGTTAATATTTAAAATACCCCTGAAAAATAGCATTTAAAAAAATTCTTAACTGCTCAGTAAATCAGCCAGCACAAACTTGAGCATAAAAGTCAAAGTAATACTGATTAAAAAAAAAAAAAAAAAGAATTCTAGCAAAGAAACACAAGAATGGTGTTCTCTGCCCAGTGAGTCACATAATGGGAAAAAGTTGGGCCAAGCATGAGATCATAAGGGAGCTGAGGATTGATAAATACATTTGGGCCATAATAAGGAGACAATAAATAGGAAGAGAGCAGTAGGGCCACAGAAGAATGAGTTCATGCTCTAGAGGAAAATATTCACAAGGTTATCCAGCTGCCCATAGAGGGCGATAGAAAGGATTCCCCTGGGAAAATCAGTATCAAAATCATAAACTACCTTTATGCGTTTAGGGTATATCAGATGAAAGCAAGCTTATTGGCCCATAGAAGGTAAGCCGTCATCTTTTATTTCTTAAGTTCCAAGGGATATTAAGGTAAAACAGCTGAAAGAATGCAAAGATACAATAATCCAGGCCAGGGATCTTTGGTCTTAAAGACGCAGATAGTAGATATTTTAGATTTGGGAACCCCAGGATCTTTATCCCAACTCCTGAGCTTTGCCATTATAGTGGAAAAACAACCACAGACAACATGAAATGAAATTTTGCTTGACTATTTTCTCACAAAACTTTATCAAAAAAAACCCAAAACAGATGGGGGGATAGATTTCGCCCTAGGGTTGTAGTTCACCAGTCCCCGGTCTAGTCTGTATTTCTGTTACCTTTTCATCACTCAGTCTGTGACATCTGATACTGAATACAAATTCCAAAGACTGAAAATCTTCCCCCAGACTGTGAGAGGGTTGAGAGTGTGGGCTCATTCAACACTGAGTCTTCAGCATCTTTGTAGTGCTTGACACACAAGAAAGGATGGGTGGATAGGTGGATGGGTGGATAGATGGAACAACACACAGATGGACAGATTGACAGTAGTTTATGTCTGTTTCTAAACAGGAACATCATCATCACCATTAACATTCACTGCACTCCCTTACTGTGTTCTAGGCACTTGCAAAGTGCTATACGTATGTTCTCTTAAGAACAGCAAGGCCTTACAGTAAACTATGAGGTAGATATTCTCATAGCTCATCAGTTCTAGTAGTATGGTATAGTCCTGGACATGTTAGATGCTCAACCTTGAGTCACTTACACTCATCTCCCCAATCCCTTCATATAGGTGTTTGTTAGAATTTAAAAGTATGTAGGAAAATCTCCATAAATATTAAAGTGATATTAAAAGATTAGGTCACTGAGGGGGCACCTGGGTCGCTCAGTTGGTTAAACCTCCGACTTTGGCTCAGCTCATGATCTCACGGTTTGAGTTCAAGCCCCATATTGGGCTCTGTGTTGACAGCTCAGAGCCTTGAAGCCTGCTTTGGACTCTGTGTCTCCCTCTGTCTCTGCCCCTCCCCTGCTCATGTTCTGTCTCTCTCTCAAAAATAAATAAACATTAAAAAAGAGAATAATAAAAAATAAAAGATTTTTACCAAGCTTTGAGCAAGCACTGGTGTACATGAACAGGCTGAAGTGGTCCCACATTGGAACGTTTGACCCTATGTGTGTACTGCCCCAGGTGGCTGTGGAGAAATTAGACAATATTAGGGCAGTTTGGGGGTGGAGGTCTGTGGATCATTGTTCACCATCTTCTCTCTAGTGCCTTAGGCATTGCCTAACCTACAGTAGGTACTAAAGAAAATTGACTTAAAGGAGTAATGATGGCATAAACAAACTAACAGAGGAAAAAAATAAGTAAAAAATCTACCTGCCCAGCCCAGGAAGGACAATATGTCCATAAAATATTCTAAGTGTTAACTTAATAGGTATCCCCACAGAGACGGGCATATAGATCATAATATAAAATAATGGGAAATGCCTGATCTACTTACTACTGCCTTGAAAGCTGAAACATTTTCATAATGGATCAGAAAGGCATTTTTCAGGACAACTTGGTAATTCATCTTTATTTTCTTGTATACACAGTGCATTCCATTTAAAAAGAGACGCTAATGCATTTATGTTAAAGCATATGGATTTACAGCCCGGAATAAAGTATATTCATAAGTAGTATACCTTAATCCTGTTTATGGAAAGGGAAGAATCAACTGGCATCAGATTAGTATTGATTAACTGTCACTTGGATTGACAAAGCAGCACAAGATACACTTAGCAAATACCCAAACCAAGCTATAAAGCTCTGCAGATTTGGATTTTGACACTTGCCTTTTTTTCCCCCTCTAAAACATAATCAGTTCAACATTTAAGAATATACTCTTTGGCACTGAATAATTCAGACCTCATCGACACCGTTTTTTTCCCCTTGCTGTATGACATCAGCACCATTTATAGGAATAGAGGAAAAAGCTATAAAAAGCTCAGAAAAAGTCCTTGCCCCTGGATTGTTAAATAGAAAGACAGACAGAGAGAGAGAGAGAGAGAGAGAGAGAGAGATGCTAAATGCCCTCAAAGCTGTATTACACCAATTCAGCCCCAAAGGCCACTTGAGCATACTCGCTTTCACAACTCTTGTCTGGTAGGGAAAATCGACTGGCTTCTGTTGCCCTGTGGATTTCCATTTCATATTGAGCAGGCGTTTGAAGTAGAGCTGTATAGGAATAATGATCTCTCTCAAAAGACAGGCTTGTTTGTAGGCTCCAGAGAGCAGTTCTCCTTGCTTTAGTGATGCTGAGTGGGAGGGACAGTCGTGACATAGACTTCTCCACTCAAGAGGAAAAGAATGCATTATTCAGATTGCTTCCAATTATCAGTGACAGAAAGCAAAAATTAATTAGACTTAAGGAACGTTTTTTTTTGTTTTTGTTTTTGTTTTTGTTTTTGTTTTTGTTTTTGTTTTTAAAAAGGGAACCTCCTCACTCACATCATTGGAAATTCCAGATAGGGCCAACTCTGGTGTTTTTAACATCTCCTCCCCAGCCCAGGTTTTCTTCAGGCAGCTCCTTAGCAGACATTACCTTAAGAGAAAGATGGAAACATCCTTGTATGGACAGACATAGCTGCCATTGGAGGGAAGTGATCAGCCCCACATGGGTAATATGCTCTCACAGCAACTACTCTTTCTGGGGAATCAGATACTCTCAATTGGCCACCCTGCATCACATTCCCTTTTTCGTGTTTGTGGGGTATGTGGGGAGGAACATGTGATGAGCAGCCCTCAAAGACTTACCCAAAGCAAATAATAGTTCTATTGAAAGGAGAGTGAGGGAATATTAAACAGGTAAAGCCATTGTCACCATTCAACCTTTTCCCTTGCCTCATGTGTGGGTGTGACATCTTCCTTTGAAATTCTTTCTTCAGACTTTGTTTCTTGCTAAAGTCTCAAAGATTTGCAATGACAAAGGACATGGGTGAAAATGAAACTTCATTTTTTTTTTAAATTCCCCTTGTCTTTTCTCCATAGCTGTATTGCCTAACCCTGGTTGAGTTGTAACAGGTTTGATGCCTGTTACAAAACTTTGAAGGCAGAGGGCAATAGGAACTCAAGATTGTTGCAGGTGCCATGGCTCCAGTTTAATGTAGCAAAGTAAATGACCTGGAATATCTCCACCATTCACAAATGAAGAACTGCCTCCTGAGTGGTATTTTCTCTTCAAAGGGCCCAAGCTCACTTAAAGCTGCTTATCTACATTCAGTCAGGTGTTTGGAGATCTGTGCCAGGGAAACCCTAGAATGCAGGTATTCCCTCCACACCTCAGAGGCCACATGACCTCCTTTTTCCCTGCTTGCTCACATTTTCTCATGAAGATGCTACTTCTTGCACACTTTCAATATGGCTGCCAGCCTTGCATCTCTATTTGAAAGTTAAAAGTGTAAGCCTGGGGGATTGGTTGGTCTAGTTTCTTATCACAGGTCTATTATTAATTATCTTTGTAATAGTGGGTAAGTTATCACTTAGCCTGCAGAAGCCTCATATTTCTTAACCAGAGGGTTGTCACGAAGATGAAAGGGACTGTCTCTGTAAAAGCACTTAGCATGACTGTCAGTTAAGTGTTAGTTGTTATTGGTCAGTACCTGTCACTCACTGAACCTCTCCTCTGGGTTGCTTAGTTTCAGTTTTCAAGCCAGAATCTGATTGGTCAGGTATGGACAGGTGGCAATTCTAACAGGACCACCTAGATAGCCCTTCAGCAGAGAATCTGGTCTAACCAATCATCACTACTTCTTGGTGGTCTTTTCCTGGAGGAGGAGACTTTTGGAATATGTCTCAATTCCCAGGCTTATGATGGAATAAATAACACCTTCAGCAAGAAGTTAAGAAGGTGCTCTGCAGCTAGATTTGCCTAAGTTCTGATCCTTGTTCCACCGTCACTCTCTGAAACCTTTCTGTGTTTTAGCTGTGTTGTATGAAAACAGGGAGATAAAAATAGCATGTGCTTCATAGGGGTGGAGTCAGAATTAAGTGAGTTCATCCATGTGAAATGCTTAGAAGCATGCCTGGCAAATAGTAAGCACTTAATAGATATCAGCCAATGAAATGGCTTTTTACTCGTGTAACTCTGAGCTCCCACAATAGTCTGGTAGGAAACTCTATCTCCATCATTACTGGGTTGCTCAAGAATCAGGGTAGCACATAGAGTGTCAAGAAAATGTGGGCAAGCCTGTTAATCCTTGGTCCATTAAGATCACCTCTGCTATCTTCATTTTTCCAGCCTATATAGTCACTGAAAGTATGTAGTCTCCCAACTTGCATGCTACGGAGAGGGCTAAGGAATCTTCGCTGAGGCTGTGGACCATTGTGCCAAGGGGCATGACACAGCTGTGCCCTCTGAGAGTTTCCCACCTCCCTAGGGATGATTCTGGTCCCCAGAGGACCTTACATCTCACAATTATTCTAAATCGGGGGCAAAATCTGCCTCTCCTCTGGGCTTCCCTCCAAGGCACTCTTCTCTTTTCCCTCCCTGGGAGAGTAGCCAGCACACTCTCCACTCAGATTAGGCCTTCACTAAGGGCAGGAATAGCTGTCGATTTGAGGCAGCTTTGCTTTTGATCCGCTGAAAACCTTCCATCATTGAACTTAAATGCATTTTGCTAAGCGAAAGCAGCAAACCCAAAAACTCTCTACTGAATGATTCCATTTATATGACGTTCTGGCTAAGGCAACACTGTAGGGCCTGAGGACAGTGGGAGCCAGGAGTAAGGGGCTTGAGGGAGAGATTGACTACAGAAGGGCAGTGCAAGGGAAGCAGATTTTCAGAGCGATAAAATTGTGCTGTGTTTGCTTACGGTGATAGATACATGACTGTACCTATTTATCAAAACTTGCAGAATGATAGATCACAAATAATAGTACATTTCACTTGCTGGAAACAAACATCAAAGAAATGCAGAGGGTCTTACTATCTGCTTGAAGTTGAGGAGAGATAAAAATATGGGAAGAACAAACACAAATCAATCGTTCTAAAAATCATCAAGCCACAGATGAAGATAAAGAGGGGGGCTAAGCCTGATCATGTCATGTTCAAATGTTGGGCTTTTTGTTGTAGGGAACAGGAGCTCATCACATACTGTGAACCAGACAGGAAACCTGAGACACTTGGGTTCTGGGAAGTTTCACTGACTGAAGTAAATTGGAGAGGTTACAAGAGAGCTGCTAGAGAAGAAGGGAGACTGTACCACTGAGACCGAATAGCTAAAGCCCTAACCATTTCCGTTCCTGTACAAAGATGTGTCAGGCTGTCACAGTGGTGTAGCAGATACTGACCAGCTCAAACCTCTTCCCTCTATAAGTTTCTGTTTCATTCCACAACTTTTACTACCTAGGAAATTGAATTCAAAGCGTCTGAGTTTGCGCATCTTGTTTAGAAAAGAACAAAGAATCCCATGACATGGTCTTTATATGACAGTGAAGGCAGCATACACTCAATGGACTGTCTCACAAGATAGAATAAAATGAGTGTTCATCCAGCATTTCAGTTATGCATTATGGAAGCACAAAAGAAGGAGCAATTAGTGATAACTGAGAGAGGACCAGGAAAAGATTCGTTATGGAGGAGGTATTTGAGCTGGGTCTTAAAGAATTCAATACATTTAAAAAAGAAAAAAGCTTTCTGGCTGAGAACATAGAATTGCAATCAGCGATCAATGAAAAAGTGCTTTAATATCATATGAAGGTCTAGTAAGAGTGGTTTCCAACTTTTGATCATTTGGCTTATGGCAAAAAAAAAAATTCTAGGTGAAGAGTATGATCATCTTAAAGGGTCTGTTTGCTTCTCTCTCCTTGGTCTTGGGTAGAATGGTATTGACTCTTATGCAGGGAGGGGTGAATAACAGAATTCTCACAAGGTGGCTCAAATGAATAATAACTAGGGACTTGGTTTTCTCTCATAAGAATTAGTCTATTGATAGACACTTGCTGGTAGCTTAGTGGTGTCTGGGTCAATATATCTGAAATCCACCTGGCTTTTGTCTCATGGTTGGAAGATGGCTCTCACAGCTCCATATTATACTGATAATCAGAAATAAGAGTGGTACTAGCCATATCTGTCCCTTCCTACTAGAACAGAAAAGGCTCACCCCATACTCATCCCCAGTAGGCTTCTACCTACATGGCATTAGACAAACCCATGTCATAATGGCCACCCCTAGCTTCAAGAGAGTCTGGGAAAGCAAGTATTTAGCTGCGTACTTTGCTTCCATGAATAATACCAATATTTTGTTGGCAAAGGAATGGATGTTGATAAGTGACATGCTGGCCATACTAGGGATAAAGATAAAAGAAATCTATACAGTGTGTAAGGTGAAAATCATAGAGTCAAAATTATCTCTTTAAAAACTTTATTTCTAATGTTTATTTATTTTTGAGAGAGGAAGAGGCAGAGTGTCAGCAGGGTAGAGGCAGGGAGAGGGAGACACAGAATCTGAAGCAGGCGCCAGGCTCTGAGTTTTCATCACAGAGCCCGATGTGGGGCTCAAACCCACAAACCGTGAAATCATGACCTGAGCCAAAGTTGGACGCTTAACCGACTGAGCCAGCCAGGTGCCCCAAATCAAAATTATGTTTAAGTCACCTGTAAAGTATCCCCATTTTGAGGCTTACTTTCATATAAGGTTGTATTCTGAAAGTAAAGCATTCAAGTGTTCTAATGCTTTGAGACATCCAGGACTTTTATTAAGATTTCAATTTGCTGGTCCTCACTTTTCAAGTCGTCATCTTGATCTCCTGTAAATGACTTTATACGTTTCTCCAATTATTTTTGAGACAGTGTTTCTCCATGGTCCTCAATTAATGTTTTAATTTCCTTCTCTATAGGAAAGCATCACCCCCCAGCTGCTTGGCTACAGGCACAGAGTGTTCCACTTCTTTTTCAATGACCAGGAAGCCCTTAAAATCATGTATGTGTTGTTTTCTTGGGTCTCACCAGCGTCCATTGAGCCTCAGAGTCTTGATTTGCTCTCACACTGTGAGACAGACACTTGGGAACTGAGTCTTGCCTAAGAAAGCTGTGTATTCGGGGCTTTCATTTTGCACTCACTCCCAAAAGGAAGGGCAGGCAGAACGAGTGCTGTCCTTAACTTGATCGTGCAGTTTGTATCCATTCTCTCCCCCATCGCCCTGAACTGTTGGCCTGATTCTGGCCATCTGTCCCACAAAGACCTGGAGGGGAACATGGGTGGAGTGCCACATTCATGTCATTCATGAGACACACAGTGCATCATCTTTGAGAACACAGAACATGGAGTCTCTCTCGTGCCCAGGTGTGCTGTCCTTGCCAAGCAGCCTTCTCGGCTTGTTGATGATGCTCCATTGTTCATATACCATCCTAACTTAGAGGCTGCCTTGTTCCAGCATTCCGTCTGTTACGCAAATCCAGTGAGTTGAAGTTCTTTGTTTTATTGTGTAGTTTTATTTACTATCAAAAATAGTGCAGTCATAAGAAACTAAAATGAGGTTGCTTGCTGCTTGGATGGTTCCTTTTATATTTTCCAGTTTTGGCTTAATGATACACCAAGCATGAGTTCTGGTCTATTGGTTTCTAGAGTAGAGTTTGTTTAATTAAACTACTTGTCTCTTCATATCTTGCCAGAATATTTTTATACGTGGATCTTTAAATTGCTCTGCAGTTTCACATTCTACAAAAATATATAAAATGTGCACCTTGATGGTATGGCCAGTTCAGTTAAATTGTCTTATTTTATTTTTCTCCATGGTTACCATTCAAATTATTTAATGATATTCTTCTGTATTACTAGCCTAATCTTCTATTATCATAAATAATGATATCTGTTGTTTGGTGACACTTTAGTGTTCAAGGACATGTAACCTTATATATATACTTTTATAATCCCCATTCCACGAAGCCGGAAACTGAGGCTTGAAAAAGCTAAATAATTTGCCCAGTATAATATTCCTCTTCACAGTCTTCCTGTACAACCCTGAACGTGTTACACTTTACCCAGTGTACATGTCTATTAAAGTCCCCCATCTACATGAACCTGAATATCCACATTATGCACACGGACATTCAGGTAGCTGAGCACATGTGCCTCTACCCAGCAGGTGCCATAGAGCAGACCGATGCCCCTATAAAAGTTTGGTTACCAACCAGAGCTGGAACTTTAAACTCTGATATCTAATATCCGATATCCAATATTCAGCTATCTTACTATATTTCTCTTGTCAAAAAGTAGTAGCTCTTGCTTATAACAATTTCTTCCCTTCCCACTTACTCCTGCCCACAAGAATCTGCCTCCATTTCTTGATAGAATGACTCTGATTATATAAGTGATCTGCATGTTGCTAAATGTCATGGGCATTCTTTTTTAAGTTTATGTGTTTATTTTGAGAGAGAAAGCAAAAGGAAGGGAAGGGTTGGAGAGAGAGGGAGAGAATGAGAATCCCAAGCAGGATCTGCATTGTCAGCTCAGAGCCCGATGCAGGGCTCAGTCTCACAAACTGTGAGATCATGACCTGAGCTGAAATCAAGAGTCAGACTGAGCCACCCAGGTGCCCCTTCATGAGCATTTTAATTTCGCTTCTTGCCTCTAAGTACCAATTAACATGGGTAACTCCTCCCACTTTTTAGAAGTACTTTTTTTCTCTTAACTTCCTATGTTACCCCATTCCTGGTCTTCTTCCAACCACACAAGCCATTTCTTTTCAGTTTCCTTTGATAGTTCATGCTCCGATAGCAAAACTTGAAATGTTGGAATCCCTTAAAATTCTGACGCTGGCTATCTTTGTCTATCACTCTCACCATTTCTTGGATCAGACCACCCATCCCATTTTCTTAGTTTCCATAATCATCTGTATTCCAAAAATCTCTATGCCAGTGGTTTAGAACTCTGCCTTGAGTAATATACCTCTGTATCCAGCTGCCTACATAAACATCTGAATTTGGAAAACCCACAGATACCTTAAATTCATCATAGCCAAAACTAAATTTTTGCTCTTCCCCCAAACCTGAACATTTCTTACCCCTTTACCCCTCATATCATACTACCAGGTTCTTTCAACTCTACCTCTTCAGTACCTGTCACGTTCACCTTTCCCGTTTTTTTTCACTATGGGTTACATAGTCTAGGCCTCCATCATTTCTTACCTGGCTACTAAAATAGCCATCTAACTGATTTGCATGCATTTGCTCTTGATCCCTTGTACTACATTTTATACAGTATAGTCAGATCCTGTAACTATTGGAATTCGATTTTGCTGGAAATAACAGACAGCCTAACCAGTAGTGGCTTAAACAAGTTGGGGATTTGTTATTATGTAATAATAATTCTGGATGTATGCTGTCCAAGGCTTATAGCAGAACAATGTTATAAAGAGACCAAATTCCTTCAACCTTCTTCCTTTCGCACCTTTAGCAATATGGCTTTTACTCACATGGTCTCATAGGGCTGCTGTGCCTCAAAGCATTGCTTCTCTATTTCAGAAAGGGAAGAGTAAAGAACAAAAATCCTTCTTTGTTAGGCTTTGGGTTTTTTTGTTTGTTTGTTTGTTTGTTTGTTTGTTTTTAATTTGGGAAGAAAATATCTCCCCAGACACTTGTTCCTACATCTCCCTGGCCAAGGCTGTATCACACAGCCACCTAACACTGCAAAGGGAGTCTGAGAAGTTGAGTAGTTTGGGTTTCCAGGCTGTATCATAGACAAATGCAAGAGGGGATGCACTGTGCTTAAAATGTGACCAGCCGACAGTCCTTAATATCTGCCCCAGAGTATTTAAAAAAACATACCTGATCATCTCATTCTCCTCTCTATAGCCTTTCAATGGCTTCCTTTTCCTATTAGGATAAAATTCTCAAACATGCACATGGACCAAATGCTCCTACGTGACCTTGCCCCGACTGCCTCAGAAATCTTATGGCAGCCTTGCTCTTTCCACTCCAGCTACAGTCCTCTCCTTACTCTTCCTTAAAAGCAGCAAGCCATGTTATGCACAGTGTGTGTATCTATGCGCAGAGAAAGATTTATTGTGCCTTTACGAACCAGTGTTTGGGGGCACCTGGGTGGCTCACTCAGTTAAGCATCTGACTCTTGTTTTCGGCTCGGGTCTTGATCTCATGGTTTGTGAGATAGAGCCCTAGCTGGGCTCCAGCACAGAGCCTGCTTGGGATTTTCTGTCTCCCTCTCCCCCCTTTTTGTCCCCCACTTGCACATGTTCACTGTCTCTCTCTCTAAATAAATAAACTTGAAAAAGAGAACCAGTGTTTGTACCCTTGGGGGCTACATTGACCCCACTGAGAATACATGATTTACAATAATTGTCATTATAAAAATCAGTATCTGTCTAGCCACCATAAAAGTTCATAAGGTCAGACGTTAGATCTTCATAGCCAGGATTGCCTTAATACAGTGCTGGCCACAGTGTAGGTAATTGTTAAATGTTGCTAGACAATGAATGTTACAACACTTAGGATGGCTAGAGATTTTATATATTTTTTGAAAATTGTACTTGTGATCTCATAAATAAGAAAAGCCTGAATCTGTTTTCCCCCCAAAATCATTTATGGAATAGGTCCTCCATAAATATTTGTTGAATGAATTAATTATCTGTACATTTTGGTCAGGAGAATTGTCCCTAATTCCTGAAAAGAAAATATTTGGTATGTATCCTGGAAATGACTTGTAATGACTACAAATGTTTTGCATGAGCAGTTTATTAAATGCTACCAGCAGCCAGAGAGACACAATGGGATTAAATTACTTCAAGTGACTTTATCCACTCAAAGTTTCTGTTTGTTGCTCATGTTGGGAAGGGTTTCAGAAGCTGACAGCCGCCTTCAAAGTGCTTAGCCCTGAAATTCGTGGAAACTCTGCAATCTCACTGATTACTCAGTTCATTTTAAATCCCAGATTAGACATAACCCAACCCACTTCCTTAAAAAGAATTTTTCACTGCGCATTACCATTAGGAGAAAGCCAAAAATTCTTGTTATGAAATAAATAGAAAACTACTGTTTCTGAGGAATTTCCTGTGATCAGCACTCCCACGAAACACTTTTATGGATAACATGATATTGGGATTGCTATTCAGGAAAATAGGCCTCTAAGGAATATTTAAATATTAAAATGTAACTGTGTTCTCTAGTCTGGACTTACAAGGCAAAAACCATTTCTCCTGTATCTAGAAAGCTTTTAAACAGTAGCAGATATGTGAAATGTGAAACGTGCTTAGCTACAATTTTGGAGTAACTAGAAAGTTATCTTGCAAGGAAGACAATGTTCATTATTCAAGAAATTACTATACTGTTCATAGTTTTTTAAAAAAATATTTCCTGTTTATAAATACTTTGGGAGACTGTAAGTTTCCTTGTCACATTGCCTACACCTTCATAAGAAAAACGTAGTCAGATTCAGAGCAGCTTCTTTTACTAAGTAAAGGCAATTTTAGTTGTAATTAAAATATCAAATATGAAAAACTAGATTTCATTGGAGATGTAGAAGGTCGCCATGGGCACCACTGGCTTTGAGTATTAATCACCTGGTTTTGACCATCCATGTCAGCTCTTCCCCTGGGCCCTCTGATACCCATTGTTCTCTGTCTTGTCCAGTGCCTCACCAGATCCCATTGGCTTTCCACTTAAATATCTCCTAAACCCATCCACTTTTCTCCATCTGTGCTGCCAATTCTCTGGTTCAACCTCCCACCATCCCTCTCTCTGCCCCACTGCATCTATCCTTACCCTCCTCAAGTGTCTTTTCCATGATACAGTGCCTCAGTCAGCTGCTGGTGCTGCTGCTATAACAGAATACCATAGACTGGACAGCTTAATCAATAAGAATTTCTCACTGTTCTGGAGGCTGGGAGCCTGAGATCAGGGTGCCAGCATGGTGAGGTTCCAATGACGATTAGAGTTTCAATGTATGAGTTTTAGGAGGATACAAACATGCAGACGATAGCATGTTGGCTCAGTGATCTTGAAAAATGCCAGTTGGATCGAGCCAGATCCCTGCTTAAAACCTTCACCGTGACCTATAAGGTTCTGAATTACCCAGATCAGCCCACCTTTCCAGTCTCATCCCATGCTGCTGACCCTTGCAAAAAATTGTCTGGCCACACAGATCTTTAATATCTTCAACTTCCCAACCCTGATGTTTTTTCATTATCTTTTCAACTGCCACTTCCCCCTCTTAACTAGTTTGTTCCTAATCACTTTACAAATACCAACAGAATTTCACTTTCTCAGGGAAACTTATCTGCCAGACCAAGTTATGACCCCAAGTTGTATTTCAAAGACATTTTTTTTATTTTCCTTTCAAGTCTTTATCACTATTTGTAACTATTAGATATTTTTATTTGAAAATAGCATTCAGGGGTGCCTGGGCAGCTCAGTCGGTTCAGCATCCAACTCTAGATTTCAGCTCAGGTTGTGATCTCACAGATTGCGGGTATGAGCCCCGCATAGGGCTCCACACTGGGGGCTCCACACTACCAGTGTGGAGCCTGCTTGGGATTCTCTGTCTCTCTCCCTCTCTCTCTTCCCATCCCCAGTCCACATGATCACTCTTTCTCAAAGTAAATAAATAAACTTAAAAATAAATAAACAAACTAATAGCACACACTACTGGAATACACTGTGCTCTCCTATACTATGGACTCCATGTCTGTTTGGCTCATTTCTAGACCTTCCTGCTCAAAACATGTTGAATATCGGGTTTTTCAAACCTACCAGCCTCCTTTTCTGGTCCCTTTCCTAGTCCATTGGGTTTATCCAGCCATGTTATCTGGAGGATTGTAAAACAGCAGATCTGGAAACAACCTTATAGATCATCTAACTTCCACCCCCATTTTGTATAACAAATGGGGAAATAAGACTAGAAAACAAATTGCCAAAGGCCATATAATAAACTAACTCATAGAAGAGCAGCACTAAAAATCAGGTCTTTTGTTTGTCGGTTCTCTGATATTTCAGGAGATTAAATCATTCCTTCTCCCATTTTTCTTATCACCATTTTTTAGATTGAAATCCGTTGTCGATTTTATAACCTAATATTGGTATAAAAATATATCCTTTTCAAGTAAAATATGGTTCTTGTTTAGAGTTATCATTCAGGTTATATCTACCCAAGCAACACGGATTAGAACACTTAAAATGTTTTGACTTCAAACAATGGTGATTAGATATTTTGACTCGGCATTTTGACTATTTTGGCCCCATGATTCAAGCCCAAAGATGAGTTTTAGTCTATGTTCATTAATACAAAAACATTAATCATAATTGTGCCAATCTTAATGCATGCACATCAAGAAAGAATTACCAGAGCAAACTCCATTAAGCCAGCTTAACTCCTTAATCAATGTTCTAAACAGCACACTTAAACCATTTCTGACCTTTTTGAAAGTTTTCCTTGAAATTACTTCTGAAAGATCAGTTCTTCGTGTACAACAAAAATTTGATTCATCATCCAATTTTTCTGGCTCCTATTATTATAACATCTAGTATAGTATTTCTTCCTTTGTGTCTAATGCTTCTCTCAAGTCCAATTTTCTTGTAGCGTGTTTTGCAGATGTGAATCTGCCTTTCAGGATTTGGTTCATGGCTTTATTTAACATATGCAGGTTTAGGCACTTTAGTGTTTTTTATTTTTTACAAAATTGAATTTTCCCCAATTTTTTTGGAGTTTAAAGACTTATGAACCAGGGTTTTGTTTTTGCAGTTAGCTTCCTCTATAATAAATTTTTCCATCTACTGTTTTATCTCTTATGAAATTTATTTTCTAGCGAGCAGTTCTGCCAGTTAAATGCAGTTTGAAATTGGACAAAAGTCTGTTTGCTATTATTTGATTCCTCCTTAAACACAGAAAAGTTTTAGCATTTTTTCTTTGGATATTTCAAGGTTTCTTTCTTTTTTTTTTTTTTTCCTGGTAGGGAATGGAAGTGGCCCAAGACAATCATCTGTTTAAATTGTTACCTGATGAAATATTTGATTTGAGGGGAAAACTATTTAGCTCTGACACTTCTTATCCCATCCCTTGTTTTACATCTGGGGAAATCAAGGGTCAGAGAGGTCTTCTGATTTGCATAGGATCACAGAGATAGGACTGGATTTCAGGTCTCTTGACATCTGGGACACTTTGAGGGGAAAGCCTCCGAAGTTGAGTATGCTTTCCCGAGAGGAGAAGCTGGCTTTTTGTTACTATGGCAATGGAGGGGATTTGAGATTTTTTGACAAGTTTACCCCCTACCTGTACTGCAAGGAAAAAAGAACCACTGAGCTAATCTTTAAATCTTTATGGTGATTCAAAACACTTTAGATAGATCCTGTCACATGCTTTATAAGTTCCTAATTGATTGTGTGGAATTAAGTTATTGGGCAGAGAACCATCTAATGGAAACACATTGATGAAATCATTTTTGAGGGACATTAATGGAACTTAAAATAAAACTGAAATGGCTTTATGGATTTTTCACTCAAACTGTTTATGAACATTTATTGCCAGTAAATTATATTGTGTCAGAAGAGGGAATCAGTAGGTATGGCTTTAATAGAAACCTTTTTGAAATAATAAAATCGAGAATAATTTATTATCTAAGAACAGATAGGGGATGGGAGAATTCATCCTGATGGATGTTTGTCCACTCTGCAGCTTCTAGAAGAGTGAAAAATGGTGTTAAAAGCAGAAGCCTGATAGGACTTGGAAATAAATGGTGTTTTTGAAAAGCACTAATATCTCATCTCATTGTGCATGTGGATTGTTTTCAGAAGAGAGGTGAGGGGAGATTTAGCAAGTGTTACTTGAGGGTATAAACATTGGGATTTGTTCATATCTCATAAAAAGCTGAACAAGTAGAGAATGATTTAATATAATGAAAGAGACAGTCTAGAATAGTAGTCACAGACATTGGTTCCAGGGCCAAAAGATGAGAGTTCGGGTTCTGACACCTCCTTTTCACTGTGCAACCATAGGAAAATATCCTGACTTCCCTGAGTGTCAGATTCCACATCCGTAGCAACAGACATGCATAGTCTCTACCTCATAATAATGATCAAATTAAAACAATTTCCATAATTTCTAGTTTCTAGTATGTGCTTTAAAAATGTCACTTTTAAGAGTCATAGAGGACCTGGATAAGGGGAGGAAAAAATAGGTTTCATAAATATTTTAGTACTATAAGCAGTATCTTATTGACTATCATCTGCTGATTTCTATGTGCCAAAGATCTCGTTCAATCTTCCAAGACCCCTAGGAGATAAAGTTACCATTAATATCCTTTCTTTTCAGAGAAGAAAACTGAGCATCATAGAGATTGGGTTTCATGCCCAAGGACACTCAGATAATGAGAAATTCTGGTACATTCCCCTGAGAAGTCATATCTGTGAGTCTGTTTTCCAGTATGGATGGCACGTATGGGCCCCTGTGGCAAAGTGCATCAAAAACAAAATCAGAGGGCATCTGGTTGGATGGTGGGAGCAAAAGGAGCCTTAGTGAGTGTCTTGCCCTTCATTTTGACCCCACATCCAGAGCCCGTCAACCACCCAGATCCTCTATGAGAGCCTAGACCCCTGGGTTTTGCTGTCTTGCCACCTTATGGGTGCCACATTCTCCTGGCATTCAGAAAACAAGACACTGGGGTATAGTGGCTAAAAGTAGGGCCTTGGTTCAGATGCCTGCATATGAATCTCAGCTCAGGCATTCACTAGCCATGTGACTGTGAGCCCCCTCTTTTTTAGCCCCACTTGTCTTGTAGGACAATTAGTTTTCTTGGTCTGGGGAAGAAACTACAGACCTTTGATCTCATTTTATTTTAAAGCAATATTTGTATTTAGCCCAAATAATATTCTCTTCTTAGCATAGCTCTTTTATTTTAAGAGGCACAGTTAAAAGGAGTTGGATTTTGGACATTCATTAAAAATGCAATGTGATACATGAGGAGTTTTATGACAGTAAATTAGTACTGCCATAGGAGTATTAGTACCAATTGGAAATAAGTAGTACCAAATTGGACCCCAATAAGGCATCCGGTGGAAGCCTAGGGAACCTAAAATTGAATCTGTCTGTATTCTGTGTGTGACCTTCGGAGACCATGGTTGTTCCACAAGCATATGGTGAGCACCCATAATGTATTAGATGACTTCATATAACCTTTTTTATCCCCCTTGGAATTTCTTTAAAAGGGTGGCAGAGCGAGGGGCCACTGGCTGTGGTACAGCACTTCCTTCCTGAGCTTAGTACAGCCAGATGTTAAGAAGTGGCAAATGAGGTTTGGTCAGTGTATCTGACAAATGGAGAAACAGACGCAGCACAAAACTTGAATAAAATAAAGAAAATAGTGCATGCTTTTGAGGTTCATTTTAAGAAAATGGCATTCTTCATTTTTGGACAATTGAACTGAATAAATGTAGTATATATCCTTATATATGTATGTATTTTGCATAGTCCTAAGAAGTAGGTATTCTTGGGCTTCAAGGGGCCTTATAAAATGATAGGAGGATACAGGAGATATCAGTGAAACACAAAGCCTCACAGCATTGTAATACCAGTTCAAATAATGAAGGTTGTCTATGAGCAGTACTAATTGTTGTATCGGTAAGTCAGACAATTAGGGCTGATTTTAAGGGAGGTAATGCTCTTTCTCATGCAGTTTTCATAGTTTTCTTAGTAGAGGAAGGGGAGATATGAGCTGGTACTAAAGAGTCAACACAGTGTATGTAAACAGAAATAACTTTCCTAGCCTTAATCAGGTGTATAATTGTTCCTTTTAATCGTTAAAAACAACAACAACAACAACAACAAAATAGGTTCCAGTGGCTCAGAACTAAGCATCTCTAAGGAATAGAAAGGGAAGGGATTTCAAGGGAAGCCCCTGTTAACTGCAGTAGTGACAGATGGGAATTGCTCAATAACAGGTTTGAGATGGTACTGAGAGGTGACTAAGGCCATGCTCTTGGGTCAGACACTTTAGAGCCACGTCCCAATGTGTCACTCATTGTCCCGTGATTTCTCCTGGCCTATTTTACCTACTAGGCACCCTCTACAGTATCTTTTGTCTAGGCGCTCTTCAAAGGATCACAAAAATCTTGGAGATGTGGATTGTATGCTCTGCAAAACAAAATTTAATACATGTGTAACAAAAGCCACATTATAGTCTATAATCCAGCCCAATCTTATTCAGTTATTGTGTTAGTCAGGATTCTTCAGAGAAACAGAGCCAATATGGATCTACCTATGGGAAGAAAGTCATTATAAGAAACTGGCTCAAGTCATTATAGAAGCTAAGGAGTCCCACAATCTGCTGTCTATAAGATGGAGACCCAGGAAAGTTCATGACATAATTCAGAATGAGTCCCAAGGCTCACTGAGAACCAGTGCAGTCAATGGTGTAGATTCCAGTCTGGGTATTAAGGCCTGAGAACAAGGAGCACTGATGGCAGGAGAAGACTGATATCCCAATTCAAGCAGTTAGACAGGAAGAACCTAATTCTTCCTTCCTCCGCCTTCTAGTCAGGCCCTCAACAGGATTGGCTGATGCTCACCCACACTGGGGAGGGCACACTGCTCTGCTAAGTCCTTTGATTCTACTCTCATCTGGAAACACCCTCACACCCAGATGTTGTGTTTAGCTCAGTATCTGATTACCTCATGATCCAAGTCAAGCTGACACATAAAATGAACCGCCACATTTATAAAGAACATAATAAAGTTTAAATCACTAGGGCAAAATAGTGTATGCATAATAAAACAACATGCTTGGGAAATTTACATTAAAAAATGTTGTATATAATTGAGACTGTGGGTACATTTTGATATATTTGAAAGGTGGTGTGTTGGTGTCTTGAAAGGCAAAAGTGTCTTATGGGCAGAAAAAGATCTTTAATGTCCCCACACTAAACGTCTCTTTGCCTACTGCAACTGTTGGTAGGGTGGTTGCAGGCAATAAATGAGCTAGTACATATGATGTGTACATGATGGTATCTGGCTTTTAGTAGTCACTCAAAATGCTAGCTCAGATTAATAGTTATCATTTACCAGGATACTTTAGTGACCATCCATGATGTTAAAATTTGAGGCATTGTTTGCTGATTTTACTTGCAGTAGTCTTACTTGTATCAAAAAGATTAAATATTTTTACAGTTGCTACAAAAGTCAAGAAACCATTTCATTTTCCTAGACTTAGCTAAGATAAATCTGGATTTGTAATATCAGTGGTTAATGGAGGAATTCTAGACATCATAGCAATGCAAGAGGATTCTAGAAATTCACACATGCATACAAGGTATTATTCTGCCCCTTTTTGTGGCTTCAAAGAACTACACCAAAAAATGTATAAAAATCAACACCTTTACTTCAGAGTACAGGATACTGCCTAGCTAAGTTTAATTGAAAAACTAATATTCAGTGCAATTGTCTGTGATAAACTAAGGTGTAAATGAGTTGAAAAACACTTTGGGAGCAGACAAATCAGATAATCACCACCTCTATGGCTGGGAAGGTTCAGCTGGTGATAACAAGTTGTAAAGATAAAAGCTTGTAGCAAGGTCAAGAGCTAACTGTCTAGATTGGGTTGGGGATCAATGTTGAATAATACTCAAAGTGTGAAAGCACTGAACTTCAAATGATCTCTCACAGTGTTCTGTTTTGTTTAACTTTTCAAGATAATAGTGTAGAACTTTAGGGAAAAATGTTTTTGCTAGATTTTATTAGGTGAATAGTTTACAGTGTTACAGTGTTCTCCACCATCCACCCACTGCTGAGATGTTGTATGTGTTCTATGATTTGTGCCCCACACTGAAATAAGAGGGCTTCAGCTGCTGTTTTTCAAAACATTTCCAGTTGGGTAACTATTAATAGTTGATGAGAGACAAGAGTTAGACTGTGCCATTTCTAGGCTTTTTTTTTTTTTTTTAATGTTAACATTGTATTTGCCTCATGGCCTCACTCTGATCTCAGCAAGAACACTTTCAAAAGAAGCTCCTTGTTTTTTCACAGGCTGTTTGCATGATTTGATTCAGTGCTCCCCCCCCCTCCCCCAAAGGTAGGAAGCTAAAGCCAATGGCAAAATGTGTGCTTTGGGTTGTGTGAAGGATTCACTACATTTAGCTCCACTCATTGTGCTGATCATGTCCCCAGGTGACATGCAAAGTCTCCAACCTCTGTTTGCTTTTTTCTTTTGTTTACAGGAGCGGAGGGCACAGTGTTCCCTAAATCTATAGAGACACCTAATGTCAGGGCAGACCCCTTCAAGGAACTAAGGTAAATTTCTGACTATGCTTTGCATTGATTAGTGGCTGTTTCCTTTGTCTGAGAAACTGGCTGATGATCCATTTTGACTATAAGGAATGTAACAGCGTCACAACATGAATATACAAACTGGGAGAGATTAGAAAGGACAAGAAGATAAACTACAGCCAAGGGAAAATTTTCTCTGAGAACTTAAGAAGATTGAGGGTTTGGAGGAAGATTGCCAGCCTTGTAATTAGGAGATGCAGGATTCATTCATTTGCACTGCCTGTTTCCTGCTCTATTTTGTGGGACCAAAAAACCTAACCAGTTACAGCACTAGTCAGTAATTGGTGCTGATCAGCCCAAAGAAAAGTGGTATCTGAAAGAAACTGGACTCTAATATGATACAGATTTTTGTTTGTATGTAATAATCTCTCCATTACTTGGAGTGTTATGGTACTAGAACTACTTTCTGTGGATATTCCCTGTACTGGTGTTAATCTTCAAATATCTATAATTGTGCTGCCTTTAGCAGAAAAAGACTCTGAGATCCTGTATATTTACCACCAACAACTAAGGAAACAAAAAAGAACAATAGATATACCTATAGATAAACAGACAAACAGAGATAGATATAACCTAAAAACCATTACAGCCACCAAAGGACCATCCCTGGCTCCAAAAAGGAACCCATAAAAAGTGGTATGTTGACACAAATATAACTATAATTTTTACCATATACTTATGATATAGGCAGGCTGGGACCCAGAGGGGTCTCCCGCAGGACCAGTAAGAGGGTCCTGGCCTTCATGCAGGAAGAAATCAAATATAATCTGGAGAAAGTGAAAGCAGAATTTATTGAATAGCATGAGTGACAGACAGAAAATAGCAGATGGAGTGTCTGGGAGACTCAGAAAGGAAAGGAGAATGAGTTTCAGCATCGCTTGGGATTAGGGTTTTATACGGGAAAGGGGCCTGAGGTTTGTGTTTCTCCAGGAATCCAGGGTAGGGTCTGATCAACTGCAAGTGTTGGGTGACCAATAGCTGTTATTCCATAAATCACTGAAGGTAGGGGGTGTTGATGCCAGTGTAGGCTGTGGTTTGTTGGAAGATAATGTCCTGGAACATGTTTGGGTTTTGGCTCTTCTTAGATGTTATCAGATGTTTGGGACCTAGAACAAAATTCAGATTAACTTTCTTGCTCCCCCTTGGAAGTGGGAACATAGCTCCTTTGGCTTATTCAGAAATGGGGTCTAGTAGAAAAACAGCAGAGATGGAGCCTTTCTAAAATGGAGTCTCTACTGCTTCCCTACCTCATTTACAGCCATGAAGAATTCAGTGAATGCTGGATTTCTTCATTTCTTGTAGTTCTTCTAACATAAATCATCATAAATAATGTTGAATATTTAATAGTAGACATCAAACATAAGCAAATGTGTTTGTATCACACAAGCCATATCTACTTTTTCAAGATGCAGCCCCGAGATCTATGTCTTGCTAAAATGGCAACAGCCATGTTGGCGTTTGGATTTCCCTGAACAGAAACACATTCTCAGTAAGTGGAGAATATATCTCCTCATTACAAAATGCCTAGCATTCTTGCAAAGCTTGTAAGGCTTTATGACTATAGGGAAATAAATTGGGCCAAAGGAAGAGGATAGTTGGTGAAGAAAGAGAACATTTACTTCTCCAAGTCCCGTATACCATGGGCTGTATTTTTTTTTTTTTTAATTTTTTTTCAACGTTTTTTATTTATTTTTGGGACAGAGAGAGACAGAGCATGAACAGGGGAGGGGCAGAGAGAGAGGGAGACAGAATCGGAAACAGGCTCCAGGCTCCGAGCCATCAGCCCAGAGCCTGACGCGGGGCTCGAACTCACGGACCGCGAGATCGTGACCTGGCTGAAGTCGGACGCTTAACCGACTGCGCCACCCAGGCGCCCCGGCTGTATTTTTAATATTATATGCTACATTGCAAGGTTTTATTTTTTCCTTGAATAGTTGCTTCCATCTCAGGGCTTCTTCCTGACAGAAGTTACCTGACCGTCAGCTAGATCCTTTGTTTCATCTTAGGTACTAAGCAGGAATCTTTTCAGCAAATCCACCCAAAGAAACCTGTATTTCAGGACTCTGAGAGCAAGCTCATTCTCTGAGAGTGCAGCGAATCCTCGTGTCTGTGATATAAGAGCTCTTTTTTGAGACAAGCTAATGTGTGACCTGTTTCCCTTTCTTTTCACAGACCTCTTAAGGAACAGAGTTATTTTTTAACACAACTGGTCAGTAATTAGTGCTGATCAGTCCAAAGAAAGGTGCTGTCTAGAAGAAGTTGACCTCTAAATATGACCCAGTAATTCCTCCCCTCCCCCATGGAACAAGTGCTCCATTACCTGGAAGGCATGGAAAATATGAGAGTCAAAAATTTAGGCTAACTTTGCTTTAAATAGAAAAATAAGGGCTCCTGAGTGGCTCAGTCAGTTAAGCGTCCGACTTCAGCTCAGGTCATGATCCCACAGCTCCTCAGTTCGAACCCCGTGTTGGGCTCTGTGCTGGCGGCTCAGAGACTGGAGCCTGCTTCAGATTCTGTGTCTCGCTCTCTCTCTGCCCCTTCCCACTCATACTCTGTCTCTCTCTGTGTCTCAAAAATAAATAAATGCAAAAATATTTTTTTAATAGAAAAATAAATCTTACGTGGTTAAAAACAAACCCAGCCCACATCAAATAAAAAGACAAATTATCCAAGCATCAGCGCACTTTAGAGATCCATATTCTGAAAACTTTAGAGCACAGTAATTGCTCATATAAGGTTGTAGACTATGGTCCTCTGTTGACACCAATGGAAAACCCTGGGACCTTGCCTTAAAAAAATTAAATCTCCAAAATTTACAAGTGAATCTCCTGAGTCAAAGTGCAACAAAATAAGGACTTCTGCTCATTGCTACCTTCCCATTGTTTATTTTAAAGTTGTAAGCATATCCTACAGAAACAAGAAATAAAATTTTCTTGCAGGACACATAAAAAGACTTTCATACGTCATTCTACAACTGGAATGTAGAATGTTTGCCCCTATTCAAATTGTGTTGATGGTTGATAGCCTGAATGGAGTCAGGGCCTAGAATGTGATAATTAGCTCCTTCATCCTTATGATTTTTTTTTTTATTTTAATGGCACTTTGTAGGAGAATCTCTGACCAATTGAAAGATAATGAAATGTAGATGATATATTAGCCCAGACCAGTGCTTCTGTGGATGTTTCACCTTTGTCATCTAATGGTACTACACTTTACTCTTTGCTATTGAACGGTATTGACCTTGAATATTGAGTAAATAGGTAATGAACTTGGTGACTAAGTCTTCTGGCCTCTGACTTTACAGTTGGATCAGTTTTACTGATCCAGTGCATTTGTGCTGGGATGTCTTCTCATCTTAGGAAAGTAGAATAACCTAAGGAAGATCCCTGGATTTGTGCCAGCAGATAGCACTGAGTGAGCTGTTCAGGTGAATAAGAATTGGTCCACTCCTCAGGAGCAACACAACTGAGGGGAAGAATATCGAGCTGGGGGTCAGATACCTACAGCAAACACACTATATAGCCTTGAGCTAATCCTGGAGCCCTGATATCTATAAAAAGCCAGGTCTCTTCAGGCTCCAAACAGCTAATCCCCTTATATTATTTTACTTTTTATTATAAAGTAATTTTAGATTAACAGAATAGTTGCAGGGGACCTCAGTGGCTCAGTGGTTAAGAATTGGACTCTTGATTTTGGCTCAGGTCATCATCTTGTGGTTTGTAGATGGAGTCCCAAGTCAGATTCATATATTCTCTCTCTCTCTCTCTCTCCTTCTCTCTCTCTTTCTCTCTTTCTTTCTTTCTCTCTCTCTCTCTCTTTCTTTCTCTCTCTCCTTCTCTCTCTCTTTCTCTCTCACTCTCTCTCACTCTCTCTCTCACTCTCTCTGCCTAAATAAATAAATAAACAAGTAAATAAACCTTTGCAAAAAAAAAAAAAAGAGTTGCAATATTCCTGCAGATTATCCCTCTATACCCTTTACCTGGTATTTCTGATGTTAACATCTTACATATCCACGGTATATTTATCAAAACTAAAAAATTAACATTGTAGCCCCATAAAATATCTTAATTTTATGTAAGATTTGCTTAAAAACGTGCAATCACCTGAATGCATTACAGATCCAAAAAATATGTAAAGAAGAGTTTAACAGAAAAACTATTTGTTTATACGTGAATTAATGCATCTTTAAAACTCCCACTGCAGTTGTTAGAATGTTTTTAATGAGAGTTGTTTTTTTTAATTTTTTTTTACTTTAACTTGTTTTATTTTTTATTTTTTAAAATTTACATCCAAATGAGTTAGCATATAGTGCAACAATGATTTCAGGAGTAGATTCCTTAGTGCCCCTTACCCATTTAGTCCATCCCCCCTCCCACAACTCCTCCCATAACGCTCAGTTTGTTCTCCATATTTATGAGTCTCTTCTGTTTTATCCCCCCCCCCCTTATTTTTATATTATTTTTGCTTCCCTTCCCTTATGTTCATCTGTTTTGCATCTTAAAGTCCTCATATGAGTGAAGTCATGATATTTGTCTCTCTGACTAATTTCACTTAGCATCATACCCTCCAGTTCCATCCATGTAGTTGCAAGTGGCAAGATTTCATTCTTTTTGATTGCTGAGTAATACTCCATTGTATGTATATATACCACATCTTCTTTATCCATTCATCCATCGATGGACATTTGGGCTCTTTCCATACTTTGGTTATTGTTGAGAGTGCTGCTATAAACATGGGGGTGCATGTGTCCCTTCGAAACAGCACACCTGTATCCTTTGGATAAATACCTAGTAGTGCAATTGCTGGGTCATAGGGTAGTTCTATTTTTAGTTTCTTGAGGAACCTCCATATTGTTCTCCAGAGTGGCTGCACCAGCTTGCATTCCCACCAACAGTGCAAAAGAGATCCTCTTTCTCCACATCCTCGCCAACATCTGTTGTTGCCTGAGTTGTTAATGTTAGTCATTCTGACAGGTGTAAGGTAGTAAGTATCTCATTGTGGTTTTGATTTGTATTTCCCTGATGATGAGTAGAGAGTTGTTTTTTTAAATAATGTTCTATACCCAGATTTTCTTTGCCTTACTTGTCAGTGGGAACTGAGTTAAAAAAACTACAGGTTATTTTTCCATACACCATCTTCTGAACTGAACAAGCAAAATTTAAATATCCATCCATGTCCTTCACTTACCCCAAATATCAAACATGGGAAAATAGCATCTATTTTAGAGACCTTGTCTGTTGGTATAACTTGTTTCCTCCAACATCAATTTGGATTTTGAAGGTTTTTTTTGTTCTTTTATTGTTGTTTGTTTGCTTGTTAATGAGAGGCAGATGTTAGGCCTCCAGCACATCTTCCTAGAAGATCTCAATCCTCGGCTCAAAAAGTAGTAGCTTCCTCTGCTAGAGTTTCGGTTGACTGCTTTCTTTTTCAGAGTTACTATCGTTACTGTATTCACAGTGTTCACTTAAGATGTTTGTAAATAATCCAGAGTTGAGTTGAAAAATCACAAAAGAGGGTTGCTTCTCTCCAGACAAATAATGAGGGTTAGCAAGGTCTGAGCCCAATATCCAAGTTGGGTGGTTTGTTGACTTTGCCCCTGAAGGACAATTCTGAAATAATGACATGTTGCTCTAGATTCAAGACTCTACTGAAAAAAATCTACCAGTCACTATGCTTATCTCTTGAAATAAGAAAAACTAACTTGGAACAGAAACTGGATTTTAATAAATTCACGATCTGAAATTCATAATCTGACTATATTAAATGTTCACTTGTTCATTATCTTTTTTCCTGGTGTCTGTGTATAAAGACAATTGGAAAGTTCCCTGATCTCAGGCTGTGCATGATCTGAGACAGGAAATAGGCCATTTAGTTTTGCATATGTATTTTCTGTAAGAACAGAAGCTACCTTTGAAGGTCTACCTTGCTCTAAGGATTCTTTTCAACTATGAAGCTCTCTGTAAGATTCTGATCCTACAGGAACAGGAAATAGACTGTGAGATCTTATTTCCCAGACATATGCCAGGGCAAATGTAAAACATAGGAGAAGGTTACCTAGACCACTAAACATATATAGCCAATTCTGTTCCTCTGGATATCACTAAAAGCTTGGAAGGGACCAAAAAACAGCAAGAAACCAAAAGATCTTTACAAAAGAATTTTTCATCAACTAATGTGCGGATGTGGTCTTACTCTACATACAGTTATGATAAGGGTGGTGACCTGATTTCCATTTCATCATAGGTCAGTCACTCTTGGCCAGTTTTTTTTTGTTTGTTTTGTTTTGTTTTGTTTTTTGTTTTGTTTTTTTGTTGTTTTTTTTTTGGACACTAGGAGTCAAGGCATGTGCTAAATATTTGGAATAAAGAGATAAATGAGTACTCAAATAATTTATAGTTAAGGAGAATAAGATAGACATGCAACCCAAATATAAGGTAGAATGATAAGTGATGGACTAGATATATGAACAAAGTCAGAGGACACACAGAGAATGACACAGAGAATTCTACCTGAGAGGGTTAGGTATGGGATATTTTAGTCGCAAGATGAAAGAAAAAGCCGGTAAGTGGGCCTCAGAATTTAAAAAGCATGGTTCTCTAGGTCCACTTAATGTAAAGGCAAATAGGCCAATGTATTTCTGTAGCTCCCAAGAATATTACCGTGTCATTTCTAAAAATGAGGTGCTATAATTTCCTTATGACCATTGTGTTATTTAATAAATTGTGAAGGCAATCTCAAATATGATCACAGAGGACTTTAAGGATTGTTACAAGTTTCAGAGTTTAGTACATAATTCAGAACTGTAAGAGTCATTACTATCAAACCCATTCTGCCTCTTCAAATAAACAAGGCATTTCTTTGCTACTGTGTTTTTTTCCCCACAGCATTACCAGACTTTTAATAATAAAGCAGAAAGATGCATCTGTTACTCCCAATATGCACTTGAGTATTCTGTAGGATCTTTTTTTAATGGATAGATACTAATCTAAACTCCTTTGGGAACGTTTGAGATTTAAAGTCTGTGTATATCATAAGAAAACAAGAATTAGACACTTCCAAATTGACAAAAAATGAATTTATTTCTTTAATTTTATTTTAAAACGGCTGTAGCCAACTAAATGTTTATTTGACTGGCAGCGGTTTATAAATGTAAGCCACCGGAACAGTCTGTTAAAGCATCAGAGTTCTATTAATTAGAGACTTAGTAATACTTCTCCCTTCCCGTGTCCACCTCAAAAGTCAAAATAGCAAAAATACTGGATAGGTGGTCACATTTTTAATGATATGTGTAATATATATATTATATATACATGGATATATATCATTTTATACACATATGACATTTTTACATATATGCATATATACATATACACATACATATGTATTTTATATATATATATGCAGGTAGAGAGAGGAGGGAGAGGCTATATATTATGCTTCTTATAGCTATGGGTGCATGGTATATGGGGGAATACCATTGTAAGAGAAATCCTTAAATGTTCTCCTTTTTAAACATTTTGCAGACATGTTCTGTAATTTTGTTTATCTTCCCTCTCCTCTAACTTCCAATTCCATGTACTTAGACTAGGTTTTTCAGTTTTATTTTGCACATATGAAATTCACAATTGTCTGATCACAGATCATGAATACTGAAGTGATTCAAAGGAGAAATGAAAATGTACAATGGCCAGATAATGTCATAGATACTCACAAGCCTTACAAAACAGAAGGATCATGATACAATGTTCATGTTGGTCAAGAGTCATGCTTTGAAGGTATCCTGCATTGTGTTTGAGTTTGGCCCCAAATCCTATCTTCTTTGTGAACTTGGACAAGTCTCCTAAGCTATCCTCACCCAGTGCCTAGAACATGGGAAAAGCTCAGTGAACATTAATTCAACAAATGTTAGCTACTGGGAGGAGCAAGCAGCTCATTTTCATGGGGCTCCAGCCCTCAGACACGAGTCCCTAAAGTTTTAAATTTCATCAACCAGTAAAAAGTTTCTATGAAACCTGGGTGACTAATAATTCTTTTTCAATAAAGGACAAAACCAAAAAGCTTTTGTGTATCTACATCTACTGTTGACTAAGACATAGCCTTAGAATGAAAGCCCCATAAACTGTATGCATGTAATAATATTAGCATATAATTGCGGAGGCTCCATTTTCTCATTTTGCCTAAGATGCTAGGGACTGTATCACAATTTTTCACCAACCTACAGTGCCCACCCAGAAAAAATGAACATCTGAAAGCCACAGGCAAGAGCTTAAAGAAGTCCACTTTAAGGTTGCAAACCTGTCTGAAAACCCAAAGTAATACATCTTGTCCATCTTTCAAGACCATATATGTCCCTTTTCTCCCTCCTTCCCTTCTTCCTGCATTCCAGAATCCTATCATCCCCCCCTCCCCTTTTTTCATTAATACCAAAACAGAGTTTGGATTTATCTACCTATTTATTTTGTTCCCTTATCCCCAACCTTTTCTCTAGGTGCCCTTTTCACCATGGTTCTCTAAGTATATAGGAGAAACAAAGGGGTAAAGGTAAAGGGATCCTGCCATATTTGAGGTATTTCCATCTTTCCCTTTGCCATATTTATCTAAGGCTTTTTTGTTTTACAAATATGATAGAGATTATATTTTAAAGCTACCAAACCTTTGTGATCTGCCGACATCTCCTCTGTACAGTATAATTCTACCATTGGAGGCCAAGGAAGGATAAATGGAAGATAACATCATGGGGGAAACGGAGTCTACGGCATAGAGGAATTCCCACTCAGGAAGAGGAAATGGAAAATCCATCTTTTCTGATCTCTGGTGAAATGTAGTAAGAAGATAGGAAATGTAGGGAAAGCAAGTGGTAAAATATACTACAGCCTGTTGACCTTTGTTCTCTGATTCATGGAAAGGGGAAACCAATTAGATTTCAAGGAAAGTCAGAAGCAGAGGGTCATTGTGCATTTTCATTTGGGACTCTAGGAGGAAACCAGCTTATAGAGCTGGTTGGTCTCACAACCCTCTGGATTGTCATGTGGCTAGAGAGGAAGAGGGGACTTGGGTCAGCACTCTCAAATCTCCTTCAGCTCCTGGGGGTTGGCAATGCCAGGGCAGGAAGGAATCCACGTGGTATCCTGTTGAGCCCGGCAGATTGATGACTGATGGGGCAGACTAGTGGGCTCCTGGGCAGCTTCCCTGCAGTGGGTCTGTGGGCTCCAAAGCAGACAGTCCGATTTAGTGGTACAGTGGAAAACCTACCCAGGCCTCAGGGCCTGCAAACACCATTCAGACTTCACTCAGCGAGCATTAAATGAGCCCAGTGAGCAGTAACCAGAATTCACCCCGTGAGAACTTAAGTGTGGGCTGCTAACCTGATGTCAATCAGGACAACATCTTATGGAATCTGAACTGTCTTTGTTCCTGTTACCACAAGGTCACATAAGCCCCATCCTCCCCATATCCATTATGATATAAAGTGGGAGAAGAAAATTGAAAGATTAATTATTTATCCTAATGGGAAAGAATACTTTGTAATCACAGAGAAGATGCCACAAGAAGTGTAATTTTTTTCTAACAATCCATAAGGATAAATTTGAGAGAACAATTAAGTCAAGTAAGAACAACAAAGAAATGCCATTTGCTATCACTGATGAACACAGTTTGTAAATTGGGCAGCCTGCAATACAAGGTATTATGTCAGTCACAATATCTGAGCTGACCATCAGGCTTCAGAAGCCATGAGTCTTCCCCTGTGTGTCTTGTAGGGAACACCGGGTATGATCAAAAGGAAAAAAAAAATGCTTTCAGAATCCATCACCGGCACCTGCTATTAGTGATTTAGTTTCTCTGTAAGTCTTGAACTGGCATTGATTGACACTCATACTCCCCAAAATGCTCCTAGATTTATAAACTCTTAAACCAACAAAATACTGGAGGAAATGCCTTAATAACCAAAACATTTACATGGGTCTCTCAAAATGATTACTCGACTATCTCTGACAGCTAAAACCATCAACCATGTGAAATGAGGCACCTTAGTACCTATGTGGTTGTCCCTTAATGGCTGGCCCATTTTCATCTGAACCCAAGAAAGGCAATGTGATACATGATTATCATTATCCAGGACAAGTGGCTTTTACTTAAGAATTAAAATTATATCTTTTAAATTAATTTTTAATGTAAGAGTTCAAAATGTGAAAAAATTACTCAGAAGATTAACTCATGATTGGGGGGGGGTTGCGGGTTGAAATGGCACTTTCGTCCATGTTGTCAGGGCAGGTATGAGATCCTAAATTAAGTGCTAACCTCTCAGCCTTTTAGAACAGAATGGGCATGAGTATAGGTTTGCCAAAATTCCTGAGTTGGGACTACCTTGTGACTTTATTATTGTTTTTATCTTGATTAAAATGTCAGCAGCTGCCATTTATTATGTAAAGTGTGTGGGGTAGATTGTTCTATTATTCTTGAAAAACACACAATTGCTTTGTGATTCTCCGTTTTTTTTTCCCCCTCAGTAGGATGGCTCTGCTGGGTGCATAGACAGAAAATCTTGCTTAATTACACCCTTCATGATTTTGGCTCAAAGCCAGCCTTGTTTTATTCCAATTATAACCTTTTCAAAACAAAGAGTAATGGGAGTTGAAAGGAACAAGCTGACAACAGTTTTTTACCTGAAATAAGTTGAGAACTAGAAGTGAATCATAAAAAGAAAAAAAAATCAGCCAATGGATGTCATTTTGTTTCTTACTCCAGAATTTTCCATGGATTGTTAGAATATAATATAAATGAGATCAAGACCATCCGATCTCAGAGAGAATTCTATAAACTCACTGGATTTCCTGGCCAGGGACTATGTGCCAACTTGGGTCAAATGTCAATCCCTTGTTTGCTATCCTTTGGTGGCTCCCACTGACTTGAAGATAAAATTTCAAAACCAGAGTACTCACAAGTAACCTTCAAGTAGTTGATCTGGCCCTGGGTGATGTCCTGGCTTCTTGTCTCTGATCACCCTTACCCCCCTTCCAATATTTTCTTTCTTTTTTTTTTTTTTTTAAATAATTTGTTGTCAAGTTAGCTAGCACACAGTGTATACAGTGTGCTCTTGGCTTCGGGAGTAGATTCCCATGATTCATCATTTACATACAACACCCATTGCTCATCCCAACAAGTGCCCTCCTCAATGCCCACCACCCATTTTCCCCACTCCCCCCAACCCCACCCCCATCAGCTTGTTCTCTGTATTTAAGAGTCTCTTATGGTTTGCCTCCCTCTGTGTGTAACTTATCTTTCCTTCCCTTCCCCTATGGTCTTCTGTTAAATTTCTCAAATTCCACATTTTGTTTCTCTCTCTGTTCTCCTCCTCTCCATTGCCTGTTCCTCCCACTGAACTTTTAATTCCTGTGCTCACATTTCAGTTTCTAAACATATTTTACTCTATAGCTGTTCCCTTCGGTAGCACCCTGTATTAATTTTGCAGGTGTATTATCGTCTCTTTATTCTTTGATGATATTAGTGATCATTTCAAATTTCTCCCGTTCTTACTTTTTAAAATTATGTTTCAGGTCACTGGCTTTTTGATTGGGACTTTTTCAAATGGCTGGTGATTCTCAGATGTCTGTTTATGTTTTAGCATGAAGCACTAAGAATCTTTTGGGAAGTTTTGTGTGCATGAATGGAGCTTGTTGGATGTTGGGCTTCGAAGTAAGTAGCATGGTCAGGCTGGGATTTTTAGGTGGGTGACTCCAAATATGAGACTCTATATGCCTTTTTTCTCTTGGGCTGGTCAGTTTCCCCAGGCCACTGATTAGTGTCCTAATTCCTTGCTGGGAATGAAGCTCGTGTTCAGGTGGAGCCTACAAGGTGTCATTCTTCAACATGTAGATTTTCACTTAATTCCCTGTTTTCAGTATAGCACTGCCTTAGCTGTCCTTGTCTCACAGAATTCAAGTCTTCCATAGTGAGTGTCCTAGTCCATTTGGACTGCTATAATAGAATATCATAGACTGTATAGCTTATAAACAACAAAAATATTTTTTAGAGTTCTGGAGGCTGGGAAATCCAAGATCAAGGTGCTGGCATGTTCCTGCTGAGGGCTTGCTTCCTGGTTCATAGACAGCCATCTTCTTGTTGTATGCTCATATGGCAGAAGTGGCTAGGGAGCTCTGGGGTCTCTAAGGGCACTAATCTCATTTGTGACGGCTTCCCCTAATCACCTCCCTCGAGCCCCACTTCCTGTAACCATCACATTGAGGATTAGTGTTCCACCATGTGAATTTGGCAGGAAATGCGGTGGGGGGCACATTTAGTCCATAATGGTAAAGGTGGCCTGGTCCCCTGGGTATGTACAGTGGAGAGACATCTAGTCTGAGAGTTTCCCATGGAGACCTCAACCAGCCTTCCTGAAAACAGTCCCACCAGATTATCAGTCACAGTGATGCAGGCATGTTTCCATGCCTGCGCCTTGCAGGGATTATGCAGCCTGAATTTACTTTTGGCTAGGTCTTCCCCAAACCCACAGGCTCTTAGCTTTCAGTTTTCTGTCATCTGCTAGTGACGTCACCTCTCTTTGCTTTTCAACTTCCAAAACTTGATCAATACCTTTCTTCTACCCGCGCTGCTTCTCTTTTCATTGTGGGTGTGTGCCTTTTGGGGGGGTCATTTTACAGTTATTGCATTGGCATTTCAGAAGGAACAAAGGTAGACCTTTGTTGAGCTCAGTCAGAACTCCATGTGACTTCAGCACTTGTACCTTCTCTTTGTTTCCTCTGCTGTACCTTGGTGCCTTCCCTTAGAGCTTTGTTATTCCCTTGCCTTGAAACATTCTTCTGTACTCTCTGTCTACATAATCATGTTTCAACTCTCAGCTTAAATCGCACTTCCTAAGGAAACCCCTTGGGGCACACCCCTGGCTCATATGACCTACCTGTTACAGACACACAAAAGCCCCTACATTTCTTCCTTTTTGGAGTCACTGGCTGAGATGTCTTCCATGTTTGCCATTGCCCACACTCACAAAGGGGTTTAGGTTAGATGGATCATTACAAATGTATCCTCTCCAAAGGTATGTGCTCAATCAGCACAAACATGAGTAGTTGCCTCCTTCACATTTGTTTGTAAAGGAGAGCCCATCAAAGTCTCCTGGATTTTGTCTAAGCACTTATTATCCCATGCTTTTGTTTCTTCTGTCCACATGAAGTCATTTCCAAAAGAGAATAATTCAGTCTTCTTTCTCTTACAAGCAGTGTCAAAACTTTTGATTCTGTTTTCACCCTGGTTGTAGAGTCGTCACACTCCGGCAGAGCCATGCTTAACTGGAAGCCTCTGGCCTGTAGTTTCTCTCCATTTTCTCAACCATGGTTATTATCGTTCCTAGAGGAATGCGAAGTCCACTTTTGCCCAGTTTTGCATGTCATTGTCCCTTCCTATTCACAAAGGGAAATGAGTTTCCAGGTCTTTGAGATTTTTTTTTTCCAAAAAATAAAACCTGAGTCATTAATGATTATTTTCCTTGCCTGACATCTGAGCTCAGGCATACTCACTCCAGAATAACAGCACAGAGCCATTTGAATCCTGTGACTGTACAGGCACCATACTCCTAACCTTGAATAGAACATTGATGCTAATAAATTCCGGGGCTTAAAAATGTGAATTATAGTCATTTCACACTTCGTGGCAGCTTCATGCTGAAGAAATAGCTTCAAACTTAATTATAATGCTTGTCCCTTCATTAAGTGCAGATGACATTCCTCAGATAGATTTCTGCAATGACATCTGAGGGAAGAAGTTCAGAAACTTATTAGTTATTCATGATGGAGAATATTGACTGTGTACTGATTAAAGGAAAGTGTTGACACCCTTCTTAACATGATGCATCTGTCTGTTAGTTTATGGTTCTCCCTGTGGTCTTCATGGAAATCTCTTTGGGAAATGAAGAAAATACCCTTCAGCCTCTGAGTGCAAATATCTATGGAAAATATGCTTGATATGTGGGATTAAAAAGGAGAGCAGGAGGCCTCGGGCCTCTGATTACCCACCCCCACAAATGACTGAGCTATACTTTGAGGACCATTTGTGAGACACAACCATAATGAATTGGACACGTCCCCCTCTCCATGTTTGAGGAGCTATTACAATACATTCAGCACATTACTGAGTGATTCTCAAGCTAGAAGTCAGTTCTTAAAGAAGGATGCATGGAGAGTTTTGCCTCCTGTCGTATACTAATACTATATCTTGAGTCATGCAGTGACTAAGTCAAATGAACAAGTAAAGGCACAATGTTCCTCTCTCTGCACAATGTGTGATATTCTTACAAAAAGAGAATTTTGCTATTCTAATGATGTGGGATGTCTAAGGAGTGAGGGCAATAGAACCCAAAGTGAGGAATCCCAACATAAGGAAGCAGTTTCTAATGGTCTGCAGTGGTAAATTATCTCCCTTGATACTCGTGAGAGACTCAACATAAGCAGGGGGCTGCCAGACCAAGACTATTATAGAGATGTGTCATGCATCAAAAGATGGGAAGATTTTAACTAAATGACCTTTCAGATATGCTTTAACACCAACATTCTAAGACTCAGCCTTCAAAGTACTGCTCATGGATGTGATGTTACCAGGGTCCTCTCATTACATTTAAATTCCTTTTAAAGCATTCAGTGAGCTAATCTTGACTGTAACCTTGAAGGACACAGTCTGTGACCAACATTGATTGATTCCTTTTTATTTTTGCTTGCACTATGAGTGTTTGGAGTACAATTCAAATTCTTCACATTCCTGTGGTGCTTTGTAAATTTCAAAGCATTTTTATAAATACTCCCTCAGAAACAACCTAAAGTAGGACAAGAGGGATTGGCTTCATCCCCCATGGTACCCATGAGGAGACTGAGGGGTTAATGTTTGGCATAAGAAAAATGTTACTTTCTCAGAGCTCAGTAAGATTTTGAGGTTTTAGTCTATGGGCAGAATCCCTCACACTGGCAGCAGTACAGAGTAAAGGTGAGGGGAAGATTCTAGAGCCTGACTACTAGACCCTAGATCCCCGTGTTGTCCTTCACTGCTAGGATATGCCTCTGGACAAGGTTTTAAAACCTCTTTCTATGCCAGCTGCCTCATTTGTGAACAGGGGGATGAGAACAGCACCAATTCAGAAAGGCTTGTGAGACCCAAATAGCATGATGTATACGAACAACTTCACACATACCTAGAATGTAGGGACTCAGATGTTAGTTTTGAGGACTTTGTTGTTGAAGCAACAGACCATTACTCATTCTGGATTATGCCCACAGGACCTGTCCCAGTGATAGGGGTAATTTTGCTCTGTCATTTGCCTCTCAAAGAAAATGGTCAGCAGTGGGTTCCTAGCCTATTTTATACAAGTCAATATAATCAAAACAACAATAAAACAAAGTTTAAGGCAATCAAAGTAACAAACATTAATAGTGAACTTTAACCCAACTTTGGAAATTTTCTTAGAGCAAAGCCATTTGCCATTTGTATTCATGCATTAGAGAGGCAAACCTTGTCCTAAGGAGAGGGAAACTGAGAGGTTGCACTACACAGACAGGATGAAGTGGTTAAGTGTTGTGGTTATGCATGAAAAGCTGAATGTTTTAAGCACTCATACAGCAAATAGCTTTTGACCTTTTTCTGAATTTCCTTGCAATATGGTGAGGATGGAGGTGGAAACATTGTTTAAAAAGGAAAAACAAATTAGCTCGTAAGTTTTAAAATGTTTTAAAATCCACTAACTCTAACACTGCCTTGACGAAAACACTGCCCCTCCTAGCTTCTTCAACCATTTCTAGAAAGGAGACAGAAGCTTAGACCAGCTTCCCTGGGGGACAAACCAGGTAGAAAATCCCAGAAATAAGAAGCCTCATCTGGGTACCTTTCATCCTGGTTGTCAACTGCCACCAGGAATCAATGGCTCTCTCATAAGCCCAGCAGGAGAATGAAATTACACATGAAATCCTAATGAGATTTCTTTTAAAATTTTTCACATTGACTCTTTTGTACCATCCTAGAGCTCACCCATTTATTCTCACATACCTTCATAAAGGTTTTGATCCTTCATTAAATTGCACCCTTATGAGTTACAGTGTTTTCTTCCCCCAAAGGCCAGAATGGGTACCTCTTTTTCACTTGGCTTACATGGATTTTTATCTAATAACCTTAGGTTGCCGTCATTGAACACTTGCTTCTTGCCTGCAGCCTATTACCAGGCCAGATGAACCTGCAAGACAGAGTGAGTGCTGTGGTTTTGCCAATCAAATGAATTCTCTTTGGTAATAATAGTTAGATACCACCATGGTCATGAAAAGCAAACCTTAGCAGTATTTTTCAAAGGACTGGCATCACTTGACCAGACAATACTAATGAGGTCCCGTGGATGAATAGCACATGGGTTGAAACAGTTTTCATGTACTCTCTGGGGTAGCACTTAAGACAGAGCCTGGGACCTCAGGATAAGCAAAGCAATGCTGATCCTTTGGTTCACCAACACTCCCATGTTCCAACGGAAAAACTTGATAAGATCTGGGGACACGGCCTATAAAGTAGGACAATTGGAAGCAGGCGTAGAGCATAATTTGACAAGTTGAACCTGTTCAAGAGTCTTTCTTTTTTGAAATTTATTGTCAAATTGGTTTCCATACAACACCCAGTGCTCATCCCAAAAGGTGCCCTCCTCAATACCCATCACCCACCCACCATCAGCCCTCCACACTTTTCCAGAGCGGCTGCACCAGTTTGCATTCCCACCAACAGTGCAAGAGGGTTCCCGTTTCTCCACATCCTCGCCAGCATCTATAGTCTCCTGATTTGTTCATTTTGGCCACTCTGACTGGCGTGAGGTGATATCTGAGTGTGGTTTTGATTTGTATTTCCCTGATGAGGAGCGACACTGAGCATCTTTTCATGTGCTTGTTGGCCATCCGGATGTCTTCTTTAGAGAAGTGTCTGTTCATGTTTTCTGCCCATTTCTTCACTGGATTATTTGTTTTTCAGGTGTGGAGTTTGGTGAGCTCTTTACAAATTTTGGATACTAGCCCTTTGTCCGATATGTCCTTTGCAAATATCTTTTCCCATTCCGTTGGTTGCCTTTTAGTTTTGTTGGTTGTTTCCTTTGCTGTGCAGAAGCTTTTTATTTTCATGAGGTCCCAGTAATTCATTTTTGCTTTTAATTCCCTTGCCTTTGGGGATGTGTCAAGTAAGAAATTGCTACGACTGAGGTCAGAGAGGTCTTTTCCTGCTTTCTCCTCTAGGGTTTTGATGGTTTCCTGTCTCACATTCAGGTCCTTTATCCATTTTGAGTTTATTTTTGTGAATGGTGTGAGAAAGTGGTCTAGTTTCAACCTTCTGCATGTTGCTGTCCAGTTCTCCCAGCACCATTTGTTAAAGAGACTGTCTTTTTTCCATTGGATGTTCTTTCCTGCTTTGTCAAAGATGAGTTTCCATACGTTTGTGGGTCTAGTTCTGGGGTATCTATTTTATTCCATTCGTCTCTGTGTCTGTTTTTGTGCCAATACCATGCTGTCTTGATGATTACAGCTTTGTAGTAGAGGATAAAGTCTGGGATTGTGATGCCTCCTCCTTTGATCTTCTTCAAAATTACTTTGGCTATTCGGGGCCTTTTGTGGTTCCATATGAATTTTAGGATTGCTTGTTCTAGCTTCGAGAAGAATGCTGGTGCAATTTTGATTCGGATTGCATTGAATGTGTAGATAACTTTGGGTAGTATTGACATTTTGACAATATTTATTCTTCCAATCCATGAGCACGGAATGTTTTTCCATTTCTTTATATCTTCTTCAATTTCCTTCATAAGCTTTCTAAAGTTTTCAGTATACAGATGTTTTACATCTTTGGTTAGATTTATCCCCAGGTATTTTATGCTTCTTGGTGCAGTTGTGAATGGGATCAGTTTCTGTATTTGTCTTTCTGTTACTTCATTATTAGTGTATAAGAATGCAACTGATTTCTGTACATTGATTTTGTATCCTGCAACTTTCCTAAATTCATGTATCAGTTCTAGCAGACTTTTAGTGGAGTCTATCGGATTTTCCATGTATAATATCATGTCATCTGCATAAAGTGAAAGCTTGACTTCATCTTTGCCAATTTTGATGCCTTTGATTTCCTTTTGTTGTCTGATTGCTGATGCTAGCTAGCACTTCCAACACTATGTTAAACAACAACGGTGAGAGTGGGCATCCCTGTCGTGTTCCTGATCTCAGGGAAAAGCTCTCAGTTTTTCCCCATTGAGGATGATGTTAGCTGTGGGTTTTTCAGAAATGGCTTTTATGATGTTTAAGTATGTTCCTTCTATCCCGACTTTCTCGAGTGTTTTTTTTAAGAAACATTGCTGAATTTTGTCAAATGCCTTTTCTGCATCGATTGACAGGATCATATGGTTCTTATCTTTTCTTTTATTAATGTGATGTATCACGTTGATTGATTTGCGAATGTTGAACCAGCCCTGCGTCCCAGGAATGAATCCCACTTGATCATGGTGGATAATTCTTGTTATATGCTGTTGAATTTGATTTGCTAGTATCTTATTGAGAATTTTTGCATCCATATTCATCAGGGAGATTGGCCTGTAGTTCTCTTTTTTTACTGGGTCTCTGTCTGGTTTAGGAATCAAAGTAATACTGGCTTCATAGAATGAGTCTGGAAGTTTTCCTTCCCTATTTTTTGGAATAGCTTGAGAAGAATAGGTATTATCTCTGCTTTAAACGTCTGGTAGAACTCCCCAGGGAAGCCATCTGGTCCTGGACTCTTATTTGTTGGGAGATGTTTGATAACTGATTCAATTTCCTCGCTGATTACGGGTCTGTTCAAGCTTTCTATTTCCTCCTGATTGAGTTTTAGAAGTGTGAGTGTTTAGGAATTTGTCCATTTCTTCCAGGTTGTCCAGTTTGTTAGCATATAATTTTTCATAGTATTCCCTGATAATTGCTTGTATCTCTGAGGGATTGGTTGTAATCATTCCATTTTCATTCATGATTTTATCTATTTGGGTCATCTCCCTTTTCTTTTTGAGAAGCATGGCTAAAGGTTTATCAATTTTGTTTATTTTTTTCAAAAAACCAACTCTTGGTTTCGTTGATCTGCTCTACAGTTTTTTTTGGATTCTATATTGTTTATTTTTGCTCTGATCTTTATTATTTCTCTTCTTCTGCTGGGTTTAGGCTGCCTTTGCTGTTCTGCTTCTATTTCCTTTAGGTGTGCTGTTAGATTTTGTATTTGGGATTTTTCTTGTTTCTTGAGATAGGCCTGGATTGCAATGTATTTTCCTCTCAGGACTGCCTTCACTGCATCCCAAAGCATTTGGATTGTTGTATTTTCATTTTCGTTTGTTTCCATATATTTTTTAATTTCTTCTCTAATTGCCTGGTTGACCCACTCATTCGTTAGTAGGGTGTTCTTTAACCTCCATGCTTTTGGAGGTTTTCCAGACTTTTTCCTGTGGTTGATTTCAAGCTTCATAACATTGTGGTCTGAAAGTATGCATGGTATGATCTCAATTCTTGTATACTTATGAAGGGCTGTTTTGTGACCCAGTATGTGATCTATCTTGGAGAATGTTCCATTTGCACTTCAGAAGAAAGTATATTCTGTTGCTTTGGGATGCAGAGTTCTAAATATATCTGTCAAGTCCATCTGATCCAATGTATCATTCAGGGCCCTTGTTTGTTTATTGATCGTGTGTCTAGATGATCTATCCATTTCTGTAAGTGGAGTGTTAAAGTCCCCTGCAATTACCACATTCTTATCAATAAGGTTGCTTATGTTTGTGAGTAATTGTTTTATATATTTAGGGGCTCCCGTATTCGATGCATAGACATTTATAATTGTTAGCTCTTCCTGATGGATAGACCCTGTAATTATTATATAATGCCCTTCTTCATCTCTTGTTACAGCCTTTAATTTAAAGTCTAGTTTGTCTGATATAAGTATGGCTACTTCAGCTTTCTTTCAGTCAATCTGAAGGTGTCCTCATGTCTAAAATGTTCTTCAGTCAATCTGAAGGTGTCCTCATGTCTAAAATGAGTCTCTTGTAGACAGCAAATATATGGGTCTTGTTTTTTTATCCATTCTGATACCCTGTGTCTTTTGGTTGGTGCATTTAGTCCATTTATGTTCAGTGTTATTATAGAAAGATATGGGTTTAGAGTCATTGTGATGTCTGTAGGGTTTCATGCTTGTAGTGATGTCTCTGGTACTTTGTCTCACAGGATCCCCCTTAGGATCTCTTGTAGGGCTGGTTTAGTGGTGACGAATTCCTCCAGTTTTTGTTTGTTTGGGAAGACCTTTATCTCTCCTTCTATTCTAAATGACAGACTTGCTGGATAAACGATTCTCGGCTGCATATTATTTCTGTTGATCACATGGAAGATTTCCTGCCATTCCTTTCTGGCCTGCCAAGTTTCAGTAGAGAGATCAGTCACGAGTCTTATCGGTCTCCCTTTATATGTTAGAGCACGTTTATCCCTAGCTGCTTTCAGAATTTTCTCTTTATCCTTGTATTCTGCCAGTTTTACTATGATATGTTGTGCAGAAGATCAATTCAAGTTACGTCTGAAGGGAGTTCTCTGTGCCTCTTGGATTTCGATGCCTTTTTCCTTCCCCAGATCAGGGAAGTTCTCAGCTATTATTTCTTCAAGTACACCTTCAGCACCTTTCCCTCTCTCTTCCTCCTCTGGAATACCAATTATGTGTAGATTATTTCTCTTTAGTGCATCACTTAGTTCTCTAATTTTCCCCTCATACTCCTGGATTTTTTTTTCTCTCTCTCTCTCAGCTTCCTCTTTTTCCATAATTTTATCTTCTAGTTCACCTATTCTCTCCTCTGCCTCTTCAATCCGAAATGTGGTCATCTCCATTTTATTTTGCAGTTCATTTATAGCATTTTTTAGCTCCTCCTGGCTGTTCCTTAGTCCCTTGATCTCTGTAGCAATAGATTCTCTGCTGTCCTCCATACTGTTTTCAAGCCCAGCAATTAATTTTATGACTATTATTCTAAATTCACTTTCTGTTATATTGTTTAAATCGTTTTTGATCAGTTCGTTAGTTGTTGTTATTTCCTGGAGGTTTTTTTGAGGAGAATTCTTCCGTTTCGTCATTTTGGATAGTCCCTGGAGTGGTGCGGAACTGCAGGGCACTTCCCCTGTGCTGTCTTGAATAACTTGCGTTGGTGGGCGGGGCCTCAGTCAGACCTGATGTCTGCCCCCAGTGCACCGCTGGGGCCACAGTCAGACTTGTGTGTACCTTCTCTTCCCCTCTCCTAGGGGCGGGATTCACTGTGGGGTGGCGTGGCCCGTCTGGGCTACTTGCACACTGCCAGACTTGTGGTGATGGGGATCTGGCGTATTAGCTGGGGTGGATCATCAAGGTGCACAGGGGTGGGAGGGGCAGGCTCAGCTCACTTCTCCTTCGGAGATCCACTTCAGAAGGGGCCCCACAGCACCGGGAGGGAGTCAGACCTGCCAGAGGGATGGATCCGCAGAAGCACAGCGTTGGGTGTTTGCGCGGTGCGAGCAAGTTCCCTGGCAGGAACTGGTGCCCTTTGGGCTTTTGGCGGGGGGATGGGCGAAGGAGATGGCGCTCCCGAGCACCTTTGTTCCCCACCAAGCTGCTCTGTCATCCGGGGCTCAACAACTCTCCCTCCTGTTGTCCTTCAGCCCTCCTGCTCTTCGAGCAGAGCTGTTAGCTTATAACCTTCCAGATGTTAAGTCCCGCTTGCTGTCAGAACACACTCCATCCAGCCCCTCCGCTCTTGCCAGCCAGCCTCGGGGCCTCTGCTTGGCCAGCAGGCCGCCCCTCTGCCCTGGCTCCCTCCTGCCAGTCCGTGGAGTGCGCACCGCCTCTCCACCCTTCCTACCTTCTTCCGTGGGCCTCTCGTCTGTGCTTGGCTCTGGAGAGTCCGTTCTGCTAGTCTTCTAGCGGTTTTCTGGGTTACTTAGGCAGGTGTAGGTGGAATCTAAGTGACCAGCAGGACGCGGTGAGCCCATCGTCCTCCTACGCCTCCATCTTCCCCATTAGGCCTTGTTCAAGAATCTTTGAGGTGACAGTTGCTGCTCGAATCTGGGCACTTTACTAGGCAGGGTTCTAGCTGGAGTTACTGAACTAAACATGTAAATATAACCCAAATGAATGTATTCCTTCTACAAATATTTGAATGCATGCTGTGCATTGGACCTAGGTGCTAGGGATGCAATGACAACCAAGACAGGTATGGTCTTTGCCCTCATGGAGTTTATTGTCTAGAAGGGGAGACTTTGAATACTCAGGCAAAGTGGTCAGTATTTATGGAGAACATCCTATGCCTAGAACCAGCTTAGTTCCTTGTGTGTCTTATGTCATTTAATCTTCATATCAGAAGAAGCACCTCTGGGAAGAAGCCACATCCATGATCATCCCTGTTTTATGGGTAAGGAGCCAGAAACTCATAGAAGTTCAGGAGCTTGTATGAAGATATTCAGGGAGCCAGGAAGAATAATAGCACTTGGCCTGACTTTATACTCTTTCTGCTAAACCATACAACCATGCAAAAGGAATCTGTCCTCAGAGAACAAAAGGAATTTCAATCTCCCTATTTCATTTCTTATGCCTTCAATTGCATTCAAAAGCAAAAGCTTTCAGATTTTCTGATCAGAACAAGTAACTTGACACAGCAAGAAAAGCCGAACGTTCAGCATCCTGGCCATTGCCTCATTGATAATCTGCCACAAGGGTAATGTCTGTTATAAACACAACCTCACCATGGAAAAAAATGTGGGAAGACACAGATCCACAAAATTTAGTTTTCAGTCACAGCCTACTAACCCTTGGACCTTATCTCAGAATGGAGATTTGTTGGAGCTAACCAGAAAGCACAAAACACCACTCTTCATGGCCTTTTTTTCCATGTAATTATTATTATTTTGTTCACTTACTTATTCCTTGTCTGCCTGACTGAGTTGTAAACTCTAAGTCAGTGATCCTCAACCTTTGCTTCATATTCAAACCACCTGAGAAGTTTAAAAAATGACCCTGACTCCTAGTCGCCATCCCAGGACAATTAAATCAGAATCTCTAGAGGTGCCACTTAAGCCTTGGTATTGTTTAGAGCATGCCTGGTGATTCCAGAGTGTAGCCAAGGTTGATCACTGAGTTTCCAGAGGACAGCTCTTGTGTCACATGCCCCCATCACTGTCCACGCTCTGAGTATTATGAACTGTGAAAGAGTGCCTCACACATTAGTGGATATTCAATAAAGTTTTGCTGAATAATTTGGTAGGTGGAGCGGTGGATGAATGGGTGAGTGAGTGAGTGAAGAAACTAATGATTATAACAATTACTGGAGTTGAGTAAGTTCTTAGAATAACTGTTACTAGATAGTAGCTGACAGTTGATCTTATAGGGTTCGGGTTCTACATACGACTGTGGGGATAAAAAGGTTTTAGATAAGTATATGAAAAAGTATACAGTAAACTGCGGAGTGTTTGCACCATCTAGAAGTGAAATGTACTCTGCCTTCCTTAATACCACATTAATCTCCAGTCTGGGCACACTCCCATTTCGACAATGCAGGCAGCCGTTACATCAGAGGTAATGGCTCATTATTATTTCTTCGGTGAATCATGTTTGTCTGAAGGAAGCAAAGATAACAAAGAGGAAATTACAGTTTGTGTGTGGTGATATGAATGCTTGTAAACTGAGCAGTGAAAGGGAAATGTATGCAAGCAATTGAGAATTCTCTCTCTGTCCTCCAAATGCAAAAAAAATTAAAATTAAAATTAAAAAACGCTCAGAGGGAGCAGTTTATGCCCTATTCACATTTTAATTGGGGGTGAGAGAAAGACGCTGAAGTATCTTCCACACGTGGGCAACCCGCAATTTCCTTGTTACATCCTTGATAACACCACTGGATAATTCTGTGGGATGCCAGTACCACATTGGGCACTCCAATTTTTCTTCCTCCTCTTCTTCATGTAAAAGTTCAAGCAAGTGTGTGTATATAATAGAGAGCAGTGGAGAAAGTAGCATTTGTATGGGTTTCTGTTGATGTACCTAGTACCACTTTGTCACTATGTGAGTTGGACGTCTGCCGAAATCCTGCCCTCTAATATCTACTTACAAGTGATTGCTTCAAAACTCTTTTTGACAGTTTGAGAAAACTGTAATGTCTGTCCCACGGTCCTCTGTCAAGTTTCCTGATGACCTCTGATCACCTCTGATTTTGAACTTCTATACTGTGAGTGTATTTGGTTTAAGAGTGAGTACCACCAAGAGACCAGACATCACTTTTGTGCAGAATAGAAAAAGGCATCCCTTCCTCCAACATGTCCATCTGTCAGACATTTGTCATAACATGGTGATTTTTTTTTTTTATGAACAGGACCCTTATTTCCATGTATTGGAAAATTATAAGTCCACAAACCTACTACACCTAGGATTTGAATTGCCTCTGCACTGTGTGCACATGTCACCCTTGAGCGCTGCATGAACTACATACCATGTACTCTGAAAGGGCATCTCGTTATCCAGCTCAAGTGGTCTGTTTCTTAAGACATTGATTTAAACTTGGATCTCCACATTTTTCATTTAATTTCCACCAAAAATACTACTCACAAATGGCTCTGGTGTGTACAGATTTCCCTAAAGTTTTAAGAAAGCAAAACGAGCTAAGATTCAGTAGTACGTGAATATTCTTTTTCCCAACAGTCTCCAGATCACATTTCCTGGTCCCTGTGTCTTCTCTGGCAGTCTTTCCTTCTTTCTTCTCTCCCTACTGTCTACTCCTCCATCCGCCGACAATCTGGATTCTGTCTGATAACTATCACTTTAGTTACACTCTTGGTAACTCACGTTCCTGTTGACCTGTGCCCTTGGGGTCTTGTCTTTCCCTCAAGCGTCATATCAAAATAATTTCCCAAACAAAGAAAATTTCTTCCCTAAGATAAATTCTGGAGCAAGCACTAAGAATTTTTTTTTTTTAATCTTGCCACACATATTTAATCTGGAATTAGGAATTGTTCAGTATGCAGCTGGTTTCTACTTAGTAACCATTCTGTAGGCTGTATGTAGGGAGGAGCCTTTCAGGGAGGAGAATTCTTAAGAGTTAAAGATACAAATAGCCCATGGCAATTACCAGGTCTAGTCCTCTCATGTTACCGGAGGAAGTCTAGGCCCAGAAAGAGACAGTGGCCTGCCTCAAGCCCCACAGCTAAGTGGGGTGGTCAGCACTGGAAACAAAATATCCTGATTCCCAGGCCTGGGTTCTTTTGGGTACTAGACTACCTCTTACAAGTTTTAATCCATACTTTATATTCTGCTCACATGCCAGACTGATATCATAAGTATTAGAATCTTGACATTAGACTCAGACAGTCCTGAGTCTACCACTTACGGCCAGGGACTTACCCCTCCCTGGCTTCCTGTTTTCCCATTTGCAAAATGGGTGTGCTAATACCATTAAGTAAGACAATCCAGGTTGAAATGCACTCTGTGGGTTTCAGAAGGCCTTTACAGCTTTAGAGTCCTGTACTTCATTCAGTCAACTAACTAAGCATATATTATGAATGCTTGGATATTCGGAGCACAAAGATGAATAAAATCATCGTCCCCATCTCAATGAATACATCACTCACTAAACGTGTAGTCTTATAACAGGCTTACATAAAAGGCACAGAAACACCACAGATGGTTAGTCATGTGTGCTTAGGCTCAAAGATGAGTAGGAATTCACCAGAGGTGAGAGCCATCCAGCAGGGAGAGGCAGCAGCACGTGGTCCAGCATGGAGACAAGAAAGCACATGTATGGTACAGGAGAAGTGTAATGACAATATCGGCAGAGCATTTGGGACAGGAAGCAATAGGAGACAGTGCTGGAGGGATACGTGAGGAATGGATGATGGAAATAATTGAATGCCATGGTAATAAATTTGGATCTCAACCTATAGATGATGGGGGAGAGCAAACATAATCATTAAATAAAAGAAGCACTACAATATTAATCATCACAGTGATGTTTTTAATGTTTGACTGTTATCCATATTCTTGATTGATTTCTCAATTTGGGATTACTGATGAAAAATATTCCAGTTCGAAGCTGTCCACCTGAAAATGGATCGCCTCAAATAAAGTAGCCAAACCAAATGCTGTCACGAAGGTGAAAATATAATCTCAGCAGGCTTTCATTTAATTGAGGGCTTGCGTAATGAAGGAGTTCATTGTAGCTAAAGTAACATGTTCCCTGGCACTGGATTTAATGAAAACCTGCTTAAAGTATATATAAAAAGGGTGAAAAACTAGGTGCATTTTCTATCTGGTACATTTCCTAGGACTTTACTTACTGAGGATCAAATATGACATATGTTGCTGATTTATTCGAGGATATGTAATTTTAAAAAGGGAAAAGATAATTGTGGGATGTCAGTCAAAAATAGATGTCAAAAACAGGTGCAGCACCACGGTTTTAATGGTATGAAACATCTAAGTAGTAAATTTGTAGATTCCTTCTCATTGAGAAATAAAATCTTACATTTTCTCACAAGATGTGACAGCCACCTGAAAACTTCTAAAATAAAATTTCAGAAGGTGTCTGGACAAGTGTACATGTCAAATAGATTCTGATGTGGGCAGGTAGCAAGAAATAATTCTTTAGAAAACATTTACACTGGAACAAAAAAATTGTTAACTTTTGCTTCACCCCTCTTCAAAATCAAACTGCATAAATGTAAAAATCTTTTCAGCTTCTACCAAATGCCAAAAAGGCATTATCTTCAGGCTGTCCTCTAGCTGCTTTAGAGTTTTAACACAGGGACCAAGACATGAGCAAGGAACGTTAAAGTACTAGGCAGAAAACTAATTGGAAATGGAGGAAGAAACCAGCATGTGCAACTTGTAAGAGAGACAGAGGACATCATCTGACCAGCAGGGGTTGGGTTCTCTATGGCACTGAAGTATGAGGGGTCAAGGACTGGGGGAAGCTTAGTTTTACACTCCACAGCACTTAATGGCTGGGCACAGTATCAGCACCAAGAGTCTCAAAAGTACTGACACAGAATGTATACACATACAACACACACAGAGGATTAATGGGTGTTTAAAGTCCTTCCCTTCCCTGTGCATCCTTCTGCCAGCACACATTTACATGGGTTTAACTTAGAATCCCCAAGAAGGTGAAAGGTATTAAAACAATTGACACATTTCAGTGCAGGAGGTAAGTGCCACAAACAGTGATAAAATATAGAAGGAAAAGGCACCACTCCACTTGTGTTCCTCTGATAGCAGGGAGTGGGGGGCATCTGGGTGAATGACAGTCAAGCATAAGTCTCAAAAGAACTTATGCCCAGTATGTAAAGATGTTTACATCTAAGGGAACCACATGAGATGGTAGGAAATATCAGAATATCTTCATTCTGTAAGGTTTTACTGAGTTTGTAAATTTTGTAAGCTCATGAAACAGACACAGATCTTCCCATCAATGACTCCATAGATTCCTTTCCTTTTGCCTGATTAAATTCCATGCTGAGCTTAAACATCATCTCCTTATTCTTTACCCCATACCCTAAGCTTTTAGAACCCTCACATTTCTCCTCCATTGCATTTACTTCTGTTTTGTATTGCCCATTCACTTTTAAGCATGTTTTATTCATCTTTGTATCCCTGGTGAGCCAAAAGTACCATGAAAGCAGGGCAACTTTCTTTTTTTTATCATCAGGGTCTAACACAGTGCCTAACACATAGTAGTTATTCAATAAATAGTTGTTGAATGCAAAATAAATAAATGAGAATAAATCAGAGCCATATGGTATGGTTAACCCTAAGAAAGGAGAAGGAGATGTGTAATCCTGTAGGCACAGTTATATTTTGCTAGATTATAGAACCTCACACACTTCATTGTACCTGACATAGGTTCAAATGTCTTTACTCAACCAAAAAACCCAAGTCCCTAAGAATTTAATTAACAAGAACAACAAAGCCAGCACTTATGAAGCACCAAAACATCTGCACAATATTCTCAACCTTGAACTCATACAGACTAGAGTTATGACTTTGGTTCAGTCCTGAAATCGTACTAGTTGTGTGATCTTCAACAAATCACCTAACAACTTGGATGCCTTATTTATAAAAGGAAAAAAATGTGACTCATTTCATAAGGCCTGTGTGAGGTTTGATATATAAACCATAGTGCTAGTAGAGACATTTAAAATAGTAAAATAACAACAAATTATAAGTTACTTGTTTACCAGTTGATTGTCTCCTGCCAAAACTCTAAGTTCATAACCCAGGGACAAACTTTGTTTTGTTTACTCCCCTGTACTATGAAGCATGGGGCTGGCACACAGTAGGTCATTAATAAACATTGGACAGATGGAGAGATGAGTGGGTGAGTTAGGTGGATGAATGAATGAGTACATGCATAAATTCCCAGGTAAGACGTTATGAACTGCCAAACTATGTACTAGTTAGAGTAATCTATGGTCCACATTGGAGTACTAGTTACAACACTAGTTAGACCACTTTATGGTCTGCCCTAGACTTTAGACCATCAAGGGTGAGCACAAGAAAAGGTGAGGTAAGATGAGGAGGTAAGAATGCTGTGACAAGAAAGAAAGCATAACATGGTGGGCTTCCACATCCATGTGGTCATCATGGATACTTTTGATGGTGACTAAATAGTCTTTCATGCCCTGACCTATTTTGCTTTCCTGCTCTATGAACTCCAGAAATGGTGAATTCTTTCCAGATTCTCAAATTCCTTTTCTTCCCACTTGGTCTTTCAATAGTCTTCTGCCTGGAACACTTTGGTATCCTGCCTGGGACCCTTCCTGCTCCTTGTTCTCTGAGTCTGAGTTTAGACATCTTTTCCTCCTGTACAACTTTACTGAACCCTCAAAGTGGTTCCAGTCTTTAACACAATCATAGCAATTATTCTTGTGTTGTGTGTCCATGTTGAAATATTCCTCTCCCCCAGTAGGCTGAGAAGAGACATGGATAGCCATGCCTCATTCACACTAACCATCCTCAAGGACATATTAGTGATATTCATTGAATGAATAATATTGTTCTAAGATGTAAATCCTGAAAGAATGATCAGAATGTTGCTAGAGGGGTGCCTGGGTGGCTCAGTTGGTTAAGCATATAACTTTGGTTCAGGTCACGATCTCATGGTTAGTGGGTTTGAGCCCTCTGTCGATTGTGCTGACAGCTCAGGGCCTGGAGCCTGATTCAATTCTGTCTCCCTCTGTCTCTCTCTCTGCCCCTCCCCAACTCATGCTGTCACTCTCTCGCTCTCTCTCTCAAAAATAAAATAAACATTAAAAACCCAACTCATGCTCTCATTCTCTCTTTCTCTCAAAAATAAAATAAACATTTTAAAAAAGGCATGTTCCTAGAGAAATAAGAAGGTTAGGGATGGTTGGGGCTTAAAGTGGAATCATTTCAGGTTTTAGTCTTCTTTGAAGGAACAGAGAGCCAGATGAATAAAAATACCTAGTAAGCAAAAGATCAGAAGTGCAGAAGAGCAAAGGCGGGGGTGCAGTGGATGACATCTCCAGAGAAGAACAAAGGGTGAAAAAGACATACATACACTTAGGGACTAGAAGGAAGAAAAGAAGCTGACAAGGGAGTTATGTTACAGAAGCCAAGAAGGAAAAAAATGTTTCTAGAAGGAGTAGACATGGCCAAACCCTGCAAGTGGAATTTTAAAAAGCCACTGAAGCAAAGGACATGTGCTAAAGGAATTGGATGCTGGAGTAGAGACAACTGCTCCAGCACACCGGAGCAGGGAGAAGAGTGGGATGAGAACTCGATGGGCTATTTGGCCAAGGGCAGCTGATATGGTGACAAGGTAGACTCCTGCCCGTCAACAGCAATGAATGTGGCGAGATGGAAGACAGTAGAGAAAACGCCAAGGGAGGGAAGAGTGAGCTAGAAAGTCACTGGTATTATTCTGTCTCTGAATCTTCTTTTTTCCTAATGCTCCTTGGAAAGTTGGGCATGTTGTTGTATAGAATGCTTTTGTGGTTTCCCAAACATTTGATGAAGCATGCTCTGGAATGGTTGGAAAGGAAAAGACCATCAGCACTCCTTCATGAATATCTTTGTACTTTGTTGTGTAGCTCCTAGGAATTTCAGTATCGCCCTGTCCACCGAAGTGCCAGCTTGCTTGTGTGCTGTCTTGGAACCCTTCCTGATTTCTTCATGCATGCATGCCTTGTCAAGAAGTTTATAGTACAGTTTGGGAAGACAACAGGGATATTGTCATTTGCTTTAGTGTCTTGGCAGTAATGAGTTTCCACATTAGCTACTTAACTAATGTCTACTGAAGTTAAATCAAGCTGGGCTAATGTTCTTTCATGCCATGAGGCTTGACTTTCACACTCTTTCTTCCAAGTGGGTGAAAAACACTTTAGAAAGAAGATCACCTTTCCATGAATTATTAAGAATAGTGGCTAATCTACACGGAGCACTGTACAAAACACTTTATTTACATTTGATCTTCAAGACAATTCTAACAGGTACAAGTTTTATCCCCATTTCATTGATAAGGAAATTGAGACCTGGGAGGTTAAGGAACTTATTAATCCAAAGTTATGCTGTAAGTAAATGACCCAGCTGCCATTTAAATTCAGACTTGTCTGAGTCCAAAGACCAGTAGGCTAGACTATCTCTTATTCGGTCAACTATTTTCTCATCTCCCTAAAACACATACCCAGAGAAAGCAGGGTTATGGTAATCTGCAAAGGAACTTTTCTCATACCTTCATCCTCATTTTCCCTCCAGCCCCAATAGAAGCCGGAGCTTTTGGTGTATTTAGCATGGACACTGCCTCATTTGCAGTGGAACCCAGAGAGTGTCTCTAGACAGGCTTGTATCTTCCACACCAGGGGTCCTCAGCTATCTTCCTCCTTAAACAGAATCTCTGCTGAACACAGAACAGCCACCATTCTTGGCACAAAGCTCACCCACTTGCTAACAGGTTTATGTCCAGGGGACAAAGTTCTACCTGATTATTCTATTTGCTTCAGATGCACTGAGCAATATAAGCATGGTACTTCAAGATTAACCACTTTGATTAACTTCTCTGAGTAACTGGGGATGGCTCTTCTCGAGTCTCTGAGCAGCTGTGCTTTAGGGAATTTTATAGGCAAAGGCAAAGCCACAAGGGAATTTAATCTTAAGGACTTCCCAGGGCCAGTCCTTAAAACTGACCATTTCTTCTTCTCATTGTGAACCTCTGTCAGGATTTAACAGCTGTGGCTGTGATTTATTAATGTGTCTGATTCCTGCTGGGGGCAGTTTTTTTAAAGATTTTTAAAGATCTCCCATGCTTCAAGCAGCTCTTTGCAGTGGCTGTCCATCACAGGCACCTGCTCCAGCAATCAGCAGCTCCAGATGTGCTCACACCTCATGAGACAGTGCAACAATCTCCTAGGAGTTGGCAGAGGAATGATGGATTTAGAGAAATGCATTACTGTGACAAAGTGAGAAGGCAGATTAACAGAAAAGGCAGGGATGACCAGAGGGTGAGGAACATGGAGACAAAATTTCAGGAAACTAAGCCACATGATGGTAGCACTTTATGTGGCTGTAGCATTTTGACACTCCCCCTACCCTCCCCCCCGCCCTAGCAAGAGGAATTGACATTTGAGCAACCTGGGGGTACAGCGGGGTGGGGGATGTTTCTCAAGGACTGTGAGATGGTCTTAGATCTGGATTGAGGCAATCTGGAAATCAGTAGAATTAAAAAGACAAACATTTAAGTGGAACAAACTTTCCTTGCTTCCCATCTTTTCTTTCCATGTTACTTTCTTTTCCTCTTTAAAAACTATTTAGAAAGGATCATGAAACATAACGAAGAAAAAGGAGGTGGTGAGTTGTTTATTGGAGGTAGAAAATTCAACTTGTGCCAGCACTGAATAGCTATCTGAGACTCTCTTTCCTCAACTTTGAATGGAAGCAAAATGTCACTGTTATCAAAGCTGCACATTGAAGAAGGCAGAGATAATGTGTCTGGTAAAAAAGGCAGCCCCAGCCAGGAAAATATATAACACTTCCATTCACTGACCCTCCTTTCCCTCTACATCAGTGTCTGTCATAAATCGCTATTTGGTGACAGGTTGTGCTGATATGAACTCAAGGCTGGTTCCAGCACAAGAGAAATGTGCCATTCACTTAGTGCCAGTGACTGTAGGTCCTGCCCATCCCAAGCTGATCACCATTTTGCTGCCTAATAGAGGGTAGAAAGGTGACAACCATGATCATTACAAAACCAATTCCCAGATATGTGCTTCAACACATTAGTGACTGGAAGAGAGAGATTCAGCCACTATAGGAACTATGAGACATTCTGCTGACATCTACTCCCAGCCCCTTCCCGACACCCCCAACATGCACACACATGCACTCACCATGTCACTTCAGAACAGGAAGAGCTACAGGACATTTCAGCCTTGAATCCTGTTAATAATTATTTTGAAACATGTGCTATTTTTAGCACAGCTCTGGCACATATAGATATTTGGTATTTATTTTTTTAATGTTTATTTTTGAGAGAGAAACAGAGTGTGAGTGGAGGAGGGGCAGAGAGAGAGGTAGACACAGGATCTGCAGCAGTCTCCAGGCTCTGAGCTGTCAGCACAGAGCCTGACACGGGGCTCGAACTCATGAACCGCAAGATCATGACCTGAGCCGAAGTCGTACACTCAACCGACTGAGCCACCCAGGTGCCCCAGGTATTTGGTATTTAAATCTTTATTGAGTGATAGCTCTCCTTAGTCTTCTTTGGGGCAAAGCAACACACACTTATGGATCACCGTCTATATGCAAAGCACTATGGAATTCCCAAAACTTGAAATCTCAGCCTCTGTACCAAGGAAAAAATTGTTTAGAAAGAGCAGTAGACATACAAGAAAGGAAGAGGATGGACATGCAGGATATTCAGAAAGGTCAGACAAGGCAAGAAAACTAGAGGGCAGAACTGTGGAACGGTGGTATTCAGGTTGGTCATGAAAAAAGGTGAAATTTGGCTCCCCGAGGAGTAGGAAGTAGAAAGCATATCCCTGGTTCATAAGAGGAGATGGAGAGTGAAATGGGGAGTAGGAAAGGCACATGGAAGACCTTGCATGAGTGGTATTTCATCAAGAATGTGGGGTCTCCTCCTCTCTGCTGGCAGTTAGATGGTGTCATTGAAGCTCTCTTTTGGAAGGCATACTCCAATTTGATATGTAGGAGAGGTTCTCATTAGAGAAGCCACAGGCAGGAAATGGGGTGGGAAGATGATTCAGAACTCAAGATAAGAGATCATTCAAATCGGTCCTGTGTCTTAAGCACAGAAATAGTCATCAGTGAAAGTCTATGCTTATCCAAATAACCAGAAATATCTGACAGAGGCACCAAACACTTGCTACTATTTATGGCAGCTTGGAGAAGCCAACTGGAAGTAGAATTTGGCTCATGGCTTGTAGTCATCTGTGATGTCTTGGTAAAAGGTTACCAAAAGTTTATCACCTCTTTTATTGTATCAAATAGCAGTTATCATTCCCAAAACATAATTTTTATATTCAAAAAATATTAAATTTTTATTTAAATGCAAACTTAAAATTAGTATCTACCAGGCAGTGTCCTAAATGTTTCACAAACATGTTTCCATTCAATCCTCTATTGTACATTCTTATGAAGTAACTACCATATTAGCCCTATTTTGCAGATAAGGGAACCAAGGAACAGAGAGGTCAGGTAAATTACCTGAAGTCATAGAGCTAATAAAGGTCAGAGCTGAGATTCAAACCCAGACATCCTGGCTTGAGTCCTTGCTCTTAATCAATATAATGTTTTATACTATTTTTTAAAAATTGTAATCCAAGCAAAACAGATCATGCTCGAACAACAGTGGAAATAGGAGGAATGAATGGGAGAGATTGTATAAAGACTATGGCAACTCCTTGAAGACAAGTAGGGATGGAGGGGGGGAAACTAAAGGGTGACTCCAAGCATGTGAGCCTTGCAACTGGAAGTTTTTCTGGAACATTAAGAGAGACTGAAAGGGGATGGCCAAAAATGAGCTGGAGCTTGTACGTTGGTGAGTTGTTTAAATAGAGATGTACAGCAGGCAGACTTGGGGGAACACCACTCAGATATGAAAGCCATCTGCTTAGTCATGACAGTTGGTGCCACAAGAGTGGAAGTTATTGTCAGGAAAACAATTATAAATAGAAGACTGGCCAAGTCATTGGTAAATGCCTACTTTTAAGGGAAAAAGAGCCCACAATAGAGATAGGAAGACATTTCAGAAGCACAGGAAGGAGAAAATAACTGGTTTCAAGTGGAAGAAATGCCAAGGAAAATGAACATCACCAATGTTACACTGTATTTGGTAACGTGAAGGTCAGTTGTATGGGGAAAACTAGGATGAATGATGAAGTCAGAAGGTTAAGGAGATGGCGGGACACTATACTCTTTGAAGGTCAAAATGGGACCCAAATTGCCATCATGGACAGACAAGAACTGTACTGTCTACTAGGTCCATGTGGCTATTTAAGTAAAATTACATTTAAAAATTCAGCTCCTCAGGCACACTAGGTACATAATGTGCTACATGTGGCCACTGTATTGGACCACAGAGACACAGACCTTTCCCATCATTGCAGAAAGTCCTGTTATACAGCCTTGAACTGAAATTAGGGTCAGGAAACTTTTTCTGGGAAAGCTCAGAAGGCCACATGTTCTGTGTCACAGTTATTCAGCCCTCCCATTGTAGCTTGAAAACAGCCACAGTAAATACATGGACAAATGGATGTGCCTGTGTTCCAGTAAAACTTTACTTTTGGACAATGATACCTGAATTTCGTGATTTTTTTCATCATGAGATGTTACTCTCCTTTTGATTTAATTTTAACCACTTGAAAATGTAAAAGCCATTGTGTGCTTGTATACAAACACAGGTGTCAGGTCAGATTTAGCCAATGGGCTACAGTCTACCATCCTCTTGACAAGAACGCCGTGGATCTCAGGAACAGAAGCAGCACATGTATTTACTGAGCATCTGTGTGTGCTAGATTGGCTGGACAAGAATAAAGTATAAAATAAATACAGATCAGCACTGAGTTTCCTCTGGAAACACTGAGTTTTTCATCATCCAAATAGATAATGCAAGTCAGATAAAAACACACATCAAAATTACATGAGCTGTGTTAGAATATAAAAAGGGAGATCTTTAATAATATAATGATGAAAAGGAAATTTTGATGTGTGGAGTTCATATTAATATGCTGGAATCTCAACTTGTGACTAGCTTATTAGATGTGTTGCCATATAGAAATCAAATTAGATGGTCACTGTAAAAGAAAAATAGCCTACTTTCCTGAAATATCAGTATTTACAGTCTTAACCACTAATCGTGCCAAGACTCAACAAGGTCTTCAAAAAGGAAAAAGAAAAATTCAGTTAAGTACACTAATGACCTTTCTTATTTATTAGACGTTGGTAATAAAGGGTTTCATTTTATTCTACCAACTTTCACTAATTGACAGTAGCTGCCTAGAGCCTGGAGATAAGGAGTGTCATGACTGACTGCTAATGTCTGCCATGGGTGAGGGAGTGGAGACATGTGGCATAAGTATTTGCCATTCCTGTGTGAGCACTGAGATAGAGGGTGTTGGAAAGATACTAGATTTTGAAATATTCAAAGATCTAACTCTACTGTACATGAGCTCATTCGTTTGCCTTTTAGTAGAGAAAAATGTAAATATATATGGAAGACAGAATGCTATAATGAGCCTCTATGTACCTATGACTCAGCGTCAGCAATTATCAAATCATAGCCAATCTGTACTTCACTTCCCCATCCCCATGTTATGTAGAAGCAAATCACAGACATCATAGTATTCAGCAGCTATTTTTTGACCACTTTTGAGTCCTGCCTCACATGCTTCTGTCTAAATGCTTTTAGATTGTTCTGCGTTGTTTAGTGTGTAATGTTAAGGCAACATCAGACTAAGCTACTTTTGAAAGGGCTAAAAATGGTTGGTTAAAAAGAAACTTGAGTGAACTGCACTGTAGTCTAATAACCCTCGCATGCCTGTATGGACGTGTTCAAAGCCCTGATTTATCATGTGTGCAATTCTAAGTACGCTGTATCCTCAGGCTCTGCTAGCAGTTACCATGTGCCAACCAGGTGCCAAACATCATGCTCAGCCTACTCCCCTCCTTTTGCCCAGAGCTGTGTAAGATGTGGTTACCACAAGGCAAGCTGAAGCACAAGTATGTTAAGTGATGGATCTGAGGCCAATCAGCCAGAGGGGAGGCGATTAAAGGAATAATTTATTGATTTAATGAAACATGGCTTCCAATACACCTAAGCTTCTTCTACCTTATCCAACATAACACTCATGTTCCCTTTGGTAGATTTTACTTTTTCTACTCAAGTTGTCTTTGAAATCTGGTCCATTAGCTATGCAAAGTTTGGATCCATCTGACAAAAACCATGGAGAGAGATGTGGAGGGGAACAAGTGAGTTCAAGCTAATATTTATGACCATGGAATTAAGGAAGGCAGGAAATCTTGTTACATGCTCTGACTGCCTGGAGAAAAAGAGACCAGTGCATCCTGCATCCCCAGACTTGAGCAAAGAAAATTGCATGGGTCTCTCTGCTTTTCTCCACCATTGTGGTGTATGCAATTGACTGTTCCTTGCCATGTATGCTCACAAAACTTTGAATGATCAAGTGATTCCTGTTCGAGAAACAAAAGCACAATCATCCCATTCCCCAGTGGATTCTGATGAAATCTGGTAATAAAATCAGGTACAACTCCAAGAGGAGGCACTGGAGAAGAACGAAGCTGGGTCCGTAAGGGCTCATACATGACATGGCACACATATTTATGCTGCGTGAAGGTCACATGCTCCTATCCTGTCACTCTGTAAACAGCCCTACTACCTGAACAATACACTTGTTTTATTGGGGAAATGATTTTTCTCTGTTACTTTGCTTCTGCAACAGTAGGTTAGTTCAGGAATAAATGTATGAAACCTTTTGTTTGGGGGCGGGGGAAGTAGTGCATGGATCTGACCTCAAACCCATCTTGAGGATCTTCCACAATAGTTTTCATTTCTGTCTTGAGAAGTGGGTAGGAAGATGGAAAAGAGAGTGTGAAAATATTCTCAACTTCAGGAATATTTGGAGGCAGTTACACATTTATGTTGAATAATCAAACTGTTGGGGACATCAATGCATCTGCCCAGTGTAGCCCAGTGTAGTAAACACAAGAAAATGGTATAGAGACCAGAGCCCCTAGCTGCTGACTGACTGGTGTCCCCCACGTGGTCACTTCTCTGTGCTCTTATTTCTTGTCAGGAAAATCAGAAGGATAGGCTATCAGAAATTGCAAAAATTTTAATGAGGTATAATTGACATAGAACATTATATTAGTTTCAAGTGTACAACATAATGATTCAGTGTTTGTATATAGTGCAGAATGATCACCACAGTAAGTCTAGTGAACGTCTGTCACCCTACACAGCTACAAATGATTTTTCTTGTGATGAGAACTTTTAAGATCTACTCTCTTAGCAACTTTTAAATGTACAGCAAAGTATTATTGACTGTAGTCACCATGCTATACATTACCTCCCTATGACTTGCTCATTTTAAGAAATTGCAATTTATAGCCTATAAATGTTTGGCTTAACATATGGACTATGGGGAGTTTTTTCTTGTGGTTTTTAAAATTTAGGGTAGCTGCCAGTATTTGAAAATTGGGAAGTTTCACATTTCTTCTGGACCCTCCCGCAAGAGTGAGGGAATCTCCAAATAGAGCTGCTGCCTTCAGAAAGGATGAGTGGCCTCTTATTCTCCGCAGTCCCCACCACTCCTTATCATTTTCCCAACAATGAGGCTGAGGTCCAGCTGCCATTTAACACCATACTTGCAGTGACTTCCCTCACATTCCTTGCCTCATCCCTGGAGACATTTGCAGTTATAACCTGGACTTTATGAACTCTAAGGTCTCAGAGGTTCTCCGGTTGTCTGGTAAAATAGAACATTCCCCACAGCGAAGGTTGCAATATGTTGTCTAATTAAAGTGGGAGCTTTGGTGTCCAAATTTCAGGATGAACCTTTTCACCCAGGTCACTGTAATTTTCAGAGGAAGTGCTGACTCCTGGATCTGGGAATTTAGGTGAGCGTGGTGGAGTCCTGTGCTCTGCTGAATTACATCTCCCTGGCTTTTGCTTTGCTTTGGTCTTCAGCCATTCACTGAAGATTTTTTTTTTTAACTTCTTGCGTACTGATATTCAAATCCAAACTATAGGCAACTAGCGTGTTCTGACCCCCTTGCTTTATAAGCTTCTGTTTGTACAGTCTTTTATAATTTTCAAGAATTTCTCCGAAATAGTTGCTTTTCACACTCACCCTGAGAGATAGGGCATGTATCACTCGACCTATTTTACAAAAGTGAGGGGAAAATAGCATGTTCTTAAAATAGACTTTTTACATTCAGCCTTTTCCCTTAAAATCGGACCCTGATACATTGTTTTTAAAGTGGTTCCCTAAATGCAAAAATAAAAATGTGTTTATTCAATTAAAACATCATTCTCCAATGCCTAAAGACTTCTAGGTTGCACTAGTCTCCCTCCCCACTGAGACGTAATTGAAGATTGATATGATACATTTTATTAATTAGGCCCGTCTGGTTTTCCCACAGAGAAAAAAGGGAATGTGTCATCTTTTATGCCAGCTGATTTGAACAAAAATCCATTTGGATTTAGCCTTTACATGCTGGTGCTACACCAAAGGACCGGGATGTGAAATGGGAAACATTTACCTTGATTTCATTCTCTAGAAGAAAATTTGAATTTTTGTAGCAAAAATGTATTCTTTCTCAAAGTCTGAGGAAATGAGCACTGTGCAGGGTCATGTATTCTCTTCCTGATTGACTGCAAACCAATACCGAGAAGTTGAGTGAGATCTTTAGATAGAATACAGATAGCATTGTGTTTTCACAGGGCACCGCTGCAGGTGTATGTGTGCATGCACGTGTGCGATGGTTAATTTTAAGTGTCAATTAGTGGGCCATAGTACCCAGATATTTAGTCAAACATTAGTCTAGATGTTTTTGTGAAGGTATATTTTTAGATGAGATTAACATTTAAATTAGTAGACTTTGAATAAAGCAAAATGCGTGTGGGCCTCATTTAATCAGTCAGAGGCCTTAATAGAAAAAGATTGACCTTCCCAGAAAAAGGGAGAATTCTGCCAGGAGACTGCCTTTGGACTCAAATGGCAAGTCTTCTCCAGCCTGCCAGCCTACCCTGCAGAATTTGGGCTTGTCAGTTTTCATAATCTCATGAGCCAATTCCTTAAATACACACACATAGATAGATACACACATCCTATCGGTTCTTTTCTCTGAGGAAACCTGACTAATGGCTAATACGAGCCTGTGTGCTATATCCTAAAGCAATCAAGATTCTAACCAGAAGTCAGCAAATGTTTCATATAAAGGGCAAAAGAGTAAATATTTTAGGTTTTGAGGGCCATTGGATCTCTGTTGCAACTACTCAGCTCTGCTATAGCTCGAAAGCAGTCACAGACAATGTGAAAACACAATGAGCATGACTGTATTCCAATAAAGCTTTATTTGTATAAACAGAGGGTAAGTCAGATTTGATCTGCCATAGTTTGCAGACCTCCCATCTATACTCCAGAGGGTTTGTGTAACATAATAATTCTAACAGTTATTGATTGACGGATAAAATATTTAGAATTCATCATATACCCAAGCATTTTATGGCATGTAATGTGTATACATTTGAACCACAACTCAAATATACAAATATAGAAGATACAGAATCCTTATTCTTCTGTAGCAACTTAATATGTAATTTTAGTTTTCATTCCACCAGAGGGGAACAGAGTGACAGAACTTAAACTACCAGCTGGGACACCCAGAATAATTTCCTCAGGGCTTATCCTGTACAAAAGGAGCATGTCCATATGGCACTTTATATCTTCATCCTGCTGATATCCAATGTGGTGTCCGTTGTCTCATCTGATTCCTGGTCATCACAGATCACTAATGGGATATCCTGAGTTCTTGTCTGTAAGACATCAAGCCCAAAGATGCTTTCTGCTATCTGCATGCCTATCTTGATAATTGTTCTGTTCTTGCATCACATGGGAGCAGAGAAAACTCCTTAAGACAGTTTCTGGTCTTACTTTCTGAACACACCAGTTCGTTAATCTTACCCAGAATCTTGCCCCTCCTAGGTTCTTTCCAACATTGGGATACACTGGATACCATAAACTTTTTTCTTTTTTTTCCCTCTTCTCTAGACTCACCTCATGGAACAGGGTGCAGGAACTGGCCAATGCCTAATTTGTCACCCCCTGCCTCTGCCTTTTATCTGTCCCCAAGTGTGGTCAACTTTTTTTCTGGTCCAGAAATGAGGAAAGCTCGCTCTTCCTCATCATGTCTTGAGGCATTTCCAGTACCCTCCCCACTAAGTTTTTCAAACCCAAAAGTCACCAAAAGACTCCTGTTTTCTCTGTTTTCTCTCATGGTATCTCTTCTCTGAGACAGTGAGCAAACCAGCCTGGCTCCTAGATGAGAGGAATAGCCATGGTGAGAAAGAAAATACCCAGATAAAACACTGGTAAATGTTTGACCATACTACCCTGTCACATTCAATCCTCACAACACCCAGAGTAAAATGACTAACTTTACCTGTTTTTAGAACTAGAAAACTAGAACTGAGAGAAACTGGATCATTTTCTGGCATAGTAGATCTAAGATTCAAAAGAAGGTCATCCTGACTGCAAAGCCAGGATTCTGAACCGTCAGTGGGTTTTGTTGATCCCGTATTTCCACAGGACATTCTGCTGTTGAAGGGGACTACAATCTATGGAATCACAATTAGTTTATGAGTCAGTATCAAAAGAGAAGGAGCACAACAGAGTAGTCCCTTTGTGGGAACTAAGTCATATAGTTAAGGGCTACAAGTTTATAGAAAGCAGAGATTACTGTGAGTTAGGGTAAAGCTTTCATAAAGAAATGGTAGTTCAGTCTTCAAGGATTTGAACTTATAGGATTCAGTTGACAGGGACGTATAATTTATGAGGAGGAATTCTGAATCTTCCTGCCTTGGAGGAAGATGTCTAATCCATGGCCATCAGTATGTGTCCAGTCTCTTGAGATGAGCCACTAGTTTTAGTCACCAGCACCTATCCCTGGGACCTGAAACACTGATACTTTCTTCAACCGTGAGACCTCTAAGTAATACCAGTCAATTCTTCACTATATATCCCCTCTTTGGGATGCTTGGGAAATTTTAAGATGCTCTTCTCCTTGAGACTGTATGGAACTGTCAAGTGTGGCCAGGAAAGAGGGAGATTATTTCTCTAGTTATACCATTTGGTAATTGCCACTCGGACACCAGAAAGACCTGGAATTTTTCATTGGGATCTTTAGTTTACTCTAGTGCTATCTAGAACTAAGCTATCTAAAACTAAGCAATGTTAATTTTTCTTTGTAAGCCTTCCCCAAGACCTATGTGGAGTTTGACTTGGCTGACCCTATGTTCATTGGTCCAGCATCCTGGAGCCTTGGGCCATAGGCAAGATCTAAACTTTGAATATGCTTTCCCTGCAATTCTTGTCTTGACAGCTATTTGTTCAGTTGCTTGGGGTAGGAAAACTGTCCTTATGCATGCTTGGAGTCTCCAAACTTCCTCTTACAATTCCATGTTTTTTGCTTAACAAATAGACGAACAAACAAAAGACAAACCCCTTTCTCCAAAGATCAGTTGCCATAAGTAAATACCTCTGCTTTCATGAGCCTATCTTAGAGCTAAAAATGAAGCATCTGACTCATTACTCTAGGATCTCTTAAAATCCTCTTCTCTCCCCTGCCCCCTACCCTCCATACACATATACACACAAGCAGACTTCACCACCACAGAAGGCATAGAAGCCATTCTTGATTCCACAAGTTGAGTTTCTGGCTGTTTGTTTTCTGGACAACAGATGGCAATTGACAGGCACGCCTTTTTTACTTCTGAAGGGCACTTGCATGTTTAAAAACTGATTGCCTTAGGGGATGACAGCTAAGGAGGATGGGATTTCTTTTTGAAATGATGAAAATGTTCTAAAACGGACTATAGTGAAGGTTGCACAATTCTGTAAGTACAATAAAAGTCATTGAATTGGACACTTTAAATCAGTGAATCATATGGTATGTGAATTATATCTCAATATAGCTGTTTTTAATCATATTGAAAGAAAAAAAGAAAGAAAGAAATGACCCAGCTCTCTAAGACCCTTGACTGTGTGTCTGAGGAGATGCATGAAAACGACTAGATGTTCTGTTGCCAAAACCCTGCACTTTGTTGTCTTCCTCACATGTTTCCTAAACTGTGAAACTCTCTAGGCATCCCTTATCCTTTCCCTTAAATCTCATATGTATGTACTGGGTCTAGAGAATTCAAACTTATCCTTTGGGAAACAATTTAGACATTGTTATTTCTATGAAATTTTCCTTGATCAGCTAAATGTGAATTAAGAGCCCCTGCCGTGTACTCATATTATATCATTAAATTTCCCTACCATAGCCTGTTTCATGTTTTGCCACAATTGCCTCCTCACTAGACAGTGACCTTTGTAAGAGCAAGACTCCTTTTCACTGTGTCCCGCTATTATATCCCCAGGGCCCAGAACAGTGCCTAGTAGAAAGTACAGAGTGGATGGGTAGTTGATGGATGGATGGATGGATAATAGATAGATGGATGACCTAACTACTAATGTGCAGTTTAGTTAGGATTTTGCTTTCGTGGAGTAAGAACTGATGGAAGCTACAATTCCTCACTTAAGTGAGGAAAAAGAGGTGAGGATGTTAGCATTCAGATCGGTCATTTTGTTTTTTCAGAATCTTAATTTTTTTGAGTGGTGTGTAATGAAGGCTTACTCTGGAGATAGTGGCTCATCCACATTTGCTATTATAATTGACCTAGCTCTGCTGTCCTGCTGTTCTCCCTGCTTGTTTATAAATTAGAGAACATCTTTCAACTTGGTGGGGGAGCTGTATATTCATACAGAAGAGTAAGATGGCAGTACATGTAGGACCATTTAGAGACATCGTTGTAGCTCAAATGGGGTGCTCCACATTTTCTTTAAAGGCATAACATCGCTCACCAACTCACCAGGATGGGACCAAACAGAATGAGAACTTATTTGCAGGACTGACAATTTTTAAGCAGGCTAGAAGCAGGGATAACATGAAAAAATGACGAATTCTCTTCATTTCCTTCTGTGTCTTTCCTTCCCATCTGTTCCTTCCCTTATGACACCTACAATGGCCTACTCAGTATCCCAAACCCAACTCCAAAAATATGCCAACTTTTTACCACAATGTATCCCTTGGAAGGCACTTCAGAGGGTACCTGGTCCAACTTGCTACTTAATGAAATAGTGCCTTCTGCAGTGTTCTGAACAGATGGTATTCAGTTTGTTCTTTGTGCATCTCTAGTGATGATTACTCATTACTGCAGGAGACAACTGATTTCCCTGTTGGATGATGGCATAGAAAGTTCATTTCAGAGGAGCAGAGTCTTAAAGTACACAGGTCTGGAGACACAGCTCTGCTCCTGACCAGCTGGGTATCCTTGGGAGAATTACTTAACCTCTCTAGTCCTTATTTTTCTAAGTATACAAAAGGGGGATCAATTATACCTAACTCATTATATTATGAGGATTAAATAAGAAAATATATGCAAAGCATTCAGTGTGTTGCCTGGAATATAGCAAATATCCAATAAGTAGTAGCTTAAAAATCAAACCATGAAAATTCTCAAAGGTTCTCGGACTAATAATTGCATATAAGGGCCAAGAACAGAATAAGCTACAGCTACCATTATCGCCCAAGTCATGCCAGTATCTTATGCTAACATGTATGGCATCACATGACTATACCTGGATTTGAAATGAAGGACCCTGAAATCATTCTGAATTAAAGAAATTTAGGGGGCGCCTGGGTGGCGCAGTCGGCTAAGCGTCCGACTTCAGCCAGGTCACGATCTCGCGGTCCGTGAGTTTGAGCCCCGCGTCAGGCTCTGGGCTGATGGCTCAGAGCCTGGAGCCTGTTTCCGATTCTGTGTCTCCCTCTCTCTCTGCCCCTCCCTCGTTCATGCTCTGTCTCTCTCTGTGCCAAAAATAAATAAAAAACGTTGAAAAAAAAAAAATTTTTAAAAAAAAAAAGAAATTTAGGAATGAGGAATTACTAACCAGGGAAATTGCTGGACAGTTGTCGAGAGAGAGAGAGAATGAATCATGACACAGAATGGGCTACTCAATTTTTTTAAGAAAAAGTGGAACAGAAAAATGAAAACTTCTTAAAGGTTCTGTCTGTGCCCCTTGGTCATCTTGCTTGCCAAGCTCTGTTCCTACTATACCAGGTGGTGAGTACCATTACACAATATAAAATCAAACAAATCATCCGCTTGAGAGAAAGGGCCATTTCTTTATTAGCAATACCTGCATGCAGAGTTTGATGACTTTAATTGTGAGTTAGGATTGTTGTTGTTGTTTTTTCTATTGCTAAACTTGAAATTACCTAGCTCATCAAGTTGATAATTGGAATCTCTGCCTGATCTCTAAAAGCAATTGTCTCCTTCTTCCCAAACAAAAGACCATTGTTCTTGAGACTTTTCTAAATTATCTTGCATTATAATCAAGAGTTATCCTTACAAGTAAGAGGCCAAGGGTTAAGGCCCAGCTCTCAGTTCAGCAAACCAAGAAAGAAATAAGGTTTTGATGAAAGATGAATTAGCACCAAAACTTTTTCCTCAAAGTAGCTATGTACTACAGTAGACAGAGCTCCTGAGAAATATGTGAGAGTACTTCTTAGGTTGCCATGTACTTCTCAACGGGCATTGATCCAGATCTCATTCAGAGTCACCTACCTAATTTAAAGCACATCTTGTGCATGTGAGCTGAACATGAGGTTGACATGAAATGGGCTTCCCAATAACCCAAGAGTAGGGCCACAGAGTTTTTTGAAGGACCATGAGGTTATTACTTTCTGGTCACCAGCTTTTCATCTTGTTATATCACTGGCTCCAAATGAAAAAAACCATTTGGGTCTGATTCTTTTTGATGGAGGCATCTTCAAGCTCAGGAAGAAGATGAAGGCTTGGCTTTCTTTGCTTTGCTTTGCTTTGCTTTGCTTTGCTTGCTTTCTTTCTGTCTTTCTTTATTTCTTTTTCTTTCTTTCTAAGGGAAGAAATCCAAAGTTTTTTTCTTTGAATGAATTAAGCCAATTCCTAGAACAATTGTAATGCTGGTTTTATTTGTCCTTAACTCTGTCCTTTGGAGCCCATTATTCCCTTACCTGGAATACCTGTAGTTCCACTCCCTGATTCTCTTTATCAGGCTAACTCTTGCTTATCCTAAAACATCACCCATTCCTGGACTTCTCCCAGCATCTTAGTTCTGTACCTTCCAGGTAGCCTGTACTGTTACCTTGTAACCTACTTGCTTGCTCACCTGTCCCCAGGAGACTGTGTGCTCCACTTTTGTACTCTCAGGTTCATGGCACTTAATAACTTTCCAGTAATGGTTTTGTTGAGTACCTCTGATATCAAACTACTCTTATTGAGGTATTTTTTTCACTCAACACATATTTATTGAGTTATTATACCTAAGGAATATAAAATTATAAGGGAATGAGGTTTCAAAATCAGCAGAACCAAGAGAACAAGTTATATTTTAAAAATAACCTTAGAAATCTTTTAAATTGTACCTATAGTACCTGGTTTTATAGGTTCAAACCTGTGCAGTAATTCTAATGCACTCAAAGGTTTGGTATCCATTGAGTAAAAAGAAGGAACAAAAGGCTATCTCAGTGCACATATATGAGCAGCCAAACTATTCCGCATTTAAGTAACTATTAAATTTCTAAAGATGAATCAGTGAGTGAATGTTATGTTCATGCTCACCTGAGGGGTTTTTTTAATGTTAAGTCTCTATAGTCTTAATACATATAAGGATATTTAAAAATTACATGATATAGTAATTATAAAAACATATAGCATAGGTCCTAGTACCACGTGAATGCTCAATAAATGTTTGCTCAACTTAAATTTAAATCTTACTTGATTGGAACTGTTTGGGAAAGTTATACAAAAGAAGATAGCCACTTGCTTCTTGGCCATTCTTACTGTGGCTTCACTGGTTGTCACTGTTAGTTCTGGACCTCAGCATCCTGGAGCCCAAGAGGCAGAGAGTTTGGTTCTAATGACAGTGTTTATGTTGGATGCATGAATCATGTGACTGCACCATATGTAACTAGGCTTTGTGCCAGCCATGGAGGCAAGATAGGTGGGTGAGGCAGATGTATCTCTGGCCTTGGGAAACTTTAGGTCATGTATGAAAGACATAGGTTGAACAGATACTTAACAAGGAGTGTCTTGTATGGAAGAAAGAAGTCAGAATAGAAGAGAACCTTCTTACAATCTAGTCTCTGTAAGTGAAGACTTCCTTGAGGAAGTAGCATCAAGATCATTAGTAATTAGCCAAGGCACAGTGGGAGGCAGAATTTAGTAGGGGAGTGGAGGAAGATCTAGAGAAAATAGGGAGCATGAAGAAATGAAAAAGTCGAGTCTGGTTGATATGTTGAAGGTGGCCTCCCCAACCCTGTCATGAATGCCCCATTCTTTGTTAATCTAATGATTTGCCTACCATCTATCTTCACTGGGGCAGCAGAAAATAGCAGAAATAGAGAAATAGAGAAAAATATACACTCATAGTAACCAGCCTTTCTCTAAGATCGCAAGCCCTAACTAACCTCAAGAGGAATGTAAGTAAAGTCCAGAAATCCTCCAACATGTCTTTAGTCCATTCCCTGTCATAGTCCCCTAGAGAATTACTTCCTATGTGTTTTTCTCCAAACCTTCATACACCTGACTATACCTCCCTGTCTTCTGATGTTTTTGTTTCCTTTTCCCTGGAAAAAAAAATTAGAAGCAATAAAAAGAGAACTTCCACACATTCCATCCACATCTACCTGTGTATATCATCTACCTTCCTTCATTTTCCAGGATAGACTGTCTGTGTGCTTCTCTTCAAAGCATCCCTTCCACTCCTGCAATGGATCCCATTTCTCTTGCACCATTTCACAGATATTAACCCAACAATTGACCACCATCTCCTCATCTTCATCTTCAACTTTATATATCATCTCCTAGCAAAGAAAAACGAAAGAAAAAGAAACCTTCTCTTAACTTCCATATTACTCCTGAATACCACCCTATTTCTGCCCCTCCCCATTAGAAAACGCCTTCAGAACACTGTCTCTACTCTCTGTCTTCATTTCCTGCCCTCCCATTCTTTCCAGATTCACAATACTAGGCTCTCCCAAACACTCCAGAGTACACTTTCCACATGCATCAGAGACCATCAACAGAGGTGGCTTCGCTTTGGAACTAGTAAAGCTTATGCTTCAGTGATCCTCATTTCCACAAGACCTTTTGAGGTGCTGTACCTAGGTCCCAAGAGCTAAAGCCCTATGCATAATTCCAAGAGTCCCTAAATTGTATATGCTTTGGATCCCACAAAACCTGGATCTACCCCTCACTTCCACATTGCCATTGCCATTGCCATATTAATGGTCAGTGTCTTTAGTCCTTTTTTTTTTTTTTAATTAAATCAGTCAGCAGCATGTAACATGGTATGGCTCCCTCATTCTTAAAGATTTCCTTGCTTCAAGTGCTCCTTTTGTAGGTTCCTCTCCAATTTTGCTGGCCTCTTCTTCTCAGTGTCTTTGCCTATTTCTCATCTTCTTGTCTGCTAATGTTCCCCAGGACTCAACCCAAGATATTACCTACATTCATTCCCTTGATGGTTTCTTCCAGTTTAATGGTTTTAAATGTTATCTCTCTTCTGAAAACTCTCAATTATTTACCTTTAGTCCAGACTTTTCCCCTAAACTCCAAACTTGTGCCCAAGTAGTTACTTGCTTTCCCTGTTGGGTGTCTGATAGATATCTCAAATGCTAACTTTCAACTCCTGATTTTTTCCACCAGCTTGAATTCTTATGGTCTGTCCTATCTCAGTATGTAGAAATGCCATTCTTCCAGTTGCTTGAGACACAATAAGAAACAAACAAGCAGAGGTGCCTGGGTGGCTCAGTCAGTTAAGCATCCAACTTCAGATCAGGTCACAATCTCACAATTGGTGGGTTCGAGCCCCATGTCGAGCTCTGCACTGACAGCTCAGAGCCTGGAGCCTGCTTCAGATTCTGTGTCTCCCTCTCTCTCTGCCCCTCCTCGGTTTGCTCTCTCTCTCTCTCTCTCTCTCTCTCAAAAATAAATAAACATTTAAAAAAAGAAACAAACAAAACTTCTTTTTTTCATGCTTTACATACAGTTTATCAGAAAAATCCTGTTGCTTCTCTTAAAAATAATGTCTAGCATCTGACTAGCACCCATCATTTTCACCACTGCTCCTGCCCCATGCTGCCTGGATTATTTTTTTATGTTTATTTATTTTTGAGAGAGAGAGGGAGAAAGAAAGGAAGCAAGCAAGCAAGCAAGCTGGGGTGGGGCAGAGAGAGAGAAAAAGGACACAGAGTCCCAAGCAGACTCCACACTGCCAGTGCAGATCCCGACACAGGGCTCAAACTCACAACTCATAAACCATGTGATCATGACCTGAGCCAAAACCAAGAGTCAGACGCTTAACCTACTGAGCCACCCAGTTGCCCCTTTCCTGAATTATTATAATAGTCTGGTAACTCATCCTCCTGCTTTATACAATTGACTGCTTATATTTTCAACATTTCAATCAAAGTCAGACCATATCCCTTCTTTGCCTGAAATCATCTAATGAAGGTGAGGCAAGGTACCTAGGGAAGACCAGCTATTGAAAGGGCCCATTAATGCTTTTAAGGAGATAGGTAGCCTCTGAAGAGATTTAAAAGGGTACTTAACCCAGATTATCATTTTAAAATGATGTTTTGATAATACATTCAGACCCAGAAAAAACAGTCACAGGATTTCTTGTACCCTCTGGAATTTGAGAACTTGGAGATATGCAGTAACTAATATTGTCATTTATGTTTACAAAGAAAGCTAAAAATGATAGCTTTTCATGTGTTGGCTATGTTTGTTTTTTTTAATTAAAGTGTTAAGTAGATTCACTCTTTCGCAATTATTTATACTTTTACAAAATGTAAAATCAAACAAAAAATTTCACATAGGTAAATAGAAATTCATAGAACCAGTTCAGCCTTTTTTTTTTTTTAGATTTTATTAAGGTTTGTATGTGATTTGAGTCTCAAACTTAACTTGTGCCCTCTGTTTACCTTACTTATGAAAAAGGCATATTCAGGCAGAGGTCTTTTCAGTTTAAATTGCCTGATCCTTGTCTGGCCCTAGATGTACTTGTGTTGGATATTACAGAATAGTATGAGTAGTAAAATGTGGACTTACACTTCAAGTCTTGTTTACAACAGTGTTTAAGGGCTAGATAACTAAAATTTACTTTATTCAAGCCAATGGGCCTCTTCTTGGGTTAATTTCCACTCCTAAAGGTACAAGCCTGTATTTCCATTCCTCTTAACAACTCATTTCTCAGCAAAACCTCCTTTTCTGAACTCTTTTACCCTTTTATCATAAATTCTATATTAGGCATTAACATTCTAGCAAATATTGTGGATATATTCCCTCCCTAAGTCCTCCCCAAACAAATACAGAGGGAAATGTATTGAAACTCAACCTAGAGTTGCAATCAAACCCAAAAGAGTATAACTTCCTTTGGAAAATGATTCTCAATAAAAAAGCAATATGTTTCTTGCTTTTTATTCTTCAGGATGCTTCAGAGTCAAATTGGCTTTGTATAGCTTCTGTTTCTGAGATGGTAGAAGTTCTATTTGAGAGGAAGTTAAATATCTAAAATTTAATAAGGTCATACTTTAATCTTTTAATTTAGGTTTTCTGTTATTTCTGCTACTATTGATGAGAGGCAATTCTCATGGGTCTCCTATGTTGCTGTGTGTCTTGTGTTTAGCTTTTGATTCCAAACTGTCTTCTCAAGAAAGTTCATAAGGTGAACAGCTTTAGGAAATAGATAACATCTCCTCCAGAGCAGAAAGGAGCCATACTTATTTTCCGGTATGTAACCATATGTCTCTCCAGAGCAAAACATAGGCAAGTTATTGCCCATTAAAAAAGCTTTGGGTTCCCTAGGTTCAGGGTTCCACTCCTGTAACCTAAGCCACTGCATTTGCAGACATCCATCTCAGCCCGTCTATATTGTCCCACACCCATGGGATTTGTGACAAGAAAAATTGACAATGACATGATGATGCTTATGCTGATTTCTGTTCCATGAATAAGAGAATCCTTTTACTCTGATCTAGGAATCTCATGTCTTCCATGAAACTGTAGCAGGCTATCTAATTAGCTTGCAATTAGGGTAAAATCTCAGATTATTGTTATTGACAACTGTGGAAAAGATACTTTTAAATAATTTTTAAAAAGGAAAAAAACTGCTTTAAAATTTATAGTGGGTGATTCTGGAACAGGAAATATATGTCTATAAGTTTACCCAGACTTCTTTGTTTTACTTTATTCAAGCTATCTCTTCTTCCTGGAATTTCCTGCCTTCCACATATTTATCCAAGTCATTCAACAGCAGGCATTTGGAGAGTTTTGTGAATAGGATTACTACTTAATATACATTTAATAACCAATGGCTTATGCTACAACTTTGATGGCATTTTTTACTATGGTAGGCATCAATTTTAATATGGAATATTAATGCATTCCTTTGTTCAACCATTTATTACATACCTAATTTGTGCCAGGTACAGCATTGGATCTTGAGGATACAGAAATAGGGAATTCTTTGTACTATAAAGCACAGGATTAAATGAATATAAAATAATGAATAATGAATATAAAATAATGAGACAGTATCCATACTAGTATGGATTTTATTCTTCCACTGTAAATGCTTCACAGAAAGCAAGGTCTCTAAACACTATGGCTTTGTACTGCTTTTATGATCTACACAGAATGATACGGTACCCTGTGATTCTGAATTACCATCCCTTCTTGAAACATTATCATATACAGAGAGGGGAATGGCTATGTCTACCAGAAGGACAAGTATATTGGTAAGAACTTTAGTCACAAGTGGAAGAACACTTAACTCAAATAGACTTTTGAAAAGATAGTGGGTGCCTGGGTGGCTCAATTAGTTAAGCATCCAGCTTTGGCTCATGTCATTATCTTATGGTTTGTGAGTTTGAGCCATTCATGGGGCTCTCTGCTGTCAGTTCAGAGCCTGCTTTGAATCCTCTCTTCTCCCTCTCTCTCTGTCCCTCTCTCACTCGTACTCAGTCTCTCTCACAAAAATAAATAAACTTTGAAATTCAATTTCTCTTCTAAAAAATAAAAATAAAAGGATTGTGCAGTGTAAGGGGGTAGTAATGATTGGCTCACATAACTGAAAATTCCAGAGAATAATATGCTTCAGAAATATTTTTGGATCCAGGCACCCAAATGTTATAACGACACTCCACTTTACTCTTTCCATTTTTGAGCTGTTTTTCCTTTGTGTAAGTTCCATTCTCAGGAAAGCTTTCCTGTGGTTCTGTCAAGATGCCACCCTTTCATTCACTCCAGAAGAAGAAAGAAATAATCTTTTCTCAACAGTTCTAATAAAAATCCTGGAATTAAACCCTAGCAGCCTAACCTGGACCACATGCTTATTCCTGAACCAATAATAAGTAGCCAAGAGTATATAATACTCAGATTGGCTAGGTATGGGTCATGTGACTTTTTCTGGGTTGGAGGTAAAGGTATAGCCATCCAAATCTTATTGTCTGAATATATGTAAGAGATGGATACTCAAATTTTGGTCACTGTAACCAGATGAAAGGAGGCACACAGAAACAACAAATGTCTATTGTCTACCTAAAGATCTTTCTTTCCTTTAAATATACAGTTCAAATATAGAAACTGTAAACATTTCTTGAAATCACCAAATATTTATAATAGGAAAGTAGGTTACTCAAGTCTGTTAGTAAAGCAGCTATCAATTAAACAATGATTGACAAAATAAAGAACAGTATCTTCAAGTTTATATTGCTATAAATGTTGGTCTAAATTGCATAACATCATTCAAATACCCTGGAAGCTAGCTGCACATTTTCCCACATTTTATTATTTTTTTTTTTAACACAGCTAACAATGCCTCTAGGATGCCTATGTAGTTACCCTTCAGGTATGACCATTCACCCGGTGGTAGCTTACCTAGGTTAAAAAAATTCTGAAGTACTAGCCTCAAAATCACACACACTTCTCTCTGTTAACATAACCCAAAGAACCAACTCTGATGTGAAAGTTTGAGATGATTGGAAGAAAATAAGTGATATTTTAGTTCTTTCTTGAAGATCTTTATAATAATCCATGCATAGTAATGATTCAGCAAACTTTTATTAAAAATTTCAACCTATCACATGCTGTTGTAAGCATCCTTAATATGATAGTCAATCAAAGTAGGTACTTCTTTTTTCACAAGTTGAAGTGCTAACTTATAAATCAAGCCATCTTCTTCTTACAATAATTTTATAGGTAAGTTGCTAAAAAATCCAAAATAATAGAAATATGTATGGCAAATTGTATTATTATAAAAAATATTTGCTGTCCTTCCCTGGAGGAGATTTGCACTGCCCTGCCATGTCAGGAATCACATGATTTGCTTTGACCAATGAAGTATGAATAGACTTTAGGAGCCATTGCTTGATTTTGCCACTTTCTCTCTTCCTTTCTGCCATGATACCAGCACATCATTTTTGTGAGCCATTAAAATTCTGGGTTCTTGTTACTGCATCATACCTTAACCTAAACCAACTGATAACAAATCCACAGATTTAAAAGGATATTGTATCAGCTTAAATGCGATTACTGTTTTGATCTAGAAATCAAAAGAATCTTGTTAGCCCCCCCACCCACCTGGAAGTCAGAGAGCTATAGCCTATACTAATTAGGAAGAACTCAATATTTTGAGTGTTGGCAATGAGCTGTGTGTAACTAGTTTGCATCGATTCTGCCTAGGCATTGCCTACCTCTCAAAGAAGAGTTTCTTTGTAATGACCCTGTGATCACAGGTATTGAATAACCCCTTATTAATTTACTTTAAAGAACTCTAATATTTGATTTTGTGTCTTAGCCAGTCCTTTAATAGTGATGTGACTTATATCTTGCCCTTCACCGCTATTTTGTAGTGCCTTGTTTTTATTCGTGGTGAGTTCAAATATGTTTACTAAAATACTCCAAGCTGGGGCAATCATATTCAATTTTGTCAGAAATTCTAAAGTAAAAGTCACTTGAAGGATATATTTAAACCCTTTTTTCTCCCATTTCTATAGAGGATGCAGTGGTATAATGTATTATCTATCTTCTGGGTGTAAAATCTCAAATTATATGTATCTATAGCAGGTACAATTCAATCTGGGATGAAAAAACAAATGGCCTTTTTTTTTTTTTCATTGATGTAGAACAGCTATTGTTTTAGATAGCATAGATCTATTATTTAATTCAGTGTGTAACTATCTTCCATCCTTCTCACTCTGGTTATATATCTGTTTTGGTCAGAGTAGTAATATCATGACAAGCCTTCTGGGTGGTGGCAGTTGAGTCCTTGTCATTCTGCACATACAATGACGTCTGCCAAGATGCCTTTATTTCTTCTGATCCTCACTCATTTGTTCTGGCAGTATCTTATGGCCTCCCTCTAATCCTGACAATTGGACTTGCACTCCATCCATTCTCTGTGTTACTTTCCTACTTCACTTACATGGTAGAAAAAGTCTTGCTCCTCCCTGTGCCCTGATCAGAGGCACACTGAAATGCTCTCACTCTGTCTCTTGGTTCCATTAGGCAACCATTTCTTCTTGGGTTGTTGACACTTTGCTAGCCTTTCCTGGGAAAAGAATGAGGGTACATTTCCTTCTGTTCTCAGAGTCTCCAAACTTAATTGGAGGTTTCAATGGTCTTCCCCTTCCTGTACTTCAACTTTCCTGGGGCATGAAATAGGCACTAGGGCCCATTCTCAGGAATTCCTCATTGCCTAAACTTTCTTCTTTTCTTATGACTTACCCTTTTCTTCCTTCATGTGGGAGAGTGTTGATCAAGTTTGATGATATGTTACTTTGACTCTTCAACTGGTTTTTAAGAACCTATTGTTAACAGCCTGACCTCGCCCTTTTGATATGCAAAAGACAAGAATTTGTCTCATTACTTGCATACCACTGTGTTATCTCTTTCTTGAAATAGTTTGCATAGAATACAATACCTATTACCTGAAGAGGGAGAAGAGTTACAGAATGACAGGAAGTAGCATGTGTTCCAAAAAAGCACTACCATTATTATATCAAGATATTATTCTATCAGATACATATATAAATACATATACGTAGTCATAAAACACAAACTTTGGGCTCTTGGTAGAGCATTTTTGATCAAAGGCTAGACATTTTTATATGAATATTAATATTTGTTTTCACTTGTCTTTCCATCTGTCCTGTCTGAAGACTAGGGTGTTAACAGTATATGTCTATGCTAACCAGCACATCATGGAACACATTGGTTTCATGCCTCTTCAATAGAATTATTTTTTTAGCCTCACATCCTCTTTATTCATTGTAATTATTACTCTCAGTAAAGAATGCTTGAATATACTCAAATTTTGCACATTTTAGTGCATTATCAGATCTTACAGTATGCCCCACTTTTTTCTCTTTTAAAAAAGAAAATTTCCTGGTTATACTAGATAACAGGCCCTTGAGCTAACCCAAAACAACAAAACCAAAATGAATACAATCAAATGAATGTGAAGTATTTGTTCCTTGTTTATGAATATTTCATATTTATCTTTGAAAATAAAGAAGTATTTCTTTCCTTTTATAGATGATCTTAACATGAGAATTCTGAGCTACATTATTGGACAAAACCATTAATGATGTAGATTGAATCAATATGATAAGCTATCATGACAGGGATACCAACAAATAACGTTTACATGTCATTTTTTCCCCTCAAATGAGAATCATTTTGTACTTGAAAAAGCACTTAATTAAGGGCCTAAAAGGGATTCTAAGATTTGCTCTGCCATTAATAAGCAATTCATTTAATTTCTCTGAGCTGTTATTTTCATCAACACTAGTAGAAGGAGTAGCACTGTCAATGTTTCCCAAAGTGTAGAAAGCATACCACTGGTGTCACTGGAGATCATGTTAGGTGGGATATTAAATAATAGAGTAACAGCCCATTCCAGTTTCAACTCTACCATTCTAATTAAGGCAAAGATGAAGTCTTGTTAGTGCTAGTTTTGTGAATTAACTTGGTGTTACTTCTACTTTTTTAAAAAATTGAGTTACAGCTAACACACAATGTTACATTAGTTTCAGATGTATAACATAGGGATTTGACAATTCTGTACATTATGCTACACCACAAATAGCTACCACCTGTCATCATACATTGCTATTACAATATCATTGATTCTATTCTCTATGCCGTAACTTTCATCCCCATGATTTAGTCATTCCCTAACTGGAAGCCTGTGTCTCCCACTCCCTGTCACCCATTTTGCCCACCCCACCCCTCTGGCAGCCATCAACAGTTGGTCCTCTGTATTTGTGGGTCTCTGCTTTTTTTTTTTTTTTTTTTTTTGTAGATTCCACATGTAAGTGAAATTATATAGTATTTGTCTTTCTCTGACTTAGTTCTCTTAGTATAACACCCACTAGGTCCATCCATTGTCACAAATGGCAACATCTCATTCTTTTTTTATGGCTGAGTAATATTTCCTTATATATACTTTTTAAACAAAGATCTTTAAATTCAGAAATTATTAGTATGTAACAGTTTCTAGATAAAATATTGTTGTGTTTTTATTGTATTAATTCTTTGGTTATCTTCTTTGGGACAAGGAATATTGATTTCCCATTAATGGGAGTAGAACAGAGTAGCCTTTTAAAATTTAAGAAAAGAATTCATTAAAAAAAGAATAAGGACAGGCACCTGGGTGACTTAGTCAGTTAAGCGTCCAGCTTCAGCTCAGGTCATGATCTCACAGTTGGTGGGTTTGAGCCCTTCATCGGGCTCTGTGCTGACAGATTGGAGCCTAGAGCCTGCTTCAGATTCTGTCTCCCTCTCTCTCTTTGCCCCTCCCCTGTTCAAGCTCTGTCTGTCTCTCTCTCTCTCTCAAAATAAATAAATAAATACATAAATAAATAAATAAATAATAAGTAAACAAACATTAAAAATTTTTTAAAAATAATAATGATAAGGAAATATTAGGGCAGGTAGAGTATACCTGAATGAACTTTTGGCACCACTGGCTGACTGATCTGAAAGGACTTTTCAAAGAGTCTAATTTTATGTTTTGTTTTATCCTGGTTTGGGTCAAGGTGAAAGACAACATGGTATAAGCTGGTTTCTCCTCCTTCGGCCTACAGATCAGAGTGCAAAGTAGTAAAATAATCTTCAGAATATAAACAAGACATGTCTTCTAGAACATCAGCCTTACTTGAAGATTACAGCAGCTGGATACACACACACACACAAATATATAAATATAAATAGATGTAATATAAATAGATGTAATATAAATAGATGTATTCAGGAACTGATGCTAAATTTGCATTAATTTGCAGGATAAAGCACTGGTTTTCAAACACATTTCTTGCTTGTTTTTGTATGGGCAGAATTGAGCAGATGGCAAAGTCACCAGAGTGGATTAGTAGGTATACAATACAGAGTGTCTCTAAATTTTTGGGTCAATATGCAGAGATCACCAAGACCACTTGGTGACCAAAAACAACAACAACAACAACTGGAAGAGTTTGAAATTGCAGAGTATTTCCATTGTGAACACAGAAGTGAACTAGCCACAAATATACTTTGATATTTGATCAAAAAGGGCAGGGGTTTCAGTAAGGTTGGGTTATTCCTACTTCCCCACTCTGTCAGGCACATGGTAATGTACCTCCTCTCCCTGCAAACAGTATTGTAGTGAAAGAATCTACATGCATAGGTAAGTACATAACAATTAGAAAAAGAGTAACTTGAAGGCTCACCATCTCTACTTCGGGAGAAAGTCTGGAAAGAGGCAGAATGGGAAGGGATTTGTCCTGAAGACAGAAATTGAGAAGACTAAGCTCATGGGGGAAAGAATTCAGAGTAGTATGATAAGGATTAAAATGATCCTGTATATTTGAAAGCTTTTGGGGGAACTGGGCTTGTCTTCACCTGATCCACAACTTGTATAAACAATGGATTATGTTCTTGCACACCTATTTTTTCTCCCCTTTTTTTATTGATCAGCAACACAGTGAGGAAAGAAACTTAGGGTTTAGAAAGAGTAGAAATCCATTCTTTTGGTGATCTATGTTATGTGCAAAGTCTGGAGCAACTGAAACTTCCTATCACTTGTATTATTTCCCCCCTACTCTAGGAAGTCAAGAAGGGAGTCAGAATGAAAAGCAGACTACATCTCTAAACTCCACCTTCACAGCCTGCCAACCATTAGGGACTTTAGACAGAAGAGTTTGAGAGGCACAGAGAAAGGATTCAGGTTTTTCCCTTTAAAGCCTTCCAGTCGCATTGCAGCTATGGCATCTGGGGAAAGTGTGCTTGCTTCAATATCTCGCTTCTCCTTGTCAGTCTTCTCCATCAGGAATTACAGGAACTAATCTGGGCATGATGAACAGGAAGTGCCTGGGATATGGAGATTCTTCTCTCTGGCCTTCTATCACTGGCTTCTTGAGTATTGGTAGAAAAAGCCAGGAAGCTTACACTCCGCCCCCCCTCCCCCACCCAAGAAGATGTGCACATTTCTATATAGACCAAGTTGTGACAGAGATCAAATGCTCAGTAAATACTCAGTGAATGAGTGAATGCTGTTCCCAGTTCTAACACCCTTGGAAAAACAAGCCGAAGTATTGCCTCTCTGAGAGAAACATTTTTTTTTAGCCTGGGGGCAATATCACTTGGTTACACCAAGCACTTACAAAAGTACCTTCACTTTCCAAACTTTGAGCCAGATTCTAAGAGGCTTTACAGAGTTTGTCCCATAGACAAGGAGTTCTAGAATGTCCTACTTTAGTAAACACTGCTAAGGCAATACAGATGGCTTCCTGCCAAGTTAACATTAAGTTCCTGCAAATGTATCTTTCGATATCTCCCTCACAGAGCAGTCAGAGATAAGAGGGAAAATGAAGCTGGGAGGAGGGGGAATAAATTTTGATGCAAGCAGCTCTGGCAGCCATCAGCATCAACATAAGTGCTTTTTAATCCTCTGTATTTTGCCAGAGGATGACCCTCTCTGTTAGGAGTGGTAATTGCTGAACTTTACTTCTTGCTGTGACTTCAGGGAAAGGTTGTCCCCAGGCCCTGACCTGATTTTGCTTAGTGAGAGATCCCTGGGAGCTAATATTTTAGCTTTAATCCAGTATATGCACTTTTTTTTATCAGGTTTTATATTTTAATGACTTCCCAAAACTCCCCAAAGTGAAATACATCAAAAATACGTATCTCTGCAGAGGTGTGATAGCCTAATAGTCTGGCCAGTTATTGCAAAAGAGGGTAACACTACAGGGGTTGGCAGATCTTTAAGAGACATTTAAGATGAGCTGTTGGTATGCAGGCATGCTATGGGAATCAGATAAAATAGTCATTATTTTATCAATTCATATTGATAAATTAAAGTTTACTTTTTCCAGCTGAGGTAATGTTCCCACTTACCTATTCCAATCAACTTTCCTACTAGGTAAGAAAGCATCAGATGCAATTATTAGAAACTAGACGGACTGAGGTTATGGGAGAAAAATATTATAAGCTTACTGAGTTTCTCAGAGACTCCAAAAACCAGCATCCAATTTCTTAGGAAACACTGGACCTAGGGTCTGGGCTCTGATCTCCCACATGGCATAATGAGCCCATGTCTTGATGATGGGCACTAAGCCCTTGTTCCCTTCCTTGCTTTTACACATGCTCTTTCCTTAGGTTGGCATGCCCTTTCCTGGGCTCTTTCAGATAGGCATTCCCCAACATTTTTTTTTCCAGAATAGCTTTGTTTTCCTATTGTTCTCTATCCTCTCATTATTTCTTTCATAGCCCTTAAAATAATGGGAAACGAACTGGTTAGTTTATTACCCCCAAACTTGGGAGGTAAGCTTCATGAGCACCTAGTTTACCAGTATATTCCCATCACCTGAACGTTGCCTCCCACACAGTACTCACTAAATGTTGCCCGAATTAATATATAAATATAGGTTTAGTTTCGGTTAAGGGTGATCAGGCAGTTAAAAGAGATCATTGTGAGCTAGGAGAGACTCCCTCAAATGTCCACCACCACTTGGCACCTTAACCAATTTCTAGTATTTTCTTAACTAAGCAGGAGGATGTGCATCACACACTGATTGATGCTGATCTTTGCACTGATCCCACATCAATTCAAGGAGCTAATAATTGTGCCATTCATAGGAGAAGAGGGTGTAGGTCCAGAATCATGTCAAATAAATGTTTCAATTACAATTCCTTCCAACACACATGAAGGGAATCTCAAGCCAAAAGCAAGAGATTAATATTCATAATTTTCATTATTCGCAGATCCCATAATTGTTAATTCACCTATTCAATGAAATGACTTCCTGAAACTCCCCAAAGTGAAATACATCAAAAATACATATCCCCAAATACATACCAAAAAATAAATACAAAAAAAAAAATGTAACCCCAAAATCAATACTTGCTATTGTTTTTATGGTCATTCATGGACATGGGCAGAATGGTGACAAATTTGAGTCATTCAAGGTGCTATTCCCAGTTGAGATTTAACAGAACAACTCTGCCTTATTGTTTCAGCTCTTATGCTATAAACAAGTATCCTTTTTGTGGTTTAGTTACTGATACTTTTTTTGTGTCATTTAAAATGGTGCCCAGGCAAGTGTTGAACTGCTGTCTGGTATTCCTAAGCAGAAGAAGGCTGTGCTTTGCCTTATGGAGAAAATACGTGTGTTAGGAAGCCTCATCAGACATGAGTTATAGTGCTCCTCTTGAGATCACTGCTAATGAATCAACAGTATGCATATTAAATGTCTTTAAACATAAAACAGGGTTATTGATCACTTGACAAAAATGTTATGACCAGAGGCTTGCGAGAACATAACCTTACTTCCCCTAAGAGTAACAGTTCAGTATTTGCTATTTGAGTGTTCATAGTGACTTTTTAGAACATAACTATAGTGAATAATGAGAATAGAATAGAATAATTAATGTATTAATTTAGTGAGACTTCAAGAGATTTTTATACCTATTTGATTATATCATATCACATAGATGATCTAGTCAGTAAGTATACATAGACATATATAGACCTATAGTCTATATATACTTAGATATATGGAGATATATATATATATATATATATATAGATAGATAGATAGATAGATATATATATATACACACACACACACACACACTTATATAGTGTCTAATATATACTTATACAGACATGTAGACATATGTCTATACATGTCTGTGTATACTTTGTGTGTATATGTGTGTGCATATACACACATACATACATCTAGATGTTTGCTTGAAGCACAGTGTTTTTTTTTCAAACAAGCCATTCAAAAAACAAATCTTTGATGAAGAATGTGCATCCTTTCAATAAGTCATTTTTTTTATCACTTGTCTAAATTCATCTCAGATCATTGGTGTCAGGCTTGTGAGAACTATATATATATCTGTGAATACTTGGGGCTGAACATCTATGCCATTCTGCTCACTGGAGAAGAAGAGCTTGTATTTCTTATAGTTCACTGTTGACAGGCCTGGGAAAGGGCTCACTGAGCTGTGACAGTTGACATTTGGTACACAGCCACTCAGCCTTCATGGTGGTGAAGCGCCATGGAAGTATGTTACATTCTTTCTAACATGTCTGGTCAGTCATCGTATTGCCTGTCATTTGTCTTGGACTGAAAATTAATTAAGAAGCAATAATGGAAAGGGAAGGCAGGGAATAGATAAGATGAATAATGAAGATTAAGTTCAATGGAATTATTATAAATTGACTGACTCTAGGCTAAATGGAAAGGACAGGGGATTAGAGCCTTTGAGGCTTGTAGACGCTCATCTGCAAAGGGCAATCTGGCTGATCGAGTCGAACTTCACACTCAATGAGGATTATGCAAGGGGACAACTGAAGAGAGAGGTAGGCCCATCACGCTAGCACATTTAGGATTTACAAATTGTCTCTTTTGTCGTCCAGACTTGGCTTGCTCATCATGCTGGCTTCTCCCAGTCCTCAGTGACTAATCCATGTTCCCACGTCGCATCAATCTGGCCTCATTCGACAAACGTTTCCTTGGAGTGGTGAGGAGAGCCAAGCAAGGTCAAACTTTGGGAATGTGGTAGAGTGGAAAGTTTGAGTGTTGGTACCATGGTGCAGAAGTGCCACGGTTTGAATTACCGCTTCACCCATTAACTATGTTGTCTTAGGCCAGTTAGTTAACCTGTCAGGGCCTCACTTTCCACGACTGTAAAGCACAGATAACACTAGTACCCACCTCATAAGGCTGTTTTGAGGATTAAATGAGCTAATCCGCATATCGGAGTTGAGCACAGTGCCTGGCAAAGATTGAGTACTTGTCTGAGAAACAGAAGGGTGGCCACTGTGCCAAGATATCCTTAGCAGAGAAAGAGTGGTACAAGATGAGGTAGGTGAGCCAAATCCTACAGGGCCTCACAGGTAGCCAAGGTGAGGATTTTAAAACTAATTCTTAAGTGCATTTAGGAAGCTTTGCATGGATTTAAGTAGGACACTGACGTTGTTTAGAAGAAAACAATGTTGGTTCTAAATATGCTTTCTGCAATATACTGTCCTTTTCTTTTAACTGGAAACATTTTCAGCACAGTCTCAGTATTTTAATTCCCTTCAGTGCTGACTGGCCTCTGAGCTACTGTCCCCCATAATGCTCCTAAATACTCTGTCATAAAATTCTGCAGGGACCCACTAACAGATTGGATGTTGATGCTGGAAGTACTGGTGTAGGTATCTATAGATCCAACTGCTGTCGATAGTGTGCCTTCCCATGTCAAGCTCACGTGCATTATTTTATTCAAACCTCACATCTACCTTCCCAGGTCTTATTAACCGCCTTTTCATGGATGAGCAACTGAGGCTTGAAATCCCACAGCTAGGGTTCCAGTGCAGGTGTTCTGCTCCGGGGCTCATTGGCTTCTCACCCATCTCCAGAGACAACTTGGAGAGAGGGCCCCAAGGTCAGACAAGCTGTCTTAGCTCTGCCTCGCTCCTCTGTGCCTCGGTTTCCATGTTTGAAAAATGGGAATAATGGCACCTTTCCACAGACTCGTGAGCAATTGCTGTGGTATTAACACAAAGTGGCCAGCATGGCTTTGGACATAGAGTAAGCACTCCACACAGGTTCCGCCACTCTCTTTATCTTGCTCTGTTGCCCGTCTGCCAGGGGGCATCTGGTCAACTGAAGTAGTAGAATGTTTTGTTTCCAGCTACTCCTTACCATGAACTGGTTCCCTTGTTGTCTCTCAGACAGTGTGTCATGCATGAGGAAGGCACAGCCCATCGCTCTGCAAAGGGTTGGTCCTGATGTTGTGCATGTGGCTGTCTCTTCCACCCTCACTGGAGGTTGAACAGGGAAGCTCTGTGTGTACACATTCACGATGCTAAGCCCCAATTCCTCCCAAACTAGTTTTCTCCAAATTATGCTTTTTAATTAAACCTTTCAAGGTTTAATTAGGAAATGACATGAGTCATCTTTGTTTCTGAAAATGTAGTTGTGGTTTGGCTAATTATGTAGCGAGATTTGATATGGTTTCTCTTCATGTGTGAAATTAATACACTGAATATTTTAAAAAGGAAAACATCTAAAGCATTTTACCTGGGCTTTAGGTTGACAGCAAATAGATAGTTCAAAGGAGTCCCGCTGGAAGCAATGCTGGGAAAAGCTGGGCTGGTTTTCAATGGCCACTAGATGTGGGATATCTCTGGGATATGCCCTTGGTCTCTTAACCAGTACATCTGGTTGTGTAGCTTTAATGGTGCCTCATTGCTTAGAGATCAAATCTGATTTCCTCACTGAGATATTTTAACTCCAATTCCATCTTTCCCCAACCTCATGCGGATTGTTCTCCAGCTACATCACACTCTATCATTTCCCAAACTGCCTTGCTCCTTTATGCCTCGGTGGCTCTGTATATGGTATGGCCTTCCCCATAGGGCCTCATCCCATCCTTATGCATGTATATTAACCCTATCTTGCTCTGTATTCTGATGCTTTGACATCAAGGGGCCTTGCTGGGAGGGACCACCCCACCAGGAATTAGCTAATTCTTAAGGATAGCACACAATTCACCTGCCTGCAGGCACACCTATCGTGGGCAAACCAACGAATCCAGAGTCCACACTACCCGCCCCCCCCCACACACACACCTTCTTTGTAAGGCTTTCACACTCTAGAGCACTATTTCCCTGCCATATCACCCTAGGGCCAGGTACCCAACAGCTAGGGACAGTGCCTATACCCCAGAGCCTACTAGTTATCCAAGCTAGCTAAGCCTACCCCACCTACACCATTCCTTCCCATGGAAACCACACTAAAGGCTCTTGCTCCCAGAGTGACCCTGATGCTAACCCACGTGGCCCTCCTGCATCGCATGCCTCGTGTTTCTAGGGCTCTTTGGCTAAAACTCTTCCTTCATGACCGTCATTTCTGTGTTTCCACACCTGATTAAAACAGTATGTTTCAGAGTGCAGCTCAAAAGGTGTTTTTTTTTCTGTGACACCTTCCCCTTGCAAATGTGGTTACTTCTGTGCAAGCAAACATGTCTGTTCCTTCATGTGACTGAACTTTCCCAGATCCCATGTCACATTTATCTCAACTCCCAACACTTAGGACAAGACCCAGGAAATTTTTGTGCCTAGTACACATGAAGAGTAAGTAGATGAATTGCAAATAATGCAGCCTTCTATCCAAGTCCATCAGTAGCAGATGAGTCAGAAAACAGTTCCATATGTGTGCTGCCATGTTGTTTTTCCTCCTGGATTGACTGGGGCACTACAGCTTGATGGCTATGAGCACAGGCTTGGAATCCAGTGTGGATCCTCCAATACCATTTCTGCTATCCTAGCCACATGGCTTCGGACAAGATATTTCTGCTCTACATGCTTTGGTTTTCTTGTCTATAAAATAAGGACAATAATATTATCTACCTCCAAGTGCTAGAAAGATTAAAAGAAAGAAGTCCCCAATTCTTTTTTTTAGTGTTTATTTTTGAGAGAGAGGCAGAATGTGAGTGGGGGAGGGGCAGAGAGAGAGGGAGACACAGAATCTGGAGTAGACGCCAAGCTCTGAGCTGTCAGCACAGAGCCCTACATGGGACTCGAACTCAGGAACTGTGAGATCGTGACCTAAGCTGAAGTCAGACACTTAACCCGACTGAGCCACCCAGGGGCTCCAAACTGCCCCAAGTCTTTTTACAAACTCTTGCCTCTGTCTGTAACGTTGTTTTCTGCTTCCTGAGCTCTCCTTACCCTTGACACATGGCAACTCAAGAGCCACTCCTTCAGTGAACCCTTCTGACTGCCCTAACTAGAGAAACATCCCCCGAGTTGAGACTTCCTTTACCCCGTGCACTTCCCCTCAGTGGCATTTTCTGTGATAATTCTTCACTGACAGTTGTGACTTTTGAATAATGTGTATCTTTCCTATCAGACTGTGTGTGAGTCAGGGTTCTCCAGAGAAACTGTACCAATGGGATGTACATGCATACATAGAGAGGGGTGTTCTTAGCAGTTGGTTCACACAATTGTGGAGGCTTAACAGTTGCAAAATCTGCAGGGTAGGCTAGCAGACAGGAGACCCGGGGGAATTATTGTTAGTGTCCAAAGGCAGTCTGCTGGCAGAATTCCCTCTTCTTCTGGGGAGATCAGTGATTTTCTATTAAGGCCATTGACTGATCAGATAAGGCCCACTCACGAAGGATAATCTACTTAGAGTCTACTGGTATGTTAGCCTAAAAATATGAGAGCAGGAGTCAGTCTACTAGTGCTACCTGGTGCAGTATGAGTGAACATACAGCACCGCCAAGTGCTATACCTAAATGCCCAAGCAGTGGCAGATGGCGGTTTTTGTTACAATCGAAACTTTTAGCAGTGTTAAGATACATATGGATAGGAGAGAGCTAGATCCCAGGATTTTAAATAAGGAGACAAAAGGAGAGATCTCACACCATCCACTAGGCAAAGCTATCCCCATCAGGTCTCTAAGGGAGGTAGGTGTGGAGGATGGATGGATGGATACAAACAGTGAGGAGACTTGTATAGCATAGGCCCAAGGCACAGAGGACAAGGGCAGTCACAGGAACATTTTATTTCTAGCTCTAAGTGTTTCCAAACCCCGAATTAGACTTTAATAAACAGAACTGGATCACAGTTGGGTCACAAGATCCCTTATTTACCTCCAAATTTAAAGGTACCCTTTGATTCCTTTTTTCCAGAGTTCTTTCTGGAGAGAAACACCTTCCAAGGGAAGGGGGAGGGGATTCAGATGTGTTACTGATCCAGCCACACTGATTCCACACATTTTGCTCCCTGCCCTGGTTATCCCAGAAGCTTCACCCCCCCACCAACTTCTCAGTGAGAGGGAGCGAAGAAGAGAGGCAGAACTTGGAGATCTCACATTTGTATCCATTACTTTTATCAAAGCCTTTCAATGACCAGTCACTGAGCATTAATTCAACAGATATTTAGTGAACATTATGTGTCAAGTAGAAGCTATAGACTATAAAACTAATAAACAGATGTCAGGTAAGTAATAGGAAAAATAGTAGGATAAGCAGGGTGGTGACTGCCTGGGGGAGAATCCTATTGTGAGTGGTGGTCAGAGAAGCCCTCTAATCCCCTGGGCATTTTGAGCAGGCACCAGAAGTAAGGAACAAGCCCTGTGTATATTGTTGGCCTGGCGGGTAAGTGCGGTCCAGGCAGAGAAAACACAGTCCACAGGTCCTTGTGCTTGCATGCCTTGTATGTTTAGGGAACAGCAGGTAACTAAGGCAGCTAACAGGAGTGAGCACAGGGGAGACTGTTCAGAGAGGAGGATGGAATGCAGCTGGGGGCCAGGGGTGGGGAGGCATTCTAGATGGTTGTGTAAACTGGAGCTTTAACTCAGGCTGACATAGTTACCACCTGTGGGTTTTCAGCCACACAGTGAAATGAGGGCTTCCAAGAATGGAAGGCAATCCAGCAAAGGGTGGTATTCTCCTAAAGAGAGGTTTATTTTCTTTCTTTTTTAAAAATAATTTATTGTCAAATTGGCTAACATACAGTGTATACAGTGTGTTCTTGGTTTCTGGGGTAGATTCCTGTGGTTCATCGCTTACATACAACCCCCAGTGCTCATCCCAACAAGTGCCCATCACCCATTTTCCCCTCTCCCCCACCCTCCCATCCACCCTTAGTTTGTTCTCTGTATTTAAGAGTCTCTTATGGTTTGCCTCCCTCCCTCTCTTTGTAACTATTTTTTTTCCCCCTTCCCTTCCCCCATGGTTTATTTTCTAATTCACTCAAAGGGAACTTTGGCTCATAAGGCTAGTATTCCAAGGATTGTTTTGGCCTAGATGTGCTACCTTTAAAAATTATTTGGCTTTTGTGAGGAGAAAAGACTGAAGGTCAGGGGGCAAAGCAAGGAGACCAGGTAAAGAGGCTCTTGCAAAATCCAGGGAGGATAAGGGGCACCTGGGTGACTCAGTAACTGGGTGACTGCATCAGTCTCTGTGCTGATAGCTCAGAACCTGCTTTGGATTCTGTCTCTTTCTCTCTCTGCCCCTCCCCCAATGGCTCTCTCTCTCTCTCTAAATGAATAAACTTAAAAAACACACACAGGGAGGATAAGACGGGGAACACAGCTGGAGTGGTAGAACTAGGCATTTTGAGAAGAGCTGGGATTCTGAATATATATTGAAAGCACAGATAAGCAGCATAGTGTGTAAGACAAAGAAAGGAATTGTTGATGACCCCAATGATTATGGCCTGAGTAACTAGAAAAATGAGGTTGCAGTCAACAGAGATGGAGAAGGCTACAAGAGGGGAATGGCATAGAGGCTGGGGGAACAATAATAAGGTGTTTTGGTTGAATGTGTTGTGTTTGAGATATCTGAGGAATCCAGGTGGAGAAATTCCATAGGCAACTATCCAAGTCCAGAGTAGAGGCCCAGTCAGGAGATGTTGATGTGGAAGTCATCCACTTAGAGATGGGAACCAGACCATGACACTGGTTAAAATCCCCTGGGTAGCAGGTCTTAAGATCAGACAGAGGAGGAGAAACTGCCAGTGAGTTAAGAAAAGAATTAATAGAACTGTCCTAGAAGCTAAGTGTTGGAACACTCAAGAAGGAGGGAAGGATGACCAGTGTCAAACACTGCTGAGAGATTGACTAATGAGACTAATACTGGCCCATCGACTTTGTCTTCATAATAGAAATGGAATGAGCACTAATGATCAAATGTCTTAGGATTTTTGATATCAGAGTGAGAGAAATTAAGGAGCAAGTCTGAATGCGTATGAAAATAATGCAAGAGAAAAAGGGAAATTTAGGTTACAAAGGAGGAGAGAGAATAGCAAGATGATTTACTTAAGTAGGGCACAGGTCTAGAGGGTAAGGTCAGAGTTTAACCCCGGGAGCATGGGAGTCCATGCACAGTGAAAACAGGGAAGACAAAGTATTCCCAGAGTACAGATGTAGGTTAGTTCGGTGGTGGGGACGTATGCAAGTTCTCTTCTGACTGTTGTCTTTTTCTTAGTGAAATAGGAAGCAAAGTCATTAGCAAAAAAAAAAAAGACATGATTCACTTTCACATTTGATTCCTGTATCTCCCATGCTCGACTCCTGCTGAACAGGAGCCATTGATCACAGAAGTTAATAGGCATCTGAAAAATGGGAGCAATGGATCACAGAAGCAATTATTAGTTTGAGAATGCCTGTATAATCCTTATAAGACTTGAGTACACTATAGGTTGTTCCTAGAGTAGAATCACATTGGGCAGGCAAGGGTAATTGAGAAGAAATTCCATAATGGGTCTCACAGTCTATACCATCACGTATTGTCACCCCCATGAGGCAGCTATTCCACACCTATTTCCAACCCACTCTGCTAAGACTGCAGTCCACAGGGTGGCCAATCCTTCCACACCTCTCTGTGTCTGGTTTTTATTAGGTAAGACAAATTCTGTTGGGTAAGGAGAAAGGACAGAGGAGAGAATCTGAGCAGGCAAGGCCACGTTTATTTTTGGACAGATGTGGGGAGGAGGGAAAGCTGTGAACTCTCACACATTAATACATTTTTGTCTTGTCAAAACTATAATCAAAGCCCTGATAACAGTGTTGTCATAAAATCTATACAGCCACTACTCTGGGCTTTGGGTTGACTCTCTTTCCTGGGCTACAGGCTCAGAATTCACCACAATAAATTCTTCTGTGGCTGTTCAGCTCCCCTTATCATACTATGTTTTACTACCTCCTCCCAAGCTTAAAATGCAACATCTACTTTATACCAAATATAGAATCTCAGAGAAGGAAGCTTGGAGGTCATCTTATCCAACGTTACATCCAGTTCTGGAGTTATTCTTGTCACTTCCCTGACAACTAGCCATTCGGACTTTATAAACAACTTCAGCTGTAGGCCTCACCCTATCATAAGTCAGCCCATTCCATTTATGGAATTTTTTATGTTACAACAAATTAAATCTCTCCCATCTTCTAACCCTTGATTCTCTAACTTCCAGGACTATACAGAACAAACACACTCTGTCCCCTTTTTGAAGAGACCCAGCCATCTTTTTTTTTTCTCTCACCTTGCCCACTAAATGTCCAGTCAGCTTCTGAATCAAATATGTCCACATTCAGAGTAAAAGCTTTTTGCATAGTCCTTACCTGCTAGTAAATTAAACATTAAAGAAAGAGAATACACCTACTTGGCATCAAGTTCCAAATAGCCCTTTGCTTAGAGAGGATTAAAGCTCCTTTAATGCCAGTACTGTCAAATCTAATGGAAAGATTAGAGCTGAATGAAATTATATTTTGAAACCCTGTATCTCTCCAGACTTCTACAAGATATGAAAGGGAAGGCAAACCACGATTATCTGAAATTGAGAGGCAAAATGAGGGAGGGGGTCTTTCACATTCATCCCACTGAACTGTAATCTTACTCCTCCTATGCATCCTTATTCCTTCATGTACTTATCCAGTGCCTGAAGATTCCAGTGTTTGAGCTAGGTCTTAGGTTTGCAACATTGAGCATCTTTCTTCTCTTTTCCTTAGCAAATGTTGATTTTGGACCCACAAGTTGCTAGCACCATCCCCCCTATGGGATATAATAGCAAATAAAATAATCAGGTAAAAATCCTTCCCTTTTTCCCAAGTAAGGGGGTAAGACCTAATTGAATAATCCCACAAATATATGTAAACTTGTAGTAGTTACAAACACTATGATGAAAAGATTCAAGATGCTACATGAGTATGTCATAGGGAATTGAACCAGTCACATGATTAGGGAGGCCTCTCAAGGATGTGCAGAAGGTCCTTAGCAGAGGAGTGCATGGGTGAGCAGTCTGGGGGAAGAGGAGCATGGCATATATGAGAGCTGGAAGGAAGGCGGTATAGAAGGTCAAGGTCTTAAATGAAACTTGAGAGTTAAGAAGTATCAAGATAATGTAGGGATCAGTGGGCCATATTAAGAATTTCCATCTTTAGCCTACAAGCAGTGAGGATCCACTGAAAGTGTTTTGGGCCAGGCATGGGTCTGTGTATATAACATGATCTAGTTTCTATTTAGAAGAGATCACTCTCCTTGAAATGTAGAGAAATGGATTGGAGGTGACCATGGTGCAGATAGAGTTAGGAAACTATACAGTGGTCCACAGGAAAGATTTTAGTGACTTGGGCCAGGATGATAGCAATAGTTACCAGTGACTTGAATATGGAAGTCAAGAGAGCACAAGACAAATCCCTCACCAGGCCTACCACCTGTACCCCCTGCTGGTCATCTATCATGGAAGATAGCTTACTGCGAGGCACTGGCCATTGTTACTGAACTGAATGTGATGCTCATCTAGGATGCTTCATCACTAGTGTGTAACTTCTGGATAGGGGAGCAGAATGCAACTGTAGCATAGGAAAGTATCATAACCGGATGGTGATAGGGCTTTCTAAAAGCCCTTTTCAAATATGTAATTGTGCTAGAATTTTAGACTGGTAATATTTAGAGGATCTAAGTATTTAAGTCCCCATTTGGGGCTTTCTGCGCACTGATAGGACATGACACTCAACAGAGAAAACCACAGTTACTAGCCCATGCCCATTCTCTGGGGAGATCTGAAGAGACTTGAGAAATCTCTCTTCTTAATAAACATCCACCAGTTTGAGATCTCACAGAGAACTTTGCTGAGAATGTGTCCTTTGTGCATATCACAGTAAAATATAACTTCTTCAAGAGTCAAGAGTCATATGCTAAGGCGCTAATTTCTACTAAGCCTTTCACACAGTGTTCTGCAGAACTTCTGCAGTGTCTGGAATGGATCCTAGATGGTGACTAAGAGTGGTGGTGCCACTCATTGTAATAGTGAGCACTGTAAGAGAACCAGACTTGAGGAGGAGCTACCATGCTTAAACTGGGGACATGTTGAATCTGGATGTCTGATTTTAAACACAATAATGGAAGTGTGGATAAACAAAGTCCAGAGTTCTAAGGAATTGTCTAGCATGGTGATGCCAAGAATGATAGGCTATCTCAGGGGAGGGTCAAGCTTGATTGAGGAGTACTACATATTGGAGGCATGGTCTTACAAAACCATTTATCCAAGGAAGACTGGGCTACAGACTAATAGAGGGCCTTAGGACCACTGGGACATCTGCTTAAAGCTCTCTTAGCATAGAATCAATTGGTTAGAAAGTCCACTGCAGTTACAAGTCTACTGAAGGCAGGTTATGGAAATGTATTAAAAAGAAATGGGAGTATCAGATTCAAAAGGCCTAAATGGTTCCATAAATAGGAATTGGGTCTCCATCTAGAAATAAGGAACTTATCCCTTTCTCTGTAGATGACACAAACTGGCCCACCTCACTCCAGATACCTCAGTGCAGGGAATTTTCACACGGCCCATGGCAGAGATTGTGGGAGCAGACATAAGCAGGCCTGACCAACAGACTAATGTGTCTGCAACACAATATAATTAATCTTCCAATCTTTGAAGAAAAAAAACTTTCTGCTTTATAATCAACTCTTAATTATCTTGATAGTTATTAATTTACATATCCATATCTCTCCTTGGTTAATTATTAATATTACCCTTTCTGTCTACTCTATTTGCTAACTGTCACTGACTTGGCATCTCATAAAATCCAATACTTGGTCTTGAGATTTTCTTTTCAAATTTTAGTCTTCTCCCAAGAGTTTTCGCTTCTCAGTTGTATTTATGTCTGTATTTGATTTTGTTTTCTAAGTATTATCTTCATGCACAGTACATCTTGAAGATGGCTATGCTTAAAAGTTCTGAAAATCCCTAAAATATTTCAGACATATTTGTATCCTTAGTTCTCTTTCACAAACCTTACCTATCACAGTAATTCTATGGGTGGTGAACCTCAGACCCTAATACAACTGCCCACTAAGATATCTATCTTTCCTGAGAGTACCACAGTGCGGCCCCTTAACTCCATCCCACTCCCATCCCTGCTTCTCATGCTTAAAGACATAAATCTGGATGTCATCTCCCTCATCAATAACCCCTTCATCTGTCTGATCACTTTCCATCTTGCCTATTACCTCTTGCAATGTCTTCTCCTCCCTGAAATCAGATGGTCTCACTAAACACAGTCCTACCATGTCATGTCCTGTTTAGCCCCCTTCAGAGAACAGATTCCACACTCCCTTCCTTGGTCCATAAGGTCTCGATGGTATTTCCTCACCTCCGCCCATGCCTACCCCATCCTATTCTCCAGGAGTAACAAAGACCTTGTGCTACATCACCTGGAGAAGTCTCTTTCCCTCTCATCTCCTGTGACTTTCTCTGTGGGACACTTTTCTAAGGTCCCCGATTCACAGCTCCCATCTTCCTCTTCATTCTATTTCTCTTTCAGTAAATGCTTTCTGCTGGTTTCCAGTTGTTAGTTTACAGGTTTGTCTTCTTCAGGATAGGTAGTAAAATGAGCACCAACGTAAGAATCAGAGTGCTTAGGTTCAAATCCAAGTTTTGCTACCTACCAAGCTGTGTGAACGTGAGCAAGTTACTTAACCTCTCTGTGCCTTAGTTTCCTCTTTGAAAAAGAAGAATAGTAATAAAATCTCTTAAACAGTACTTTATTATAGTCTCGATACAATGCATAATACACAGATAACAAGGTCGCAGTAAATACCTATAGAAGAGACAGCCAATCATCAGCGTTCAACATCTGATTAATATAGGTAAAGGCAGATGTGACAGAATGTAGATAGACATCTACTATCTTTTGGTCTGATAACTCAAGAACCTCTGGGTTCTTAAGCCATTTAGTAGAGGTTGACAAAAGAATGCCAGCATATTGTTACTTCCATTTTTTATTATTGAGAGAGCGTGAGCATGGGAAGGGCAGAGAGAGGGGAAGACACAGAATCCAAAGCAGGCTCTGAGCTGTCAGCACAGAGCCCAACGCAGGGCTCGAACTCAAAATCTGCAAGATCATGACACTTAACTGACTGAGCCACCCAGGCGCCCTTCCTAGAAGCTAAATTCTTAAGCACACTAAAAGAATACAGTAAAGTTAGATTTAGGTTTGAATCCATCTCTGCTACTTACCTATGTGTTCCATAATATAAATCTCTTCTTTTTCTATGTCTCAATTCCTTCACATATAAAACGGGAGTTAAGAGTATTTGTATAGCTCCAAGGGGTACCTGGGTGACTCAGTCGGTTAAGCATCTGACTTTTGGTTTCAGCTTAGGTCATGATCTCATGGTTCATGAATTCAAGCCCTGCATTAGGCTCTGCACTGACAGTGAGGAGCCTGCTTGGGATTTTCTCTCTCCTTTCTCTGCCTCTCTCAAAATAAATAAACTTTAAAAAATTTTTTTAAAAAAGAGTATATGTATAAATTACTCATCACCATGGTAAATAGGAAAGGTAGTCCATGTATTTCCCTTTATAAATCACCTTCCATCTTTTACACAAGTTTCCTTTCATTGTAAAATATAAAGGGTAGTTTGAGGAAATAAAAACAAGTAAAAGTTTTCTCTATCTCATGAATATTAAATTGTTTGACTCCATCAATGATAAAATAGCTAACATCTTTGAACTGTGGAAATGAGCCAGGCATGAAGTATCTTACATTCAAATTCCCCAGATCCTATAAGGCCAGTACTGGTGTCATCCTCATATAACAGATGGGTAAAACAAAGCTTGGAGAAGGTTTAGAAGACCAAAAGATGAACAGAAATGAGGAAGAATGACTTCATGGAAAAATCCCTGTTTTGAAACCAGTAGTGACATGGTACCATAGAACGGGAAGGAAGTGGTCTCAACAGGAATGAAAGATTTTCCTTTGCTGGGAAACTGGGCTTCTCTCTCACACTAATCGTACTTTCTTCCTGCTCCCCTCCCAGTTCCTCACTAAAATAAAAGCCCATTCAAGACAAAGTTAGTCCAAAAGGTGGAGGCACTTCACAGGCTTGGTACAGGTGAAAGCCTAGTTCATCCTCCTCAACAGCCCCCAGAAATAGCAGTGGACATTTTCCTGTAGTAGTTATGCATTTGTTAGCCAACAGCAACTAGTCTACTAGTTGCTTAAGAGCATTGTTTTGTCACTGTCACTATGTACAACAACTATAGGACTTCTTCCCTGGGTTTCCCAGAATTCAACCATATTAATAAACATGCTCCAAAATCAGCTGGCTCACAGAAACATACCCTTTATAGCAGAGTTGCACCATAACTGTTGGAAATTACCTGATGATGAATGTCATCTAACCCAGAGAACTATATTGCAATGAGGTTGAGGATTTATCGATAAATATGATAATAATCCTCTATCTTTGTTTACATCAGTAATTAATGTAGTTCAGGAGGGAGCCCTTGAAACCTTGTATAAGCAAGATTTATCCCCACTGGGATTGATTACAGCCATATGTCACCATTCAAAAGGTAATTGGAACATTTCATTAGAAAGTAATTGAAAAAAAGATTTATTTAATGCCTCGTAATAAATAATCTTGATAAATACCATTGTTAACAGAGATATCTGCACCATGTAAAGAATTTGCTTTACATCAAAATATGGTATATGCTACATAAGATTCTTGGATTTTTCTAAGAAACTTTTACTTACTGTTTTTGTGACTGAGTAAAGAATAGCACATTATTATATTATGACCTTTCCTTTGTGAGAACAAGACCTTCTCTTTATGGCCACATGCCTTTAGTATTCTCGTGATTTACCTTGCAACAAGACTCTGGTTTATTCTATATTTCTCAATCTCCTACATGTATGAGCAGAAATGTTTGGAGCAAAGCCCTAAAAGACAGTGATTCTAGGCTGTGAAGTCTATCACTTTGGCTAAATGGAGGTGATGATAGGACACATCTCTTAGGGTCATAGCAAGCATTAAATGGGATGAAACACATAAAAGATTTGAGCCAATACTTGGAATACAAGAAGCACTCAATGAATATTACAAATAGAGATGATAGAGTAGGAAGACCTTGAAAGTACTATTGATAGTTTAAATTGATATTTTAAGGAAACATTCTGAGTTCTAGGGCAAGCTTTTATTTAAATCACGTTGTAAAAGCATTTTTGTCTGCATTTTCATTTGTTTTGTGATCAAATTAAACACATGCGAACAGAGAAATACGCCATATTCTCGATACCAGCCGTAGTCACTACTAGAGTGGACTTCCACCCCCTGCCCTAAAGGCTCTGAAATAGATCGAGTTTTGTAACTCTGTGAGCTTCTGTATAGATTAAACCCATTCGATTTAGTTCTTCAACAAACTGAGATGAAGAGCAAAAATATCCTGAAAGGCCATATGCTGATCGAAATTAAATCATACTCCTAACAGGGAATCAATTGAAATATCAAAGCAGTGGCAGAAGAGAAGTATGCAAGTATTTTCATTCTACATCTCCAATAATTAACCATAGTTGAGAGCTTTTCTTGTCCTACTTTCACAACTGAATCATGGCAGAATAGGCCAGACCTGTACTGAGCACTCAATGGACATACATTTTTTGGTAACAGCTCTATAAAGGGTCTATTAGAATCATCATTACCTTTATTTTGTAGATGAGTAAGTTGAGGTCAGAGAAGGTTAGCACTAATCCAAGATCACACAGCTACTGAGTGGAATGTCAGACCCCAGAATCTGTGTTTACTCACTCTGCTTTATTCCAGTGCAGTGTTTCTCCAGTTAGGATACAGAAAGCCACAGGACAAAATTGACACATCTTCCTGGAGAATGTTTTGCCTAAGGATTTTAAGGGAGAAGTCAAGTCATTTAGCCCATGATGAATCAAATCATTATTTTTTCCACTACATAGAGATATGCTGCAGAACACTAAATCATATGACTTTTTAAGCTGACTCCAGGAGACTTCAAAGAAACACTGGCCTTTCAGTGGGTCCTGTGCCCCACAGGAACATATGAATCTTCTAGAGTAATTGCTAATTCCGTGGAAGGTTTTGAGAAAGCTACTTTGAAGCCAAGTAGTCCTGGTTATATGAGGCTCACCTCTGTGAGTCAGTGACTGGGTGGTGTTTGGTGAGCCTCATCTGTTCAGTAGGGATTTGACCTGTAGATTCCCTGGACCACATGGAAGTCCAAAACCTAATGGGGTCTCAATATATGATGATATTTAATAAATCTGCACAAATCGCTCTGAAATGTGCCCTCAGTTTTGGTCAGCCACCGGTATACCTAGAATCCTCCAGCTAATCGTACTGAGCCTGAGACCGAACCATTCACCTCTCTCTCCGTTTAGCTCTCAAATACAATTTCAGGCTTCCCGTGTTACCAATTTAACAAGAAAGGATCCTAGAATGGGTTGGGGGAAAAAAAAACCCCACAACGTACGTGGCTAGATATTAACCAAATTATCTATTTCATGGCTGGGCCCAAAATAGAAATTTTGAATTAATGTAAAACAGACACTACTTGACCTTCATTTTCATTGAATGCCTTCATACTATCCAAAGTGTCTTTTAGCATAGCTAAGGTACTCCTTAAGTTTCCGTAGAAGTTACTTTTTCTTTAGAGCCCTAAAACTTCGTCTTGTTACTGTAACATGTGCTCATTCTTGGTAAATAGAGGCAGTTTTAGGGCAGCCTTTAAGAGAATGGGTTCTGATAATAGAGCTGTGTTCGCTTGGAACACCCACTCTGCCACTTCCTCCTCAAATTGTTTTAATTAGCACAGTACCTCGTACCTAGTAAGTATGCAATAATTTTTAACTGTAGTTTTGTAGTAAGTAGTTTTTCCAGTATTAAACTTGAGTGAAATGTAATTATTTACACCTGAGACATTAATTTTCACTTCTCAGCCTTTTAGAGTGAGGTAGCTCACCTAATTCGGTCCCCACAGACAGGAATTACTGTACAACATATAAGCAAACAAACGCAAGGTATTCCTTAGGGTGTCTCTGACTGTGGACATTGAGGGTGGACAGAAATCATCATGACCCCTTGATTCAGTGATGGGGTCACTTACATTAGAATCTTATGGCAGACAGACCATACATTCATTTGCTATTAATCTTTCAAAATATGTATACTGATGGGGACCAGGATTTGGTTTTTAGGGCTAGGACAAGTACCCTTTCACTTGCTCTCCTAACCCTTTCGTTGTGTAGAGGAGAGTGGATCTCCATGGTAAGTGAGTGGCAAACCTGGTAACAAGAATCCACTCATGTTGGTGCTCCTTCCTGAGCTGAGTTGACTTCAAAACTAGCAATTTAATTTAAAGGAGAAATCTAAATAACATTTGCTAATTACTTAATTTTCATTTTTAATTAAAATAGTTGACAGCCTAGCTCTGCTACACATGGAGTCAGGTTAGTTGCATGGGTCATTAAATGTTCTGAGAGCATTAGGTCTTATTGGGAAGACTTGAAAATTATTACTGTCATTAATGAGAACTGGGAGTGTGGAAATGTACATCATTTCTTTGATATTCAAATCAATTATTTAGTTTCCATCTCACTTGAGAAAGAATCTCTCAGAGCGAAAAATGTGATGGTTTGGAGATGGGAGGGCACAGGAAGAACTATTGAAAGACTTCCTGTGGAAACTGCAATTATGATGTCTGTACTTTCATATGCAGTCACCTTGGAAACCCCAGGTTCTGAGAAATACAATTTGCTACAAAATCCAAACTCTAAGCACCATTACAGAGCCCATTTTAGACTACTAAGGCACAGTATTTGTGATCAGTTTTTCCCTTAGCAAATGTAATGGACAGATTATACAGAACCTGTCGAGATATTCCCCTGTCAAAGCCATTGACATTTTACTAAATCTTATAACAGTCTGAAACGTACTATGGAGGAAAAATGGACTTCTTCAGCCAATCTGCCTTTGAACATCTTGGATTTAAATTACGCTTGGCATGCAAGCTTTTTGCAAAGTCTGTTATATTGCCACTGTGTAAGCCAGGATACCTCTCATGGATGGTGAGAATGCCAGAGGGTGGGGCGCCTGGGTGGCTCAGTTAAGCGTCTGACTCTTGATTTCAGCTGAGGTTGTGATCCCAGGGTCATGAGATCAAGCCTCAAATGAGGCTCCATGCTGAGTGTGGAGCCTGCTCAGGACTGTCTCTCTCTCTCAATAAACAAATAAATAAGTATTTAAAAGTGTCTGAGGTGGTTAGAGATGAGGAAGAAACATGATCATCCATCCTAACCAGAAGAGAGGAGGGAATGAACAGGTGTGACAGAATTTTTATCTGGATGACTACAGTAATAAAACTATTGTTTGTCACCACTTTCTGTATGCCATATCCTTGACTAAGGCACCCCTACATTTCCACATTCCAGCTTCATAACAGTCCTTTGAAAGAGATATTGTTATCCCTACTGAACACCTCAAAAACACTTCGTCCCTTTTCTGAGGTCAAACATCCAGCAGATGGCGGTGCTTGGACGTAAATCCTGACGCTGAATATCAAGCTTTATATTCCTTCACAAGATATTTAGATTAATATATTTTGGGGAGGGGAACTATGGACCTCAAAGAAAATCTAAAAGGTAACATATTACAAGGGGCAAAATGTGGCCCTAAAAGCACAAATACAGAATGAGGTAGTTACCAGCCAAACGGGTCACACATTGAGGGATTTGGAGGTTTTTTTGGTTTAAATTCAGTACAACACTAACATGACCACAAATTGTAATGTCATTAGACTGCAGTAAGTGGTCCAGAGTCATACCAAGGAGGGAAGGGGAGAGACTGGTTCTTTTGGTCCTGGACCTTGCTCAGAATATAGCAGGAGCGCTGTATTCAATAATAGGTGGCAGAATCTAAGAGGGAAATCCATTCAACAAAAAGTTATTGAGCAACAGTCAGTGTCCTTGATGCTAGACATAAATCTAGGGGAATTACTGCCTTTACAGAGCTTATGCTAGAGGAAAAGATTAAATCAAGTAAACAGACAAATTATTACAAATTGTGTTCAGTGGCATTCCTTCAGTGAGAGAAGGGGTGGTCAGGGAAGGCCTCTCTAAAGAGGTGGCATTTAAGGGAAACCAGACAGAGGAAGAGGAAGATGAGAAAATGGGGCAGGTGGCCCTACCATCTGCTGCAGGCAGGATGACCAGGAGTGTTGCTCAAGTATACTCCCTGGAGCATCTGCTGAAGATCTTCTTTAGCCTGGATAAAGAAAACCTCAGAATAACTAGGGTGCTTGTCTTTACAAATTTGGAATATAAACCTATGGGAACTTTAGATTACTTAGCATGCCATAGAATGAGACTTCCAACCAATATGTGGAACCACTTTTCAGCAAGCAAAACCATGGAATATTACAAAACATACTGGCTAGAAATCAGGATGCCTGGGTTTGGTATACAACTCTTAAGGCACGTGGTCTGGACCATGACATTTAACCTCTCTGACCCTCTATTGCTTTCTCTCACAAATGAGGTTGTAACTGAATACCACATGGAACAAAATACATGAAAAGCGCTCAATGTGCAGGGCATATAATATGCCTTCATTAATGGTATGTGAATCTAAATCTGTCCCTGGTTTTCACTTGAGGCCACTGAGGCTCCTTTGAAACAGACGATGTAAAAACTTAACTCAAAAATACAGAATGAATCACAGGGGTTGTAGGAGAATAAGGTCAGAGGGAATACTATTGATTTTTAAGCTAAAAACTGAAGAGTCACCATGTTAAACATGATGGTAGCTAATACCACGCTCTTAAAGTTATCTGCCATCAAAATTTCACTCCACGTTACTTTAAGTGGTCCATTACACTGATACAAGTCAACTTCTTTAAATTGGCTGTTGGTTCATTAGTGTTTATCAAGCATACAACTAAAATATGAGAGCAATTTTTAAAGCACTTTTCTTGAAATAGGAATTTGACTTTGAGCTCTTGAAGATTCAAAGAGAGCTAATGAACTTAAGATCAATGAAGAAACTGTTCAAGAAATATACACATTCCTTGGGTAAAGAATCCCACTGATTTGCTAAAGTTGTATATACACAGTATCATTACATCAGCAACACAGAAATACAGTTGGCCAGGGTAATACGTTGGACCCACAGGGTCGGTACTGCAGGTCTCAGTTTTATCAAGTATATTAACTTAGCTGCCATCGTCATAGTTCGGGTTCCTTTTCCACCAAAAGCAATACCACAACTATTCTATTCTCATTAGTGGGATGGTAGCGTTCCATATTAAAGTTTCTCTACCTATATCACACGCATAGATCTGCTAAGTCAATCTAAGCCAGTAGTTTTCAACCATCACTACATAAAGAAGTGTGTTAAATATATAAATGTTCTGGCACTTTTATTTAGTTTGTGTGGGATCTGACCCAAGTTTTGTTTTGTTTTGCTTTTCATTCAAGTTAGTTAACATACAGTGTAGTGTTGGTTTCAGGATTTGAACCCAAGGATTCATGACTTACATAGTATACCCAGTGCTCATCCCAACAAGTGCCCTCCTTAATGCCCATCGCTCATTTATTCTATCCCCGAACCACCTCCCCTCCAGCAAGCTTTGAAAGTTCCCCTTGTGATTCTGACTGAATTGAAATTTCCCAGCCATTGGCTTCAGCCAATTCAAGAACTCTTCAAAAGCAGCCATTATAATTAACAAAAGCACCAGAAACTTTTCAACCCCACCCACTAGTTTTTTTCTAAATTATGTCCCTTTCAAACATAATTTTTTTCTATTTCATTTTTTGCCTCAAACTTAGAACACACAGAGTAATCCTAGGTATTGGTGTTAGCATGAATACGCTATTTCCTAGATGTTGGCATTAACCCTCTTCTATTTCAGTTACCACATATAGTACCTGGTTTTTATGATGTTTTGAAGGTCGCTCCCCAAAGTAACAAAAGCGATTGTCTTCATTCTCTGAGGATGAGAGCAAAATATGATCTAAAAGCTTGTCTAGGTTTGGAAGTGATTAATGTAGATTCTTATGATGAAGGAAATGAAAACGAGAAATCTGGATAAGTAATCACTGTTTCCACAAAAACAATTTCAACAAAAAATGAGGTTGAAACGGAGAGAACAAACTGATAATGCCAACGGCAAATAAATTATTCTCTGAGTTTTAAAAACAGACCTTGTGATAGCATTTAAAGTTTTGTGGGGTTTTTTGATTCATGACACTTCTGAGTATAACCGAGGAAGAAAGGGACACTATTGCTGCCCCATGTTTTACAGGTATTTGGAATGAAATTTGAGCAGAGAAGGAAAGCTTACAAATGAATGCAGAATGTGCCAAGAAATGATGGTTCAATAAAGAAAACATTTCTCCAGGGCTTTATAAATCTAAGAGACACAATCACATTTCTCCTTGTCATATTCCCTGGGCCACACCACAGCTGGGAAACCACCTCAGAGGGCAGCAGAGTCTGGGTGCTGTGGAACTCTGGTCAGGACTTTGCTTTGTATCTGGCTATTGAAAGAGAATATTTCAGAGAAGATGTTCACCCTCATGGGATGCCACCATCATTACTTGGCTGAGACAGTTCTTGGGGTGTACCTACCTAGTCTCACCAGTCAAAACACGTCCATAGGATCTGACTAGGTTTTCAAATATTTCTTTTGAGTTGTATATACATAGTACCATTAACTCAGCAATACAGAAATACACTGCCAACCATGATCAAACATACCTCCTACTTTTCCGTCTCTAGCCCTACATGTTCACATTTCCACCTGACACCTCAGACTCCTCCGATCTGACATGTCTGGGACTCAATTCATGATACTCTAGAAGTGCTCTGTTTCTACTCTTCCCTACATCAGTGTCTGACCCACAATACTGGGAATCATCCTGGAGTCATTCCACCATCAAATCCAAGTCACCGTCTTCTCGTACCTGGATAACCTTAGACTTCTGTCTGCTCTCTTTGCAATCTTCTTGCCCCCCTATATGCACTCTGTAGCCAGATTTATAAATAATAATTGTGTGTGTATGTGTCACACACACACACACACACACACAGTATTAGAGTTTCCTAAATAAACAGAATCAAGAGGAAATATATATCCAATAAGGAATTGGTTCACACAATTATAGAGGCTGAGCAGTCCCAAGCTCTGCAGGCAGCAAGCTAGAGACTCAAGAGAGCCAGTTGTGTAAGTTCCATTCTGAGGGCAGGAAAAAATCCCTTCTTAGCCTTTGTGTTCTATTCAGGTCTTCAGCTGATTGCATAAGGCCCACTCACATTAGGGAAGGTAGTCTACCAATTTAAATGTTAATCTCATCCAGGAACACCCTTACAGACTCACTCAGAATAATGTCTGACCAACTGTCTAGGCATCCCATAGCCCAGTCATGCTGACACATAAAATTAATTACCACAGTAATCTCTGCCACATGGACATTTGATCATGTTGTCCATTATCATTTTACTCCCCTATACCACCTCTCCATTTTAAATCCTTTATTGTCTCACCATATTCTGCCAGGCCAGGCCTGACTTACCTCTTCTTATTGATACCACATTTCTATCAGCTGCCCTTCAATTTCTTTTAACCGAAACTATTTTCCTCCTAAAAGTCTTCAGGCATGCTGTTCCCTCTGCTTGAAACATTCATCTTTTACCAGGCTAACACCTTCTCATCCTTCAGGTGTCAGCATAAGCTTTCCTAGGCTCCAGCTTTTCCCGTGACCCAGCCTCCAGTTATAAGTCCTAATAGCTTCTCCATTAAGGACTCTTCACCACCATAAACAAGTTGCTTAATGTATCTCATCCTCACTAGCACATAAACTCACTAGGGCAAGGATTAGGATTACCTTGTTTACAGCTGTAACCCCAGAATCTTGCATATACTAAGAATTCAATAAATGTTTCTTAAGCAAATAAATGAGCCAATTCTTAAAGGACCTTCAAGACCAACCCAGACTCTGCCAATCAGGGATACAGGCCACTTCACTGTGTCCCCTTAGACCTAGTGTTATAAATGTTTATTAAATATATCAGCAATCTCTACACTGGAAAAGAAGGGTTGATTCAAAAGAATGTTTTGTGATGGCCTGACATGCCTTTTATAGAAGGAAACTTCAAAACAGTTTTGCCCTAGAGGACAGAATATCACTGCTTTTGTAAGAGAAATGGCCTTCAAATGAGAATATCCAGTCCATTTCTTAAATCTTCAGAGCAGAACCCTAGAATATTCTGCTTAGATTTTTCAACTCAGGATTTAAAGACAGATCTAACTCTAAAAATTCAGCAGCTTCATTGGTAAAATTTAAATCCCTACTGCAGATATAAGGGGCTTGAATTTCAAAGTAAAACTCACCCAACTTAAAAGTAGACCTTATATAATTAGAAAAGCCCAAGTTTCTTAGTTTTTTCAGGTACTTATTTTATTTCAACCAGTTTCTGTATTGGAAGTTGATTCTGTATTTGGAAGTTCAAGCCAAAGTAGCCATTTAAAACAGGATCATGTGGGTGGATTTGTATTGTACCAATTTGGCTATGTTAGAACTATGTTTCACTGACCTACAGGAAAACAATGGGTCATTTGCTTACAGAATTCATTTCCCAATTTATTCTTGGCAAATGCAGTATTCACTTGGTCCAGATATTAGAAATTTGAGCATATCTAAACACAAACTGACTTGAAAATCAAACTGGTTTAATTTAGAGACTGGTTTCTTAGACAGCAACGGATCTATAAGTGATTATTAACCAAATAATTTTTTAAAGAAGCACATTATCACAGTGTGATTCCAAGGTGATGCATGTTAACTAGACTTTGATATACAAATATCAAATCATTCTTCTGTACACCTGAGACTAATATGTCAATTATATCTCAATTTTAAAAAGTAATAAAATGAAATAACATAGTACAATTAAAAAAAAAGAACTATGTTTCCTGTAATTCCCTTCACTGAGTTAGCATGGCTGCATGAGGACTGAAGGGTGGCATTAAATAGCAGATATAGTCCTTTTACCCCCGAAGGTCAGTGCAGGGCACCAGGCACTGTTGGAAATCACCTGCCAGCTCACCTTCTTAGTGTGGGGCAGCAGCCAAGTCTTTAACCCCTCCAGCTCATGTGCCAGGTCCATGCTTTCTCCACAAAGAGCAGCAGGGGTGTCCAGGTGGCTCAGTCAGTTAAGCGTCCTACTTCGGCTCAGGTCATGATCTCACAGTTCGTAGGTTCAAGCCCTGTGTCGGGCTCTGTGCTGACAGCTTAGAGCCAGGAGCCTGCTTCTGATTCTGTGTCTCCCTCTGTCTCTGCCCCTTCCCCGCTCGTGTTTTCTGTCTCTCAAAATTGAATTTAAAAAAAACATTTTAAAAATGTTAAAAAAAAGGGGGGGGAAGCAGCTTTTCTTTCACTCAGAGACTTTGAACTGGTACTTGTTGGCGATCTCTTACCGCTTCTTCCTGGTAGGTTCCAGCTCATCCTCTCCCTCCACTTCACATCCATCTCCCCTTCCTGACTGCCTGTCCTGCTGACTTAAGACCCAAGATCAGACACAAAGACACATTAAATTCCTACAAGGTGTCTATATATTTTCTATTTATAGAGGTTCTCTTTCTCTGATTGAACATTGATCAATAAACTTCTAGAGAGTTTTCTAGCAAACTGGCAACACTTAGACCAAACCCTTAGACCTTAACCTTAGATCTGGCTCTTAAAAAGTTGGCACATTCATGGTATAGTAATAGGCTACCAAGTTTTAAAATTGAGGTGATTTCACTGTAATTTCAATTTCCATCTTCTTTGAAAAATCAGAAATTTGGACCTCTAGTGCAGTAGAATGGTAGTCTAAGTATCCTAACCAGCACACCCACTGAAAAAACCTAAAATTGGAAATTAGGATTTTTCAGAATCCAAGAACTAAAACAGCATGGGAATCTAGAGAAGTAACCTGAGTATCAAGTCCAGCTATAACTTTACAGATTTTGCTGAACTAGATGAAACTCAGCTACAGGTTTAATGTCCTAGTAGTCATAGGAGCAAAACAGATCTCAGGGCCAACCTGAAACAGTCTAATTAGAGATCCCACAATGAAACTTGGACCCCAGTGTACCCAACTCTCACCCAGGGGATTGCAAGGGAAGTTACCTATTTTGAATCTCAGCACTGAATGGAAGGGAAAGAAAAAATGATTCCAAAGTTTGGTAACTCCAAACTGACCCTCACTGTGGCTTATAGCCTGAATATGTATTACTTAGGTGGTTCTAAAACCTCAAGCAAAAAAATTAGTTTACAGTTGGCCCAAGCTGATGGTGGCACCAGTGACTGATGACAAATGCAAATCCTCTCTAGAAAAAGCACCCTAAATGCAGGTCTCAATTTCTACAGATAAAGAAAAATATGAACCCACAAATGAGAAACATTAAACACTTAAATGAGGCACCATGAGCAGGAGAGCAAGCAGGAAAATGAGGCAGCCAATTTAGACCTAATGAAGCTTCCAATATAGGAATTAGTAGAGAAAGAATATAAAACAAGTGTATTTACTCTGAGTAAAGAAACAAAAGAATGAATTGAAAGAGTAAAAGATAGAGGTGCCTGGGTGGCTCAGTTAGTTGCACATCCAACTTCAGCTCAGGTCATGATCTCCCAGTCAATGAGTTCGAGGCCCATGTCAGGCTCTGTACTGACAGTTCAGAGCCTGAAGCCTGCTTCAAATTCTGTGCCTCCCTCTCTCTCTGCCCCTCCCCCCACTTGCACTGTTTCTCTCTCAAAAAATAAACATCAAAAAAAGTTTTTTTAAAGACAGAGTAAAAGATAAAGACATATAAAAATGACTAATTAGAACATGAACCAAACAGAATTTTTAGAAATGAAAATATTATCTCAAAAAGTAAAACTCCAATGGATATTGAGAGATAGGTGAAAAATAAGTGAACGTGAAAATATATCTGAGAATTATCCAAGGAGATGCAATAACAGGAAAGCTGGAGTGAGAGTGTCTAGTCCAAGTTTCAGAATGAAAAGAGCAAAAGAATGGAGCAAAAACAATTTTCAAAGAATATCAGGTGACTATTACTCACACATGATGAAAGATACAAAACTACAAATTTAATTTTTTTTTTTTTAATTTTTTTTTTTTAACGTTTATTTATTTTTGAGACAGAGAGAGACAGAGCATGAACAGGGGAGGAGCAGAGAAAGAGGGAGACACAGAATCTGAAACAGGCTCCAGGCTCTGAGCTGTCAGCACAGAGCCTGACGTGGGGCTCGAACTCATGGACCGTGAGATCATGACCTGAGCCGAAGTCGGATGCTTAACCAACGAGCCACCCAGGCGCCCCCAAAACTACAAATTTAGAGATGCAAAAAAAAAAAAATTCAAGTAGAGTAAATAAAATGAAATCCACATCGAGACACATCAGAATAACATACCAAAATACAAAATATAAAAAGCAACAGGAAAGGAAAGAACCAAATAGAAGTTCTAGAACTGAAATTAGACTGACAGCTGATCTCTTAACAACAACTGTGAGAATGGGAATACAAAGGAATGATACCTTCAGTTCTCAGACAAAATAACTATCAGCATAGTTGTGCATCCAGCCAAAATTCCTCCCACAGGGTAGGGCACAAAATTTAAAGATTTATTCCAGAAAAATAAAAGTAAAGATTTGGCCCAGCAGACCATCACTGAAAGAAAATACCAAGAATTTTGTTTTATGTTAAAAACAAAGGGAATTTTAAGATGACAGAATAACTGAATAAAGTAGAAACTACGTAGACATATATAAATAGTATATACACAGTAATCTTGCTGGATTAAAAAATACAAGCCAAAATATGTAATAATAGCACATAAATGAAGAATGGTGAATTTGGGCAGCTAGATTTAAAAAGAAAATCCATTAAAGAATCAATATTGTTAAGATATCAACTCTCCCCAAAATTGTTTTATGGGTTCACAATCAAAATCCCAACAGGCTTTAACATTTCATATGGAAAAGGAAAGGCTATAGAATAGCCAAAAGAATCTGTTTTCCTTTTACAAAGGTTAAAGGACTGACACTACCTGATTTTGAGACTTATCATGAAGCTTTCGCAGTCAGGACAATCCGGTATTAGCATAAGGTTAGACATAGATAGATAAACAGAACAGAATAGAGACTTTAGAAATAGATCTATCAAAATGGTTAATTGATTTTCAACCAAACAGTGCTATTCAGTGGGGAAAGGGGTATCTTTTCAACAAATGTTGCTGCAGCAACAGGGTAAATCTCTTGGGAGAGTACTCAGTACTATTCTTAAAAACTAATTCAAGATGGATCATAAATCTAATATAAGAGCTAAAACTATAAAGCTTCTAGAAGAAAATATAAGAAGCTATCTTTGTGACCCTGGTGTAGGTGTTGGTTTATTAGACAAGGTGCAAAAAGTACTCAACATAAATTCATCAAGATAGTGTTGGAAAGGAAAGGAGGGAGGGAGGGAGAGGAAGAAAAAGAAACAGAAAAGCCCAATCATGGAGTAGGAGAAAATACTGGATATATACCATATCCTATATATATATATCTGAAAAAGAACTTTTACACAAAATATATAGTAAATCAATAATAAAAATACAAATAACACAACTGTATAAAAAAAAAAAGTTGGGCATGAGATTTAAAAGATCCCTCTCGGGGCGCCTGGATGGCTCAGTCGGTTAAGCGTCCGACTTCAGCTCAGGTCACGATCTCACGGTCCGTGAGTTCGAGCCCCACGTCAGGCTCTGGGCTGATGGCTCAGAGCCTGGAGCCTGCTTCCTATTCTGTGTCTCCCTCTCTCTCTGCCCCTCCCCCGTTCATGCTCTGTCTCTCTCTGTCTCAAAAATAAATAAAAAATTTAAAAGATCCCTCTCAAAAGAACATCTGTGAATAGCCAATAAGCACATGAAAAGCTGCTTAAAGTAATTAGTCATCAGAAAGATGATGACTAAAGTACCAATTCATAGCCACCAGAATAGTTTTACTTACATCAATATTGGTAGTAGGGGTGTAAAACTGTGCATCTTTGAAAATGGTTTGGCAGTTTCTTATTGTATTATTCTACTGCTATATGGCACATTACCCTAAAGCTTAAAAACTTAAAGCAATAGACGTTATCTCACTGTTTCTGTGGGTCAGAAATCTGATTGCAATGTAGTGATGCCTCTAACTCAAGATCAGTTGTGAGGCTGCATTTAAGCTGTTGGTCAAGGCTGTGTCTTTTCAAATGCTTGGCTTGGGGAGGATCTATTTCCAAAAACCCTCCTGTGGTTGGCAAGATTCATTTTCCTGTAGACTGTTGGATTGAGAGTCTTGATTCCTCATAGGCTAGTGGGCTTCCTCAGTTTCTTAGATATCTCCATAGGACAGCTCTCAAGATAGCAGATGGCATACCGCAGAGTGAGGGAATGAGAGCACTAACCCAATATGGAAGTCTTAGCCTTTTTTAAACTAATATCATAAGTGACATCTCATTGCTTTTGTCATGGTCTACTTGTGTAGAACACTTCAAACCTAAAGGCACATTCAGACTATAAGTGAAAAGATGAAAAAATATATTGCATGCAAATTGAGGTCAAAAAAAGCCAAGGTAGCACTACTTATATAAGACAAAATAGACTTTAAAACAAAGACTCCAACTAAAGACAAAGAATGGCATTACATAATTATAAAGGGGTCAATTCAACAAGAGGATAAAACAGTTGTATATATCTAGGCACCCAACATAGGAACACCTAAATACATAAAAAAAATTTTCAGAGACATAAAGGGAGAAATTGACAACAATATAATAATAGTAGGGGACTGTCACTGGGTAAATCATCTAGACAGAAAATCAAGAAGGAAATATTATCTTTGAATGACAGACTAGATAGACTTAATGGATATATACAGAACATCCCATCCCATCATATATAACAGATATATACAAAACAACACAATACACATTTTTTTCAAGTGCACATGGAACATTCTCCAGGATAGATTACATGTTAGACCACAAAACAAGTCTCCATAAATTTAAGAAAACTGAAATCATAGCAGGCATCTTTCCTGGCCACAACGGTATAAAACTAGAAATCAATCACAATAACAAAACAAAACAAATCTGGAAAAAAACCAGAAATATGTGGAGACTAAACAACATGCTACCAAACAGCCAGTGACCAATGAAAAAATCAAAGAGGAAATCAAAAAATACAGGGAGACAAATGAAAATGAAAACACAATGCTCCAAAATCTTTGGGACACAGTGAAAAAAGTTCTAAGATGGGAATTTATAGTGATTAAAGGCTATCAAGAAATAATAAAAGTCTCAAATAAACAATATAACCCTACTCTTAAAGGAATTAGAAAAAAAGAACAAAGCTCAAGGTTTAGAGAAGGGAGGAAATAACAAAAATGAGAGCAATAATAAATGAAATAAAGACTAAAAAAATCCCAATAGAATAAGATCTATGAAACCAAGAGCTGGTTCTTTGAAAAGGTAAAATTGATAATCCTTTACCCAAACTCATCAAGAAAAAAAGAGAGGGCACAAATGAAATAAGAAATGGAGCAGAAACAACCAACACCACAGAAATACACAGGATTATGAAACTACTATGAAAAATTATATGCCGACAAATTGAACAACCTGGAAAAAATGGATAAATCGCTAGAAAAATACAATCTTCCAAAACTGAATCAGAAAGAAATAGAAAATCTGAACAAAACAAAATTGAATCAATAATCAAAAAAACTCCCAAGAAATAAAAGTCCAGGCTAGATGGATTCACAAGGTGAATTCTATGAAACAATTCAGGAAAAGTTAATACCCATTCTCCTCAAACTATTTCAAAAAAATACAAGAGGAAAGAAAGCTTCCCAATACATTTCACAAGGCCGAAAATACCCTGGATACCAAAACTAGACAAAGACACTGCCAAAAAAGAAAACTACAGGCCAATATCCCTAATGAACATAGATGCAAAACTCCTGAACAAATTATTGGCACACCACATTCAACAGTACCTTAAAAAGATTATTCTCCACAATCTAGTGAGATTTATTCTGGGGATGCAAGGATGGTTCAGTATTCTCAAATCAATCAATGTCATACACCACATCAACAAAAAGAATAAAAATCATCTTATCCCAATAGATGGAAAAAAACGTTTGACAAAATTGAATGTATGTTCATGATAAAAATCTCAGTGAAGTGGGTTTAGAAGGAATGTATCTCATTATAATAAAAGCCATATATTAAAAACCCACAGCTAATATCATCCTCAATGGTGAAAAACTGAGAATGTTTCCTCTATAAGATCAGGAACAAAACGTGGCTATCCATTCTCACCACTTTTACTGAACATAGTACTGGAAGTTTTAGCCATAGCACTCAGATAAGAAGAAGAAATAAAAGTCATCCATATTGAAAAAAAAAAAAAAAAGCATTATTTGCAGATGACATGAGACCCACCAAAAAACTACTAGAAACAATAAATGAATTCAGGAAAGTTTCAGGATACAAAATTAATATACAGAAATCCACTGCATTTCTATACCCTGAAAGTATAAGAGAAATTAAGAAAACAATTCCATTTATAATTGTACCAAAAAAATAAAATATATAGGAATCAACTTAACCAAGAAGGTGAAACACCTGTACTGTAAAAACTATAAAGCACTGATGAAAGAAATTGAACATGACACAAATATAAAGACATACTATGCTCATGAATTGGAAGAATTAATATTGTTAAAATGTCCATACTGCCCCAAGAAACCTACAGATTTGATACAATCCCTATCAAAATATCAATAGCATTTTTCACAAGACTAGAAGAAATAATCCTAAAATTTGTATGGAAGCACAAAAAAGCCCAAACAGCCAAATCAATATTGAAAAAAATGAATGGAGATGGAGGTATCACAATCCCAGACTTCAAGATATATTACAAAGCTGTAGTATGCAAAACAGTGTGGCACTGGCACGAAAATAGACACAGAGATCAATGGAACAGAGAGCCGAGAAATAAACCCATATTTGCATGGTCAATTAATATACTACAAAGGAGGCAAGAATATATTATGGGGAAAAGACAGTTTCTTCAATAAATGGTGCTGATAAAAATTGGACAGCTTTGTGCAAAATAATGAACTGGACCACTTTCTTACACCATACACAAAAATAAACTCAAAATAGATTAAAGAACTAAGTGTGAGACATGACCATAAAAATCCTAGAAGAAAACAGACACTATTTCCTTGATATCAGCCTTAGCAACATTTTTTTTTTCTAGCTATGTCTCCTCAGACAAAAAGCAAAAATAAACTGTTGGAACTATGTCAAACTAAAAAGTTTTGCCCAGAAAAGGAAACCATGAACAAAATTAAAAGGCAACTTATTGGGCAGGATAAGATCATTTTCAAATGATATTTCTGACAAGGGGTTAATATCTAAAATATATAAATAACTGATACAATTCAATACCAAAAGCCCCACAAATAACCCAGTTTAAAAAATGGACAGAGGACCTGAATAATAAATATTATTTTAAAGAAGACATACAGATGGTCAACAGTCATGTGAGAAATGCTCAACATCACTAATCATCAGGGAAATGCAAATCAAAACCACAATGAGATACCACCATAAACCTATCAGAATGGCTAGAATCAAAAAGACAAGAAATAACAAATGTTGGCAAGGATGTGGAGAAAAAGGAACCCTTAGGCACTGTTGGTGAGAATGTAAATTGGTGCAGCCACTGTGGAAAACAGTGTGGAGATTCCTCAAAAAATTAAAAATAGAAATACCATACAATTCAGTAATTCCACTACTGGTTATTTATGCAAAGAAAATGAAAATGCTAATTTGAAAATATGCCTCCATGTTTATTGCAGCATTGTTTACATAGTCAAGATATAGAAGCAACCAAAGTGTCCATCCATAGATGAAAGGATAAAGATGATGTCACACACACACACACACACACACACACACACACACACACACAAATGGAATATTACTCAGCCACAAAAAAGGATGAGATCTTGCCATTTCTGACATGAATGGACCTAGAGGGTATTATGCCAAGTGAAATAAGTCAGAGAAAGACACATACCATGTGATTTCAGTTATATGAGGAATCTAAAAAACAAATGAATAAACAAACAAAATCAGACCCATAAATACAGAGAACAAACTGATGGCTGCCAGAGAGTAAAGGAGTAGTGGGGGTTAGCAAAATAGGTCATGGAGAGGAGATACAGACTCCAGTAGTTATGGAATGAATAAGAGTGTTCTATGGTGACAGATGGTAGCTGCATTGTGGTGAGTATAACATAACATATAGTCTTTGAATCACTACGTTGTACACCTGAAAAATGTTAACATTATGTGTAAACTATGCTTCAGTTAAGGAAAAAAGCACATGACCCTCTCCCAAAGGTCACACTGTACACCTTCAATATATATGTTTGTCAATAAAATAAAAAGATCTGTGCATTTCACTGTATGTAGATTTCAATAAAAAATCATCAGAAAGAAAAAATAATCCAGTTACATGAGAAAATCTAAAACATAACCATACAGAATAGTTGCTATTTAAAAGTATGAAAAAAATGTGTCCAAGATAGAAACTAATATAAACAGAGTGAGAACAACTATAGTAATAGACAAAATTAATTTTAAGGCAAAAAAACATTTTAAGAAATAAAGAGGACCACTACACAATATAAGAAGAAAAGACATAACAGTTCTATGCTGGAATGTATTTAACAACATACTGCTTTTAGTAACTGACCTAACAAGTATGTGTGTGTGTGTTTAACTGTTCTTTTTAAATATATATATCTATACACACATATATATCTTACGTATATGGAATTAATAACCACATATAGAAGATAGCACCAACAATTGCAATAACACAGTCTTTTCAAACAGGCATGAATATTTGTAAAAATTGACACATACTAGGCCAAAAACCTAATCTTGATTTTTAAAGACTTGATTTTATAAAGAAAATATTTTCTATTATAAGATTATCAGTTCAAAACCGATCAAGAAAATACATACTAAAAATACAGTCTAGAAAATCTTAGATGCTTAGAAATTAAGGACAACACTCTATAAAACTCATAAACAACAGCAAAAATTGTACTAAAATTTTAAAAAAATATATTTGCACCCATATTATAAATCCTCCACAGGGACACTGCCCCCAAAAAAGTGCATAACCTTAAATTCATATATTAAAAATTAGGGAAGGCAACATATTTCAGAACTTAGAACAACTGCCGATTTATCCTTATTTATCTAGAACAAAAGAAGAAGAAATTCAAGAAATAGGAAAAAATTTGAAAAATAAGATGGGCATCTGAGTGGTTCAGCAGGTTGGGTGTCCAACTCTTGATTTTGACTCAGGTCATGATCTCACGGTTCATGGGTTCAAGTCCCGCATAGTACTCTGCACTGACAACATGGAGCCCGCTTGGGATTTTCATTTTCCCTCTCTGCCCCTCCCCCAGTCATATGCAGGCTCGCACTCTCTCTCAAACAAACTTTAAAATAAAGTAAGATAGAGAAACCCAAAGTTAGTTCTTTGAAAAGAAAAATTGGCAATACTGTTCAAGGGGGAAAAGATGTGAAAAAAAAAAAATATTTGAGACCCAAAATTACAAAACTACAAATGCAAGGGTATTTGAAGATATTATGAAAAGCTCTGCCAACAAATTTAAATCTTTATATGAAATGGAAAAATACCAACAAAAAATATAACTTACCAAAACCCAACCTGCCAAAAAACACAAAGCCTAGCTAATCCTGTAAATATTTTAATAAAAATGTCTTTCTGTGCCCAAAGGAGGGTTGTCCTTTAAGTGAGTTTAAATAGGCCAGATACAAATCAGTCTAATTTTTCATAAGAAATCCAGAATATAGAAAAGTGATGGAACCTGACAAAAAAACTATAGGATAAACTCACTTATGAGCTAACACAGGTACAAAATCCTAAAAAAAATATTAACAAATAGTTTCAGAAGTAAAAAAAAAAAAAAAAAAAGATACTTTGTAATTACAATGTTGGGTTAAGGCCAAAAAAATAGAAATGAGTTATTATCGGAAAATTAATATAATTCACCACATTAATATATTAAAGAGAAATAGTACTTGATAAAAATTCATATTGTATGACAGAAACTACTAACAAAATAAGAATAGAAAGGAACTATCATATCTTGATAAAAAGTATTATTTTTAAAAATGCTGAGAACGAAATATCATACTAGTAGATTGTTGAAAGTTTTCCCTTTAAAGTTAGGAAAAAGGAAGATTGCCATTTCTTGACTTCTGGTCAACACTATATGAGATAGTCTTATACAATAAGTACAACATGAAAAGAAAAAGAAATGGCTTAGGAAATAGAAAGATATAAAACTCTTGTAAATTAACATAATTAGTGCCTACAAACAAACAAACAAACAAAAAAACTTAGAACAACCTGTGCACAAAAAATGAAAAATAACATAGGTATTGATTATAAGATCAGCACACAAAAAATATTGGATATCAATACAACAGGAGAGAGGAATAGGGATAAGAGATATACTTTATAAAAATACCATTTTCAGTAGCCACAAAAGTATATTAATCCCACATAGAGAGAATTGTAAAACTTTATTGAAATACACCAAAGAAAACATAACTAAATAGAGACAGATGCAATGGCAATAGAATGAACATAAGACCTTGAAGACCAAGGTAAGAGGACTTGCCTTGTGAAATATACAGACTTTAAAACTGTAATAAATAAGCTAAAACAATTGATTATTGTCACAGGAGTAGACAAAAAATAGTGAAACAGACTAGAAAGTCCCCAAAGAGACCCATAGGTATATGGCAATGCCATATGGCAAAGCTAAATATGGGCTTTTCAATATATGATAAGATCATGGATATACATCTGTTTGGACCCCAACCTCAGACCATACACCAAAGGTTATACTGATGAATTAGAAACTTCATGAAAAAGCAAAGCTTGAAAGTTTTGAAAACAGTATATTAGATCTTTATGACCTCAGTGTAGGGAAGGATTGCTCAAATAAGACATAGCACAAGCCCTAGAAGAAAAGACCATAAATTTGTCACTATTAAAATATAAAATATAAAATATAAAACCCATTCTTGAAAACATGCTAAGCACAGAGTGAAAAGACAAAAACCACAGACTCAAAGAGAAATTGTAAATACATCAAACTTCTAAATACTTCTTTTTCAGAATATGAAGTATGGCTACAATTCACACACAAAATATCAATAAAAACAATTAAAATAGACAAAAGACATTTCACTGAAGGAGAATCCCAAATGGCTTCCAAACAAATGAAAAGATGCTTAACTCCATTACGAATCTGGGCAATGCAAACTTGGAAGATAATAGCATCCCATTTCATACTCGTGTCATACTAAAACGTTATCAAATGCTGGCAAGAGAGAAGAAGAACCAGAACTCCATATAGTACTGGTGGGACCTATACACACTACACTACTATGAGCTACTAGTATCTACAAAAGCTGTAATTATGCATCGTCCAGAAGCTAGCAATTCCACTCTTCACATATGTGTCCTCAAGAAAATTACACACGTGTACCAGGAGCCGCATACAGAATGTGCTGAGATGTACTGTTGATAGACAAAAACCTAGAAGCAACCGAAATGTCCAAAAGAGGGATGGACAAATTAAGAGGACACCGGGGAAACTGAATAAATCACAGCTATGTGCTATAGCATAGCTGCACCTCAGGAATATAATGTTGAGGTGGGGGAGAAGTCGCTGAAGAATACCTAAGTGGAATTGTTTTATGCGTCAAGTTTAAAAACATGCTCTGGTACACAATGGTATAAGGATGCAAACATGTAGTAATACTATAAAGAGAAGCAAAGAAAATAGTCAACACAAAATTCATAATAGTAGTTACTCTTCAGAAAAGGCAATGGGTGGGAATAGGAAACAAAAACAGCTCAGGACATTAAAAACGTCATCAGTAATCACCCAAATTAGAATAGGAGCCGCCTCCTGTGGAAAGCATTTTCATCACTTGCCTTATATTGCTGTGCAGAGACTGTTTTCCTCACAGCTTTCTTATGGGTCACTGATTTACATCACCTGCATAGTCTTTGTGGGCACCTGAGATTATGACCTTTGCTTTAGGGCAGTGGTTCTCAAAGTGTGATCCCAGAACCAGCAGCTTCAACTTGCCACGAGTACTTACTGCATCCAAACTCTGGGGGTGGAGCCCAGCAATCTGTATTTTAACAAGCCCTCCAGGTGATTCCGATGCCCACTGTTGAGAACCCTTGTTTCTGAGGACCTGGCCCAGGCAATGGACCTCCCTGCCTGGCCATTCTTCAGTTCTGAGTCTGTTCAGTCCTGCCATAAGACGGTTGCACTCTCTTCTAATGGAAGCAGCATTTCTTTCCAAGAACCAGCGGGACCCTCAAATGCCCCCCATCAGAATGGAGCCGCCTCCCATTTTTCCTTCCTCAATGCCATTTTAGCCACTGTGCTGTGACTGGTTATCTAGTGTCAGAAATTGACATCACAGGAGTGCTCTATGCAGGCTCCCAGGGCTCTGGTAGGAGCTTTTTACCACAAGGGAAAGATTAACATGTGAACGAACTTAACTATTAAGTCTGCCTAACAGCAAAAGATATCAAGATAGATAGGCTACAAAGCAGAATGCAGTTACCTTTTTGTCTCTGCTTCCAGGAAATTGCCATTTCTACCCTTATTGTAGTTTTTCACAATAAAAGACAGTTTCAGAGTAGTGCCCTTTCTCAGCTCCCTGATACTTTCAAGACTGAGAGGGGAGAAAAAGATAGCAGTCATTCTGAGTCCACTTCTCTGGCCATGGAGCCCACCTGCTGATCTCAGAGCCCACAGGAGGTGCACAAGAGTAAAGTGAATTCTAATGTCCATCTGAAATGCCAGCACGCCATCTGATCAAGTTCTCCTAGCTCTAAACATTATTTTCTATGTTAAATTGTTTTTACCCCAGCTATCTATTTGTATGATCAGTCTGTTTGAATGCTGCATACCAAATATGAACACATTCACCATGTCCTGAACTTGATGTCACTAATGTCAGTTATTTAAGTTTTGAGAAATATTACATACCGGGAAGTATGTATCACTGAGCTATATGCAATACTATCACCTTACCCTTATTTATAGATACTGGCTTTGGAAATACAGGTGCTAATTCCATGAAGAGGTGGACTTTAACTACAAAGAAGGTGTGAAAGGGCACCTGGTGGCTAAGTTGATTAAGTGTTCAACTTCAACTCAGGTCATGATCTCACAGTTCGTGAGTTCAAGCCCCACATCGGGTTCTGCACTGACTTTGTGGAGCCTGCTCAGAATTCTCTCTCCCCTCTCTCTCTGCCTGCCTCTCTCTCTCTCTCTCTTTCTCTCAAACAAAATTTAAAGAATGGTGTGAAGATATAATAGACAAGAAAGAAGTCCAATTTTTCTGTAAGTGGTAAGATATAGTGGAAAACATACTGGCTTTGGTATTCCACTAAACCTGGGTTTGAATCTCACCTATGCCCTTTTACTAGATGTACAACCCTGAGCAAGTCTCTTACCTTTGCATCCTTCTGTGCACTATCAAGACTAAGAGAGTATATCGAAATCATAGGGTTTTTGTGAAGGATTAAATGAGGTAATATGTATAAAGCACTTTTCACGGTGCCCATCACCTACTGATACAAGAAGTGACATATTCAAAATGCACTTCAGGAGGTAGACCCATTTGTGAAGTACACTGGAAAGAAAGGAAGAATGAGAGACAAAACTTGTGAGGCAGTCAAATAGCCCAGGTTAGAGATACATTAGTATACTGAGTAGGGAGAAACTGTAGGCTAACTGGTCAAATAAGAGGGGGAGGGAAGAAGAAGGAAGCGGAAAGAGAAGACGGCATGAGACTGTCACCTGGAGAAGACAGATGACAGCTGTGCCATTGAGAATTGGGTGAAGGAAGCTGGAGTTGAACAAAAATATTACCAGATGGGAATCTTATGCCCTTCTGAAGGGTAAAAGGTATCAACGTTAGTACCAAGAAAAGACGTTACAAAATGCAGGATAAACTGTAAGCCAGCCAGACTTTGCAGGAGAGAAACAAAGAAAATGGCACAAAACCACCTTCATGTTTCAAAAGTGAGAGTATCAAGAGCGCAGGAGGAGCTTAATGGAGATGGATTAAGGTCCTAGGCAAGACTGCGCTGCACAGACGTCACTCCCCATTGCTCTGGTGTCAAGACCCCCTTCTTTGTATTGAGGGCAAAGTGAGAGAAACCACGTGTAAATGAAGTAAATTGTAGTTAGAGGGGGCTCAGCCCCAACTTGGGGAAGATCTTATGAGGAGCCAGGAGGGATGGGGGATTTTTTCCATTACAAGGGCTGAGATGGAAAAGGGAAAAATGAGAGTTCCACAGAAGCTCAAGTCAATCTTTCACCAGTGCTACAGACCTGTCATTTTTCTTTAGGACTCTGGTTGAGTCACTGCAGGGGAAATACAAACATCAGTGGAGAACGCTGCTGCCTAGAAGCAAACCTCAGGAACCCAGACTGAGAAGCATAGAAAAGCCCTCTCTTGACACCTGTGGGATGAGGCTTGGGATTGCTCCATGGTGGTGTCCCCCCTGGTCAGCTCATTCTTCCTGCCACTTGCTGAAACCCGAGAGGGTTTGCAAGGAGTGGTGGACGCAGTACAGGGAGCCAGCAGTTGGCAGAGAGGATGCTGTTCCTTGTGAACATGTTCCAGGTGTCTGAAAGTTGGGAGCATATGAATAAAACACAGGAGACTGGTCTGAATCAGAGCAGTTGAGAGCCATGCTGAGGTCTGTGCTTCCTAAGTTGGGGTACTTTCTTGGTAAACAGAGAAGATCTTCATTTCTATTTGGCAATAATACTAAAATCTAGACTATTCTGGGGATGGTCAATATTTCTCATGTTAAATGAGTTAGGCAAAGATCTTTCTAAGGAGTATTATGTTGGGTCATAATAATTAACATAAGCGTAGCTGATTCACCTTCTCTCCTTTTTTAATTACATATAATAAAATCCACTCTTTGAGGGTACAGTTATGTGAGCTTTCCCAAACACGGAGTGTCATGTGACCACCGCTACAATCAAGATACAAAAAAAAGTTTATCACTAAAAACCTCTCCTTGCCATTCTGCCCCTTTGTAGTCAAATTCCTTACCTTCTCCCTCCCCCAGCAACCAAGGATCATTTCAGCTCTTCTTTTGACAACTATTTGAGTAAGGCCGGAGATTTCTTTATGATTCCATGGTATAAAAACAATAACAGCAGCAGTAATAGGAACAGTTAATACATACACTGCATTTCCAATGTGCCAAGCACCATTTGAGGCACTTTATAGATGAGAAAACTAAGGAGAAATCGAGAAATTTTGGAAAAGAAAGAAGTGAGGAGAGAAGTCTTGCGAAAGTCACCTACTACTGGCAGCCCCGGGGCTTGAGTCAGGCATGTCTAACTGGTAGGTCTCTTGCTTTAACCTCTGATGCTGCTTCTTTCGACAAAGTAGAAGGAGTATCTACCAATTTTAGAAAGCTCAGTTTAGACCTGAGATAGCCTTACTCTAAAAATAAATAAAAGTTATGTGAGAACTTGGTTAACTACACCAATAAAGCAATAATTAGCTGGGTGTGAGATAAAATGAAGCCAGGATCCTAGAACACCTTCTTTATAATCTTCATTATATGCAATGAAGACCATGCCCAGGTAGGTTACATCCTCTGTCATAAACCTGACCAGGTTTGTAAAACAAAGCTAGAAGAATTTCCAGCACGAATACAGAAATGCTGTTTTGTTTCAATGCTCTGAGCAGCAACTCCCTCTCAAATTTACCAAAAACAAAACAAAACAAAACAACGAAATGGGATTTTTAGTGTTAGTCTTGTGTGTATTTCAGGTTGGAGTCCCCGACCCGGTCTCTGGTGATGGAGGCCCCAAAAGGAGTTGAAATAAATGCAGAAGCCGGCAACATGGAAGCCACCTGCAGAACAGAGCTGAGGCTGGAGTCCAAAGATGGAGAGGTAGGGGTGAGAAGGACACAAATTCAGAGAGATCCAGCTCCAAACAAGCCAACCTTTCCCACACCTTTCCCAGACTCCCATGGCACTGAAGTTGATCCCACTTTCAAACAAGAGGAGCCAATCAGGTTTTGTTTCGGGAACAAATATGTTGGACAGCACAGTTATAAGCTTAACCCACAACACAGAAGAGTTATGTCTCATTGTTTGTAAGTGCTGAAGTAATAGCATGTACTACAGGTAGAGAATTATACACACGGCTATAAAAATGAATGCTATTTCTAAATTCTCTCTCTCGTCACCCGAAAGTAAGATTTAGGTAGCTGGCATGATTAAGCTGTATATCATGTACATCTAACTCAAGCTGAGCTTAATTTACTCACAGTTACTTTCAAAGTTTACATTGTATGGTTCTACTTTGAGAATGGAGAGTGTGATCCAACAGCTATCCCAAATCAGAACAAGGCAAACCTCAAATAGGGTAAGACTAGGTAAGAAGACGTTGGAGGACTGAAGATATGAATTCTTCTACCCAACATAATCCAACTTTGGTGAATAGAATAGCTACTTGGGTTTGTGTAGACAAGGTAAGGCAAATCCCCAAGAAAATAAGATTGAACTGCAAACTTTTAAAAATGTCTCCATCACATGCATAGGTGAACTTTTCCACTTAAGAGTTTTTAAATAGATGGAAAAAATGTGTATTTTTTTTAAATCAAAACTGTATTCCACTTTTCATATCTACTTAGAGATTTCCCATCCCCACCTGCTTCTGTGTACCTAATCCACATCTTTATGGGTTTGGCATTTGCAATATTTGTTTTAAAAGAGCTAGTTAGATAAAGTATTCAGTTATCAAAATGGTCTCTTCAAACAGCCACAAACCCCAAATCATACACGTGTAGAAATAGTGGCTATATCACATATGCAGATTATAGCTCTCAGAATCCAGACTCTGGAGGAATTGATTATAATCTTAACAGTCATTCAAGACCAGAAAGCACTGCATATTCTTGCAGTCTTCCCATGCACACAGACAGAGCTGGGGTGTGAAGGCCCATCCATAGTAAATTATCAACCTTGCATTTCCAAATTCATTTCACTCTAGGACTCTCTTCATATTCTACATGATATACTTTTTGTAAAATGCTAATATAGACCAGTGAGACATTGTCTTGGTAGAATATATGCTTCCCTGAGGATAGAGACTTTATCTGTCACGTTCGTCTCTGAATTCCCAGGGCCTAGAATACTCAACACAGCAGTTGAACTTCATCTACTGTTTCTGAATGTCAAGAGAATAAAGGGCAGCTTCTAACTCCTCTTTCCTTCCTGTTCACTTTCTTTAGATTAAGTTAGATGCTGCGAAAATCAAACTACCTAGACTGCCTCACGGATCCTACACGCCTACAGGAACGAGGCAGAAGGTCTTCGAGATCTGCGTCTGCGCCAATGGGAGATTATTCCTGTCCCAGGCAGGAACTGGTTCCACTTGTCAGATAAACACAAGTGTCTGCCTTTGAGAGACCATCCATAGTGGACCTTGTTGGCAGCATAAAGGCCATTTTTGGCTTTAGACACTGGCTGCCAGCTATTTTTACTAGAACACAGAAAGCCTATCAAAGACCTTGTGTGTGTGTGTGGGTGTGGGTGTGGGTGTGGACGTGGGTGTATGCGTATGCGTGTGGGTGGCTATAAATATATATAAATATATATAAATAAATATATATATCCTCTGTATAAAATGAGGTTTCAGTACAAAAGGAACCATGGGTGACCCTGTGATATCCACCATCATTTCCATTTCAACCCTACCACCTACATGATAAAATCAAAACACTAATTCAGGCCCAGTATTCCCCAGACCCTTCAAAACCACACAGTGTATCAGACTCTTACCAAATAGTCACCTACATGTTTAAGCAGCCACGCATCTTCCCCTTTAGTGTCATTACAAGGCAGTGATGGCGGGAATCTCTAAGTCACACTCAAGCACTGAGACCCTTGTATTGCAGTAGATACTTCGTTTCCATTTTTAGCTTTCATAAGGCTCGCCAACTTCCCCTTCTTCAAGTTAGGGATGGGGCAGTGCCATAGAAGTTGGCTGTGGGAACTCAAAATGGTGTTCTCCCTTCACAGCCAAATGTACTGGGGCCTTTGTAGTTGGATGAATGTGGAGGATGAATTTTAGCAAAGTTTGAACTGCCCACCCAACTCCTGCTATGTTCCTTCAAAATTACATATTATCCCACAGTCAAAATAGGAGTTGTAAATCAGCACAAAATAGGATAACAGCTGCTCCTCAGTCGGCTGGAAGCTACTCAGTGGCCTGACAGGAAAAGAATAAATGGGTGATATGTCTCTGTTTAAAGGAAAAAAAATGGCTCAAAGTCTGTTTCATCCTCACTTGTGACTTTATCCAGTGGACTCCAGCCTCAAAATCCTTAAGAGAGGAACCCCCACCCCAAGAGAAACCATTTGGGAATGGAAACCTAATTAAGAGGAGCCTAGAAAACCTAATTAATTTGTATATATTTCCTGGGATTGGTAGGTAATTGGGAGACTTGCCTTTTTATTTCTAAAGACACGCACAAACTCTAGCTTCAATATCCTTATATATATTTTTGTTGGGATATTTATATTCCTACATCCACCATTATATTTTCTCCAAGAATACTGACCCAGCAATCACTGATCTAAAATACCTGCCCCCAGAAATGGTCACTGGAAATTAATATAAACTGAGTCAAGTGTCTCTCTCAGACTCACCATGTCCCCAACGGCCCAGCAAAACCACTCCCCCATACGTGGAGGCATCTCCCTAGTTCCCGCCATCAGCTACCTCTCATCCCTCCACCTTCATCGTCATGCTCCAGGGTCACCCTGGCCAGCTCTTGTGCTGGGACAGGGGATTACACCATCTCTGTTCAAAGAGGGAGAAATGTGCCTATGCCTTAAGTCAATGCACTCAGCAAGGAGAAGCACATCCTATTTATCTTGTTGTTACCTGTAGTTTATTTTGGGCGATTGGAGGGGGAATGGTTTAGTCATGAGTGGGCATCTTAAAAACTGGTAGACAAACCAGGTGGCTGACAGACATGGACTCTCATGAGCCCGTATGGAGTTGTAACTGGCTTAGACAGTCCTGGGTGCCATTTGGCAAGCAGCGGCCCCACAATCCTAAATGAGGTCATATTGGTAGGCCTGGATGGCATTTGTAGTTTTTTTTTCTTCAACAAGGTTTTAATTTTTCTTCACAAGCAGGGGAAGTTTTGGAAACAAATGTGAGGTTTGATATTTTTGAGATGACACTCAAGCATCAGGCTGAGGTTTGTATACAAAGGATGTATAAAGCAAGCTGTGTGTTGCTTTAGGAGTGGGGCAGGGGGTGGGGAGGGGTGGTTTCCTAGCTTGACCAGCGGCCCTGCTGGCTTCCAGACCCCATACCCCCTCCAGTCACTCCTTCTCGGTATCCCATGTAGAGGAATTGAGTTGTTCACGGGCAAGACTACTTAGTTTGCAACACTAAGAGTCTAAAAAGGAAAACCCTAAAAACATGTTAAGTTGCTCTCCATCGGTATTCTTTCCTGTAGGATCATACTGACAGAATCTGCATGTACTATATACAGGGTTTTGCCAAATAGAAGAAGCCCCCCTTGGCCCCGAGGAGCATCCCCTGCCCCGTCATTCAGATAAACAGTAGTAGCTGTGAGGCCCTCCATGGCTAATTACCTTAAGACTAAGTGTTTTTAAGCAGAGAGACCATCTTTGTATTTTACCATCTCAAGTACACTATCTATGGATGACAAGAAAACAGAAGGTTCCCTGAACCTCTTTCCTCTGAGTTTGTTCTAATCGTTATATGAAAGTCTAAGATGAGCCCCTTGGTAATTTTATGCCAAAAAAAAAAAAAAAAAAAAAGAGTAATGGGATCCCACTTGCAGAATTTAATCCTAAAGGTGATCAGATCACAAATAGGATAAAAATAATAATAGCGAACCAAGAATAGAAATGAAGCACCTGTGGGGGACAGACATGATAAAAAATTCTGGTTTTCATTTGTGCTAAGTGACCACAGTATACCAGGTAATAAGCAGGAAACTTAGCATAGATTAAATCATGTATTTCAGTTCTGACTGCAGAATTCGGTAAAATGCATTTTAAGTTCTTAAGCGTATATTTTTTTTTTCTCCCAACTTCCTCCAACTAGAAAATTTGTCCATGGTCATGAGAAAAAGTTTTAATTCTGGAAAAAAAATCTTTTACATTAAAATCTGATAAACTTTAATTTTAGAAATTGAGATTCTTTCTCATCTTTATATATAGTATCCTCTAGACAATCACGTCTTTGAGGATATTAAGGAGCAGGGGGTATAACAAAGAGTTCAAATGAATCGTCAATATTCTAGAAGTTCTAGTATGCTAATATTCTTCAGAAGATTTTTAAAAGTTAAAGTGATCTCCAAACGTTTAGCCCTCATTTATATTTGTTATCTGTTCAATAAGTCATAAAAGTTCAGTGGTAACCTACTAACATATGACAAAGGTTGTCAAAAGCCCTTATGGTGGCATCTCTGTAGGTGGAAACTCGGTGTGAGGCTTTTTAATTGTTCTTTTTCCCAAGGGATAGATCTTATAAACTTGAATTGGCTTTAACTTCCTTTAGGTCAGTTTCCTTTGGATGGTTTTCATTGTACATCCATCAACCATAGACCAAAGACTGCTTAAAGTTTAACTCTAGAGCAGGTGTCAGCAAATTGTGGTCCCTAGACCAAACCTGGGTCATCACCAGTCTTTGTAGATAAAGTTTTATTGTAACACAGACACATTTATTCATTTCCTTGATGTCTGTGGCTGATTTCATTCTGTGACAGCAGGGCCAAGTAACTGTGTCAGAGACTTCATGGCCTGCAAAGCATAAAATACAACTTGGATCTTTACAGAAAAAGTTTGCTGACCCCTGACGTAGAGGTCATTTGTGCCATGTGTTAGACAGACCTGGAAGGAAAACGAATTCCAAGGAAGCATGGAGTAACCCTACATTTCCCTGGATGCTTGGAAATATAAATACTTGCCTACAGAAAAAAAAGATTAGCCCTACGCTATGAATAAAAGTGATCCACTTGTCTTAGAAATCCAAGTTCACAGGATTCTTGAGAAAAGGGAAGATGGAATCAGAGGAAGCCTTAGTGCAAAAGGAAAGCTGTGATTCTCCAAGAGTTGTCTTAGAACCCTTAATGGAGAGGTGCTTTCTCTGGTCAGCATTGTGTAAGACAAGAAGAGAAGCAAAGGTCCTATAATTAAATTTAGAATCTTTCTCCTGAAGAGACTGTTCTGCAGTTTCATAGGTTCCAGCTCACCATCACCTGTTCCAGAAAAACGCACATTCCATGGTCCTCCAGAGAACACTTTTGACCTAACATATCTTGTTGACGTCCATCACCTCAGTTATTTATACCTCCAGTGTGCTTGCCATTCCTATGTCCCCACCAGGCCTGAATGGTTGGTGGGACCAATAAATAATGTTGAAAGAATAATAAGAAATTTTGGAGGCAGCATCTGAAAATATGCGGGAAGAAAAAAATACAGTAAAAGTCTTTTATGAAGGTGTTTTGAGGGGGAAACCAGATCAATACCAGTTTGATTTTGTTTCCAAGGAGTTGGGTCTGTGTTCTTTGGTGTAGCAGGAGTGCAAAAAAAGACCTATTTTGAATTCTATCGTGTCTACCTCTGTGTAGTAAGGCAAGTTCCTACCAGAGATTTCTCCCTTCAGGTCAATAGCCTATTGCTAAGTCCATACTTATATTCAATATTGTTAAAATAGCATCGATAACAAATGACTCTTTGTAAGCATGAATGTTCATGTCAGAAAGATTTTTTTGAGGAAATCGACCACCATTTATCAGACCCTAATCAATGGCACAGAAAGAGCCCTTTTGCATTTTATCTGGATTCAACCAAAAGGGGATTAAATTGGCAACACTGCCCTCCACAGAAGCAGCTCCATGAGAATATCTTGCTTTTGTTTATTTTAGGCAAAAGGTAGCATGATGTTTGGACCAAAGAGACAAACAGATCCATATAAGTACCTGATCCTTATTTTTTAAGGCTCTGTGAAAGGTGAGCACCTCATTTAAGTAAGTTACAAACAAGACTATTTGCTCTCTTTCCCCAGCACTAGGAAATCTTAGGCATAAAAAGGATAACGAAGCAGTTTCTGGAATAATACATTTGCATGGTGCTCCAGTAGCAGGTGGGGGAAAAAGTTATAATAAAAGAAACAACCTTAGAAAACAGGCTTTTTATCTCAAAGATAAAAATGTATCTCTTCTGGTCTTTTATCACTTTCTCCTCAGGGGAAGGTTCCCCCCTTTCCAACATATTTCCAGTGAAATAGTCAAAACTACTGCATTGGGATGTCAGATGCATCTCTTTCTTTGTGGCAATCTGAATTTAAAATTGTACGGTTGCCTCTGAATTTCTCATTCACAAAGCTAAACCCACTGATAGGAGATAAAGCAGTCTGAAGCCTGCTGCTTCCACTAGCACACCACACACATTAGCACTTTCTAACGCAATGGGATTTCTATGGTTCTGAAAAGCTTTCTTCATAATGGAGTCCTTGACATTTCTCAAGGCAGGTCTGAATGGCAAAGGAAAAATAATTATTTGTGGGAAGTCCTTGTTTTGAGTATTGTTAGAGCACAAGTGTGGAAAAAAATAACAAGTTTGGGGTGACTCATGCTCACAGAAGTTATTTGCTTTGGTTTTACCCCCCCCCCCCACACACACACACACACACTTACTGTTGCAGATACTGATAGAGTACAAAATTAGCATCTTCCTGGGAGAAAAGACAGCAGTTCAAGAATGTGAGGCCCCTTGATGCAATAGGCAGTGTGATGTCATCAACAGTGTTGATGATGTCATCAGATCCATTACTGAATAGTCTCAGAAGGTCAACAGCAATGCTAACTGCTACTCCTCACTGTTAGCCCAGCAAGTGTGAATATCAGTTCCATGTCCATGAATTTTGCAGTTAGAATAGAACAAAGGAAAACTTGCTGTAAGCAAGAAGTATTTTTAGAATCTAAAGCCACCTGTCATAATAGGAAGCCAAAGTAGTCCAAGATGCCTCATTAGGCATGTAGACATCCTCAGTAGTGAATGAGGGGATTTTGCTTCATTGCTGAGCCCTAGCTGAGGCCAGATAAATACAACAAACATGAAGAAGGAAACATCTGTTTTACCTAAAATCTACTCTGCCCCTGCTAGACTTGCCTAGTATTCTCTCGTCTGCCATTGTCTTCACAGCCTACTTCTCCATTTGGGTTATTTGGGGACAGTCAGAGTTAGCTCAGATTACATCATGTGAGAAATTCCCAGCTGACAAGTTTGGTTACATAGGAACAGTATAGCAAAGGAGTGTCCTAAGGCAGGAAAACGACAATTGTTAACGAGGAAGATGTTTGTGATGATATTGAATTTGGGGGTTATAGATTCTTTTGAGAATCTGAGCAAAGTTCTCAACCTTCTCTCCAAAAAGTATCACACCCTCAAAATTTAACATAAAATGGAAGTGAATTTTATGGATCTGAAGACTTCTCTAAGATATGTCAAATGTTGGATTCTATTCTCCAGTTAAAATAATTTTCATTGACTGATGTTCATTAAGCACTATATGTTAGGCACAATGCTGAGTGTTTTATATGCACTCACTTATTTCATCCTCAAAACAATCCTTTGAGTTAAGTTCTATTGTAGTTCCAATTTACAGATGTGGAAACTGAGGCTTAAAGAGATTAGGAAACTTGCCCAAAGCCACTCGTTAGAAAATGGCAGAGCTAGAATGTGGGTCTAACTCCAACCCACTATGCTATGAAGTCACCAATATGTCAAACTATTTTTCAAGGTGTTGAGAAGTGTCTCCTACCAGCTGTTAGACTAGACCTTCTTGGGTGGATGAGGCTATAAAACTTTTATCTCTATAGTCTCTCATCCATGACAGCATCCAGTACTAAAGTAGAGATACCTTCAGTGAAAATACAAGTGATCTGTCTGAACAATAGAATCTGGAACCAAAAAAAGCTTTTTTTTTTTTTTGCTCTGTTTGATTCTTGTTAAGTCAGACTTCTTATCCTTACAAATTGAAAGATGCCTGGGGTGTCAGCATTACAGTTAAGAGAAAATTGTAATACTTAGTGATTTATAGGCATAGGCTAAACAAGTCAGCATTTCTGCACACATACATTTCCTTCTCCTATTCCTTACTTCAAAAGACAAAGATCTTATTTTAGATGAGGTCTTGATTATCATACTTCCTGACCTTTACCTGTGGCAAAACTTAAGGAAAGAATCAAATAGAAGGGAGCTCAATCTCTGCCATTGTAGCAAGAACTCAGCATTATGCATTCAATACCCAAGGTGGCCACTTAGGCTCTAATAATGGCTGGAGACCCACATGCCATACCTTGTCAACCATTACTAATGGGCCATACCCCTCCCTGTGAGCAGAATTCTTCTTGACAAAGCACTCAGACCATCACAAACATTGATCTGAGTTGGAAATGGGACCTATTTGCCAATTCTTGTCTGAACAGTGGCTCTCTTTAAACTTGAACCTATACATTTTAACTGGTGTCCTAGATTCAGCAATGAGATTGGTGGCATTCTAACTACTGAAGGAGAAGATGAGTACATCTGAAGTCCCTTACAACTTGGTGGCTTTGGAGCACTTTCATCTTTTGAGCAAAGGGATGAAGGTTTGATATGTAAGAGTTAAAAGACCTAAAATCATTTTGAAGAATTAACTTAGCCAGGGACCATCTGAACGGGTTATAAACCAGTATGCCCATATTAAGGTCGTATGATCAATCTGCCCCCACCCAGAGCTGAGAGAACACAGCAGCAAAGAGACTGGGGTTCATCCTGCTTTTCCTGCTTTCTCAACAGCACATATCTGATCTATTGGGTGTTTGTAGACAGAACTTCCCACTGCTGCCAACAGACACAGACCCAGTACGAGTCAGAGTCCTATAATCACCTCTGGCTCAACCTTACCCCATAAAACCTTAATAAAGGGACGAGTTCAAAAATGTCAAAAGCCCTGTTTCAGGGTAAGTCATTCAGTAATTTTCTTTTACTGATCAATGTGTCCCAATGGCAAATCAGAAATGGGTACCCTTAATGAGTCTCATGGAACTAACATCACCAGAGCCAAAAATTAGGTTCCCTGATAAGGAGGGGTGGGGGGGGGGGGGTTTAAGCAGCAAAGGGAAGAGTTGGCACACCTGAATTTTGGATAGACACAAAATTGGCTTATTTTGTATGCAGTGTTTTGGTGAGGGGTGGGGTTGGAGTTTTCTATGTATTAACCACCTACCTCCTCAGTAAATTTTCTCCCTTTGAGGCCATGAAGGAAAAACACACCTCTTAAGGAGGTCATATTTTAAAAGGAAAAGTTAGAGACCATCCGTCATTGTTCTGGCTAGATATGCCCCTGGAGAAGCCAGGTTCTGGTGCTTTTCACAGAAAAGAGGACAAAGGAGTCCCACTTGCTTGGAGACTTTGAAAAAGGAACCCCATTCCCAAAAAGCAATTGAGTTCAGCCTTTGGGTTATTTTGGGCTTTGTTTTGTTTTTCTCTGGGTTTGGGTTTGATGTAAGAGGAAGAGCCTTTTAGTTTAGTTTTGTTTTGTTTTGTTTTAAATAACATCGATCCTTGCACACTCTATGCAAAAATTTTGTAAGCATTGCAATAATGCTATGAACTACAAGGAACTATTTTAACTTTATTACACTTTCTGTATAAAAAAAATTTGTATTTAATATTATTTCAACTGCAGTCTTGTAAAATATATTAATAAAAATAATGATTGGTAAGAAGGAAAGCACCCTTGTCCACTTCTTTAGGGACTTCCTCTTTCACAGTTGATAAGTCAGTCACTCCTATTGACTCTACCTCAGAAATAAATTTTCAGATGAACTTCTCTTCCGCATTTCTTTGATCAGTGGCCTGACATGTTGATTAAGCCACTTTTGGCTCTCAGAAGAGATTCACACAGGCTGCCTCATAAAAGAGAGCTTATTTTTACAGTAATACATGGCCTGGAATTGGGAAGTCCCCAGGATTTGAAGCAGGTCAGGAAAACAGCTTCGACCGCTCCCCTGATGTCCTGCATAGGCTCCTTTTGCTACGTTATACTACACCCCCTTCTGAATCCAATGTGACTGGTCAATTTTAGGTAAAACCTTTTTAATCAGACTACCTTAGCATTCCTGGTCTGCCTATGAATAAGCCACGTTTGAGCCAGGGGCCCATTCTTGACCTAATCACCTTTCATTGTCTTCCAAAGAATACCCTAGAATCACTGCCCTAGATGGGGCCATGAGTGAAACAATTTATGATAGAAGGCATCTCATCAGAACCACTCCAATCTACCCACCACAGTCAATCCTCTATGTTGAGCATCTCCTGTCTCCTGGCCTTCCACAATGCTAAGTTTTCACACATACTACCATCCGCCTAGAATGCCCTTCCATCTAGTACCACCCAACCCCAGGACATCATCCTTCAGGATCCTATTCCCATATCATCTTGTCTCAGTGGCCTTCATTATTCTTCCTCAAATCCCCTATGAATTTGTTCTGATTTCTCCTATAATTCTACATTGCACTGTGCTTTATTTATTTACCTTCCAACCTGGAGCCGTAGAATGCTTATATTCATTTTTAAACTTTATAAAAGAGTAATGACATTTAAATTGATCCTCATAATATGTTTTAAGGTAGATAAGTCATTTTCTCATCTAGGAAATCTAAGATAAATTTTACATAACCAATACATGACAGAACTGGTGTCCATTCCCAACTATATGTTTCATGATAGGCTACATCTCAACAAATTTAGCTCCTGATTACAAATGACACCAAAGCAGTATTATTGAATTCTCAAGGTAAAAGGCTAAGATAAAAATTTGATTCCCATGCAGGGTATAGTTTGTCTGGGGGTATTGGGAGGTGGGAATATACCACACACAAAAAAATCTAAATCAAAGAGAGTTAAATCAGAGAAATCACCATTCAAGAGACCTGATGCATTGATGGACAAAAATGAAGTGTCTCTAAAATGATAAAGAAACACTAATAGAGGGAAAGACACTAATGAGTCAAATTAATTGACATCAATGTTGATACAAAATTGGAAAGCAGAAAAAAATAACCAGGAAACTAAAAAGAATTATATTCCTTTACTTCTTTGAAAGGAAAAATTTTTAAGTGGGAAATAAGTATAAATCAGCAACTTTTACATTTCCTCTGATCATGACTCCTTAAAAAAAGATGTAAGATTCTGTAACCCACTTAATAACCCAGCCTTGCTTTGTCAGAGTTAAAAGACCCAAAGGTGGGGAACAGGCGTCACGGTGCAGAGACATACATTGTGAACAACAGGTTTGAATTGGCTTCTCTAATTAAGTCCAATGATGGGTTCATTTTGGTTCATGAATGCCAAATTTTAATTACTCTCAATAATACCAAACACTTAAAATTTATGATTAATTTACAGGCCCCAAGGAAGGCTCTCATGACCTATTAATGGACAGACAGCATATAAGCCTTTGGAACTCCCTAGCACAAGAATTAAACATGAATATAAAATGCTTGTGAAATATTTCAAGATAACTCTTAATAGAATTTAAAGTGGGCATACAAAATATGAGGACAGAATCTTCCAAATTATAATATATCTTAACAGGAAGTAAGAATTTTCAAGTGGCAAAATTTAGGAAATAGATACTAAATCAAAAGTAGAAGCTACAACACTAAATCATCTGTTTTAACTTATTATGAGACTTAAGTCAAAAGTTGCACTTAAAACAGGCTGGGCAAAAATTAACCCATACAACTTGAATAAAAGTAAAATCATTTTTTAAAGTAGACTTTATGATAAAAATATTAGGAGACATTCAGATGAACAATGTATGATGATGAAATTAGTCTTACTGATATACATGATTAAACCATTATACTGATCAGACAAGTAATAAAAACAAAAACCTACAACTTTGAAATATAAGAAGAAAATTGACAAATATGATTGTAGTAGGAAATTTTTTCCACTCTTTATCTTCTAAATTGCAACTTGGCAAAGCACAAAACAAATAAATAAATAATAAACATGCACACACACCCTTAAACATGGCACCAAAGAAACAACTTCTCTTTGACAGTCTATGATCATATAGAAGAAATAAATATCTCAAAATGAAAAAAGTTAAAACAACCTTTGTTTTTAGGCTAAGTTCTCTGAAAGTAGAAATAGATGATATATTTTATATTAACAGAAAATCCTAGGAATTTCCTAATTGAAAAAAACTTCCCTAACTAATCTATGATTTGGGAAAAGAACCCAGCCTATCTACAGCTTAATAATTAAAAACAGTACAAATTATTAAATTTGGCCAAAGAAGACTTCTGAAATAAGAACATTTAAACATATCAATTGAGAAATGAATAAATAAAGCACTGAAGTTTCCAAAACAACCAACAAAACAACAAAATCAACAATAAATATAAGGGGGCATAAACAATTCTGCATCCTACCTCTTTAAAAAGTCAAAAACAAAAATCTAAAATAGACAAACCTGCTCAGAAATTTTGAAAAACATAAAAATAAGTTTGAGACACACATGTAAAATTTTAAATATGTTCTAGCATGTTTTACAACATGATTTTTTCCTTATGAAAAAAACAGAAAAACTCTATAAAGTGTACAATTTATAAAAAATTAACCTAAATTAACAAGGTAAAAGTTAGTGCTGGTTTCTTAAGTGCAAGAAAATAGTTTTGTGTAGGAAATGCCATCCAAGATATAACTTTTCCAGTATCAACACATTATTGCTTATATTTTATTTATAATATACATGCAAACATATATTCATAAATTATGTATACAGAAAAAAAATACTGTGAGATCTGTTGTAACCTATACAAAAAAATATTAAAAACTTTAAGAGAGATAAATCAGATAAATCTAAAAGGAAGAGATCAACGCTTAGCTGAACAGACTAACACTGGTAAAGATTTTGTCTTCTTTCAAGTTAACTTACACATTTAACAAAATTCCATCAAAATCCCAACAGAAATTTTCTGGGAAGTAAACAAAATAAATCTAAAGTTTATTGAGCAAAATAAAATAGAAAAAAAAGTTAAGGAATATTCTCCACAAAAAAAAGGCACTAAAATGATGGACTATTTCAAAACACAAAATAGCAATAATGAAAATAGTGATATTTCAAAAATAGATACACAGATCAATTGCATTTAGTATCATTTCTCTATTAGGCAAACATCCTTCTCTTTTCTTTAGGTGGTCATTCAGCTCAAAAACGGGCAATCTTGACAATGAAACAAACAGCTGCAGATATTAAATACGCAATGAGGATGTGTCTCTGGCGCCAGGGAAGCAGATAGTTGGAATATTACTACAAACCAAAGAAAAATATATTGAGTATTTGACTGCTATTAGGAAAGCTGATCAGCAAATTTATGGGTGATGATAGAGAGAGGGAGCTTTAGACTTACACTTTAAATGATCTCCACGGAACCAGGGTTAAATGTATTTGCTCATCTAGCATCTATTAAATGTTTATTCTCTTCTAAATAAATAACACACTCTCCTTTGCCTTTGAATATCCCAGAGTCCAGTGGGGTGGACAGAGATCTAAAAAGGCCAATTACAACATAGTATGAAGAGCTATGAAAAAGATAAGAAAAAAATTAACAGGAAATTGCCTACCCAGGATCTGAGGAAGAATAACAAGAAATTGCAAAGAGGAGAGAATAGCAAATTGAAGCATATGCAATTTTGTAGTTCCTGCTTCCCCATCCCACTCCCAAACACAAGAGAACATTTTTTAAAAAAAGAATAATAGAATAGCAAAAAACAGGAGAAATGGTTAAAAATGTTATGCTTTTAGGAGTTCAAATTAATAAGAAAATCATCAAGAAATCACTAAATAAATGAACAAAAGAGATGATAAGCACATTATTCACACAAGAAAAAAATATATACTTTTCATTCTAAAAGCACTGGAAGATGTAACAGAGAATTAATAACCACTTTTCAAGGAGAACAAAAGAATGCCTACTATATTAAATATTTACTTTGACTTTAAAATACAATCTGATTTCAGAAATGTTAAAAAGTCCAACCTAGATCCTACTAAATAAAGTGTGGTTAAATCTATCAAATAAATGTGGTTAAACATGCTCATACCCTTGCAAAGAAAATGGAATTAAATCAATGAGATTTTTTAACATACCAAATGGGTTAAATAGTGACTATTTAAGGGCCCTGTAATCAGGTTGTATTTTATACTCTATGTTTAACCCTCTAAGGTAGATATTATCTCCATTTTACAGAAATAATGTTCAAACAAATTAAGGAACTTGCCTAGGGCAATTCTATTAGCAAATGTCAATGCTGAGTTTTAACTTCAACTAAAATTCTTTCCATTTTATGAAGTTGCCTACCTTTGCTAAGAAAAATAGTTGAGACAAATGCATATCTGCACACTGGAGAAGTGGACATTAGTGTAGACTTTCAGGAAGTAGTGGGTTATAAAAATGTTCATACCCTTTGGCCTAGTAATCCCATTTTCAAAATTCATCCAAATTCAAAATTCAACAGTATTTAAATAGAAAAAAAGTTGTTGGCAATAGTGATAGCATTATAGTCGAATTTAATGATGGGAAAAATTAGCAACACTACCTAACCAGATGAAAAGGAAGGCTAATTAGATCATGGTTATTTTAACTTTATGAAATATCATGCTGCCTTTAAAAAGAGTTGTAAGGATTTTGTTTCATATGGAAAAATAATGTTAAATATATAAAAATTATGTATACACATAAAGCAAGACTTCTAGAAAAACTGAAAAATGAAGAAAGCTGTTTTATTTGGATGGTGGTATTATAGGTATATTTTTCTTATTATCATTCTTGTGTTTATAATATTTGTATAATAAACTTTTTCAAAAAAGACTAATATCTGCTCTTTTTCTATTAAACAGAATTAAAAACATATCTTTGATCCTGTAAATAGTCTACAGGAAGAAAAATGTATAGATCCAAAATTATTTATAGCAATGTATATTTACAAAAAAAAATATGGAATTTGTCTTTTCTCCAATAATAGAGGCAATAGGTAAATAAATTATGGCACATCAAATCAATGGAATATTTTATATATTAATTTTGGAAACTATAGAATATCACTTGTTTCAAATAATTTAAAAAGGCCTAGTGTTGCAATGAAAGTTAATTGCCACTATATGAAAAAAATATTTATTTATTTGTTTATTTATTTATTTATTTATTTTAAGAATGACAAAGAACCACTGATAATTTTAAGTTATGATGTATGATGTTCAGGTAATATGAATATGGCTGTTCATATCTGTTTTCCTAAACTGTTAAGTATAGTCAACTTTATAATCATTAATTTTACAAAATGGATGAACAAAAATCATTTTTAAGCTTAGCCAAAAAAATTGTTTAATTTTCAATTTTCAGTCCATTTATTCAAGTCTGCCAATGGGTCAAATTTGAAAAGACCTCTGAACACAGAATACCTAGGGATTTAAGGTGGCCTCTCCTTCCATTCCACAGAAGAATAAGATCTTTGAAAATGTTCTTCGGGTCCCTGTGATGGTTACAAAGCTCTACTACAGATTTGACATCAAAGAACAGGCCACACATCTAAGCTTTATTTGGACACCATGGTTGTATGAATGTGGCTCCCCTACTGGATTTCAAGCAAAGACTAGGTGAGGAAGGGCCCAACCCTTCCCACTTTTAAGAGACATAAAAAGAAACCAAAGAAAACTTTTACCACAACTTGAGATGGATAGCTACCTTAAGTTGTGACTGTATAATTGATGCTCTCTGCTCTTGAAGATTGTTTCTGATCACTGCTACCTTCATTCACTCTCATCCTTCCCACGCACATAATTCCTTCCTACCTCAACAGTCCAGATTTGTTCTGTCAAGTTAGAAGACCTTATATTCTCTAATTTCAAATAGTTTCATACAGATTTGATATATCTACAAGCCATCCTTCCCATGATTTCTAGGCATCATAACCCACCTCCCTTAGCTTTCATGATACTGCAGTTTATGATTTCTCCTCCAACATCTGACTGTTCCTCTCCTTTCTGTAAAGACTCCATAATAGATAATCCTCCAAGGTCCCCAGAACCCAATAATTAACCCCGACTCTAGTACCATGGATAGTTACCACAAAGATCTTTCTTTATTCTTTAAAAGCTCAAACTCTGAGATATCCTGTAATCTGGTCCAACTAATTTATCTCCCTCATCTTTACCCCCCTGGCCAAATGGATATTCTCCAACCAAATATGTTTCTTAATAGAAAAGGCACTTAACAGACTGATGGGTGCAGACATTGAGGAGGGATGTTGATTTTGGTGTCAATTAGATGTGTATTTAAGCATCTAAAACCAGATTCCCTTATAAAGAATACCAGTAAATTCTGATTTCAACAAACTGGGTTCCTGATACCTTCAACTCTCCCCACTCAAGTTTTTTTCTTTAGTCTTCATTAGCATTGCACGTGTATCTTACTCTCTTCCTTGAAGAAACATTTTTTTTTCCTTGAGCCTCTTTTTCCCCCTAGATTTTGCCATATGTTGCTTACCAACAAATCTTCCTTATAACAAAAGTGTTCTCTCAACTCTGCACACCTCAAGAAAATTCACCACTCACATTCTTGAAAACAGTCTATACTCTTTTCTTCAGTTTGCACACTTACAAATATCCTCCAATCTAAATTTTGCTCATTCCTCTAATATGATGCTGCTCTCTAAAAAGGTTGCCATTGACTTCCTAGTGGTCAAATCAGGACATTTTCCAGTAGTTATTTCTCCATTTTGAAACTATCCAGTCGTTAATCCATGCTATAGAAGACCATGATGGTTGGCCTACTCAGCATCCACTGACCCATCCTATTCTTTCCAGATCCCCATCTGACTCAGGTACCCAGACTGCCCCATGACATCCACCAGACTCAGGGAAACATGAACTATTACCAATGAATGTTAGATAAATTAAACCAAAGCACTCAGAATTCCTTTCTTTTTCCATTTTGATGAAAATTTGGTGATTTCACAGCATCCTAGACAGATATCTGACATAAAAATTTTGCATTACTGGTTTCATTCCTCTGGCAGTTCTATCATGATTCTGATAGTTACAAAACTATTTTCACAGAGAAACAGAAAGGGGCCCACTCTCCAACTCTTACTGCCATGATGGTGAGTTTATATCACCAGCCTCTATTCATATTTTCTCTTTGTCTGCTAAGTCTTTCTTTAGGTCTTATGTCTCTTGCCCCAACTCTTGAACATCAATCTCTCTGTCTTCATAATAAGTGCAGTTGGCACAAGGGCAGTGACCTTCCTTTTATGCTTCCTTTTCTTTCTACGACTGCCAAGCAGGATCGCCACATGGATTGCCAAATAATCCCTTAAAATTATTCCACTTAGGGGTGCCTGGGTGGCTCAGTTGCTTAAGTGTCTATCTTCAGGTCAGGTCAAGATGTCATGGTTCATGAGCTCAAGCCCGATATTGGGCTCTGTGCAGACAGCTCAGAGCCTGGACCCTGCTTCGGATTCTGTGTCTCCCTCTCTCTCTGCTCCTCCCCCACTTTTCTTCCTCTCTCTCTCAAAAATAAACATTATTTTTTTTAATTATCCCACTAAGTTATCACAGTAACCCTATAAAATAAGACACATATCATCTTGCAAATAGAGAAACTGAGTCCCACAAAGACTTGACTATCCAAATTTACATATGTAAAAGTAACAGAGGTCAATCTAGAATCTAGTCAGTGCATCTATATTTGCTGAGCACCAGCATTCAGCAGGGGCTCCAACCCTACTTTCAGAATCTGTTGATATAGCATGGATGAAAGAAAATCAACTTCATTTTCTTTCCAGCCACAAGTTGGGTAAGTATGTTACGCCTTAAGCCTCAGCTCTTTCCTCTATAAAATAAAGGTGTCAGATGAATAATCTCCACGAACCTTCACATCTGGTGATGTCACACAGTGCTCTGTAAACTATCATCAGAGTGACCAGCTCTGAATCATGGACAAAACTAATCCACTTGTTCATTGGCCAAGTATTTAATGAATACATGCTGAGTGCTGTACATGTTTTTAGGTATTTGGAGATCATAAGAAACAACAAGGCAGACATGCCTCCTCTGTCATGGAGTTTCCAATCTAGTAGGAAGGGACAATACAGAAATATAATAACAATCAAGATAATTTCCAGACACTGAAAAGTACAGTTAATTGAATTATTAACCCCTTCCCTGAGGACATGACATCCGAGGTGAGATTTAATGGAAAGTCAGGCACATAAAGGAAAAATATTCAGCAGAGGAAACAAAGTTCTTAGAAAAGTGTGGCACATCATTAGTTTCATTACTTAGGAAGACTAAACACTTAGTGCTTTGTTCTTCTTCATTTTCTTCTGTGATTAGACATATGGAATGTAATTATTGCCTTTCACCTGCCAGGAGGGTGTGAATATTAATCTGTCCTCAGGAGTACATTTTTTTAGGTGCTAAGAATGGCTTCTTTAATCAGCCATCAAGGACTATAATGAAAGAACTGAAGGATACAGGGAGTGCCTTTGAGACTGACAAGAAAGGAGAGTATAGGGATCCTATAAGGTTAATGAGAAAGGGACAGAAGTCAGAGGCCACTTGTAGTCACAGACATTACATCCTACACCATGCCAAGAAAGGGCTAAAATTTTAGAAGCCAAGATATGGCATATCATGAATTACCAAATGAGGTTGGATCCCAGGGAAAAGAATCCCCAACTTAGGAGAGATTCCTGTGCTTCAAAATCCAGTCAAGGTGATGTAATAAGCTTACATGTTAAGGCCCACACTTTATTTTTTTTTTAAGTTTATTAATTTTTTTTAATTTTTTTTAACGTTTATTTATTTTTGAGACAAAGAGAGACAGAGCATGAATGGGGGAGGGTCAGAGAGAGAGGGAGACACAGAATCTGAAACAGGCTTCAGGCTCTGAGCGGTCAGCACAGAGCCCGACGCGGGGCTCGAACTCACGGACCTTGAGATCATGACCTGAGCCGAAGTCGGCCGCTCAACCGACTGAGCCACCCAGGCACCCCTAAGTTTATTAATTTTGAGGGAGAGGGAGAGAGAGAGAGAGAGAGAGGGAGAGAGAGCATGAGCAAGGGGAGGGGCAGAGAGAGAGACTGGAGAGAGAATCCTAAGGAGGATCTGCGTTGTCAGTGCAGAGCCCGATGTGGGGTTCAGTCTCAGGAACTGGGAGATCATGACCTGAGCCGAAATCAGCAGCCAGATGCTTAACCAAATAAGCCATGCAGGTGCCCCTACACTTTGATTTAAACACCTATCAAAATTAAATATAAATAAATATATGAAAAGTTATAAAATGATCTCTAAAAGAAGACAAATAGTGTAAAGCAGAAACTAATGAAAATGCAAAGCATATAAAATTAACACTTTAGGATTGCTGAGGCCCAGGACCAGAGAGACAGAGGTTGCCTGAGGGCCATGCACTCACTGCTTAAAATTTAGGACAGGAAGGGTAAAGGAGAGGAGAAAAGCCTGCAGTTGACTGCTATCTGCATAATAGGTAATGAGAAACTTCCTTTCTATAGCTTAAAAAGATTAGATACTGCCTCATTACCAGTACCTAGAAGTATCCAGAATTTCCTTGATGTTGCTCTGGGTAACGTAGCAAGTAATATAAAACCTAGTTCTGGACTAAAAACCTTTATAGGTCCTAGAGAAACTAAGATTAAAAGAAAAAAAAAATTCATTTCAGTCAGAGAAAATCACCAAAACAAAAATCTCAAGCTGAGGGGGGAAAAATCTCTAAAACATATGACAGAAACTAATAGGAAGATAGGCAAACAATAAATCAACAACTTACAAAATTCAATTCAGATGAATTAATATTATCGAATAGTCTGAAAAAGACTTCAAAATAAGTAATGAGAAGATCCTCAAAATAAAAATATCTTTAAAATGGAAGAAGACATATGAAGCAAAAAGAAAAGTTATCTGTATATATGAAAGTATCAGGTGTAACTTTCGTAAATAAAAAGTAGTCATGAAGTAAAGTCAATGGAACAGATAAACTCCAGAATGGACACAGTCAAAAACAGAGTCAGTAAATTTGACAAAAGTATTAAAGAATTCAGCTAGAGTGCATGAAAAAGGAGTAATCATTCTTAAAGAATTAAGAAGAGACAGACGGATTAGATACATTAGAGGTACACATATATGTCTGATTGGAGTGGCAGAAGGATAGAAAAGGATGTTAGAGAAGGAATATTCAAAAATATACACACTAAATATTTTCTAGAATAAAAGATAAGCAAGAATTCTCAATTTCAACATGCAGAGTACTGAGCAGGATTAAAAAAAAATTCATATGTAGACATATTTAAATAAAACTGCAGAAATTGTGTATGAAGAGAAAAAAACCCTATCTGATAAACATAAAAAAGGTTACAATGCACAAAGAGATAACAATAAACATCATCAGCTTATATCACATAGAGTGCTGGCTGAACACAATTATCAAGATAAAATTGTTTACAGAGCTAAACTGCCATTAGAGATAAAGCAGAAAAAACATTAACACAAAATTTTACATACATAATGACTAAGAAGATGGGAAACCCTCTAGAAGACCTCTGGGAAAACTACCAAATGATGATCTCATAGAAGAAAGGTTACCCTAGGAGGAGGAAGGCAGGCAAAAAGGTAGGAAATAAAGAACAGAGAATAAATTTCCCAGTTACAAACTGACTAAAGGTTTAAAACAAGTATTCCTCTGAGCAGGATATAAAAGTAACCAGCAAGCACTTGAAAGATGTTCAATAGCGTTAGTCATTAGGGAAATGTAACTCAAAAGCAAGAGATACCATTTTACACCCAATAAAATGGTTATAATAGACAAGACAATAGCAAGTGTTGGTGAGGATATGGAGAAATTAGAACCCTCATAGCATTGTTGCTGGGATGGCACTTTGGAAAATACTTTGGCAGTTCTCTCAAAATATTAAACAGAGTTACCATTTAACCTAGCCATTTTACTTGGAAGTGAATACCCAAGAGAAATAAAAACATATGCCTACACAAAAATTGTTACACCAGTTTTCATAGCAACATTATTCTAACAGACAAAAAAGTAGAATCAAACCAATTGTCCATCAACTGGTCAATGGGTAAAATTAATGTGGTATCAACAATATTCATACTATAATGGAATATTATTTGTTTGGTAATGAAAAAGGAATGTTTTACTGATACACGCTACAACATGGATGAACCTTGAAAAAAATTCTGTAAAATGAAAAAAGCCAGACACAAAAGGTCACATATCACATGATGCCATTTATATGAAATGTACAGAATAGGCAACTCTATAGAAACATAAAGCAGATTAGTGATTGACAGGGGCTAGGAATGGGGAGAATGGAGAGTGACTGCTAATGGATATGGAGTTTCTCCTTGGGGTGATGAAAATGTTCTGGAATCAGATGGTGGTGATGGTGGCACAACCCTGTGAATATAACAAACTACCAAATTGTACACTTCAAAAAACAATTTTTTTGGTATGCGAATTATCTCTAAATAAAGCTGTTATTTTTAAAGTTTGGGTGCATGGATACAGCTAAAACAGTGTTTATGTGAAAATTTGTAAACTTAAGCTCATACTTTAGAAAAGAAAAAAGCCCGAAATCTAAATACCTAAACATCTGCCACAAGAAGCTAGAACAGCAAATCAAAGCTAAGAAATAAAAACAGAAATCAATGAAATAGAATACAAATATGCATAGAAACAATACCTGGACAATTGCTCTTATGAAAAGATTAATATGAAAAGAGTAATAAATTGATAATAATTTATAAAATTAAGGGAATAAAGAGGGAAAACACAAATTAACAATATTTAAAGTCAAGTGAGGTTATTACTACAGAATCTACAAATATAAAAATGTTAACAAGAGGATATTATGAATGACTTTATACTAATAAATTGACTATCTGGATGAAATGGAAAATTCCTCAAAAAGCAGTTTACCAAAGCTGACCAAAGGAAATATAAATTCTGAATAATTTAATACTGCTTAAAGAAATTGAATCCATTATTGTAAACTTCCCACCAAGAACACTCAAGGCCCACAGGTTTTCATCACTGAATTCTTTTAAACATATAAGGAAGAAATAATTCTAAACTTTTGCAAAACTTTCTAGAAAATAGTAAAGAGAGGAAGCTATCCTTTTTGTGATGCCAGCACAACTTTGTTTCCAAAATATAACTTTCATTTCTCATGATCATAAATGCAAAATTCTTAGCAAAGTATCCGTAATCCTATGACACCAAAAGCACAAGTAACAAAAGAAAATAGATAAATTGAACTTCATCACAATAAAAACTAGTTATGCAAAGGACATTATCAAGAAAGGAATAAGACAACTCCCAAAATGGGTGAAAATATTTCTAAATCATATATCAATAAGAATCTAGTATCCAGAATATATTTAAAAACACAGTTCAAAAACAACAAATCACCAACCCAATTTAAAAAAGGATAAACATTTGAATAGACATTTCTCCAAAGAAAATAATCAAATGGCCAAGAAGCACATGAAAAGATGCTCAACATCATAGTCATTAGGGATATGCAAATAAAAACCATAAAGAGGTATCACCTCATACCCACTAGAATGGCTATGACCAAAGAAATAGAAAGCACATGTGTTGGTAAGGATGTGGAGGAATTCTTACCCTGTTACATTGCTCATGGGAATATAAAATGGTGCCACCACTGTGGAAAATGATTTGGTGGTTCCCCCAACCCTTTAAATATATAATTACCATATGACTATGTAATTCTACCCCTAGATATATATCCACCAGAATTAAAGGCAGTTGCTCAAATAAAACCTGTACACAAACAATTCACAGCAGCACTATTCACAATAGCCAAAAGATGGAAATAACCCAAGGGTCTTTCAACTGATGAATGGAGAAACAAAATTGGGTATATGCATGTATATATGCATGTGGCCATAAAAAGTACTTACACATGCTACAATGTGAATGAATCTTGCTCAGTGAAAGAAGCCAGATACAAAGGACCACTTACTCTATGATTCCATTTATAGGAAATGTCCAGATAGACAAATCCATAGAGATGGAGGGTAGATTAATGATTGCCAGGGCCTAGAGACAAGGGGGAATAGGAAGTGGTTGCTTAATGGGTATAGGATTTCCTTTTGTAGTGATAACAATGCTCTGGGACTAGACAGTGGTGATAATTGCACAACATTGTGAGTGTTATTAAACACTGCTGAATTTTACATCTTGAAATTGTTAAGATGGTGAATGACATTACATAAATTGCACCACAGTAAACAAAATGCAAATCGAAATCTAGTGATACATAAAAAATCAAATATATCCAGCATCAAATAGAGTTTATTCCAGGTATGAAAAGATGTTTTAACATTTAAAAAGATATCACTGTAACTCGTCACAGTAACTGAAAGAGAGAGAACATACATTTGATCATCTGATAGATTCAGAAAAGTAATTTATAGTTAATTTTAAAATGCTACAGTCCTTTGCAATAAAGTTAATGAGAATACAGCAAACTTCCTGGACACATGATTTCAAAATAAAGTGAATAGTGTCCTACACATTAGCAACAGACAATTAGAAAAGATAATAGGATGAACTATCCCATTTAACCTAATAATGAAATTTGTCAAGTACTTAAATATAAATCTAACCAAAAATGCATAAATTCTACCTAAAGGAAATTACCAAATGTTATTGTAGAACAGAAGAATCTTGAATACATGGAGAGCTATTCCATGCTTTTACATGGGCAGATTCAATATCATAAAAATGTCGATTTTCCCCAAAGTAATCTATTATTTCTTAATACAATTTTGATAAAAGTCCTGGAGCTCTCATGGAACTTGACAAGCTGATACTAAAATTTATAGAAGATTAATGGGCCAAAAATATCTGAAACAATTTTGAAGAATAATAAGGTAGAAGACTACCTACCAGATAGCAGGAGTCACTATAAAGCTGCAGTGATTAAAATAGTGCTGAATGGAAGCAGAGATAGAAAAATACACCAGTGGAAGAGAGTTTTCTGTTTTTCCCAGAAGCAAATGCACAAGTATATGGAAAACTGGGTGTATGACAGAAGTGGCATTTCAAAGTGGTAGGAAAAAGTGTCTAGTATTCAATAAATGATAATGGGAACATTGTTTCCTATATTAAAGTATTAAATAAAGTTAAATTTATGCCTCAGAAAATTTATGAAATATACTTTCAAGAGATGAAGATCTAAATGGGAGCATCAAACCTTAAAATGCTTAACAGAAACTATAGGAATATGTTTTCTTTTACACAGAATAAAAAGGATTTCTTATGTTAACAATAAGAAAAAAACTCACAAGTTGATTCATTTAAAAATTAAAACTTCTATACAACAAATAATTCCATAAATAAACTAAAAAGACAAGCCACAAACTGAAACAAAAAAGATATTAAAAAGTCTTTACCCAGCAAAGAATTTATGAAAGCCCTGTAAGTTAAAAAGTGCATGACAGGGGCACCTGGGTGGCTCAGTCAGTTAAGTGGCCAACTTCGGCTCAGGTCATGATCTCACTGGTTGGTGAGTTTGAGCCCTGTGTCGGGCTCTTTGCTGCCAGCTCAAGCCTGGAGCCTGCTTCGGATTCTGTGTCTCTCTCTCTCTCTCTCTCTCTCTCTCTCTGCCCCTCCCCCACTCACACTCTGTCTCTCTCAAAAATAAAATGGACACTAAAAAAATATTTTTTGAAGTGAATGACAGACAATACAACAGGAAAGGAAGAAAAAAAAAAAGGTTGAGGGCAAGATGCTCCATGACACCAGTAACACCAGTAATAAAGTAAATGCAAATTTAATTTTCAAATAAATAGCACAGCATCCCCCTCAGATTGGCTAGAAACGGGAAATCTGCCAACGCGAAGTGTGAACAAGGATGAGGAAAGATAGTAGTCGTCGTACAAGGGCAGTAGGAAGTAATAGGCTACCGTCACTATGGGAAAAGGTCCAGCAGTAGACAGCCAGTTTGCAGGGCTGTGCGTCCTTTAACACAGCAAACCCACTTGGAGGTCTGCACCCGGGAGAAAAACGCACCTATCAAAATGAGACATGCACGAAGATAGTTACCAAGCACCGATTTGTCACAGAAAAACAAAAGAGGAGAAAAGCTACCCATCAGTAAGACAATGGGTAAATAGATTATAGTACTTTATATAACAAGGATATCACACAGTAGTTAAAATAACAGAGTCTCAGTTAAACATCCCAAAACATAATCTGAAGTAAAACATAAGGTTGATACATACAACCTGACAGCGCTAAAATAAAAAAATTCAAATCCACAAAAGAATACTATTTATCATTTGTGAATACCTGCATATCTGAAAAAAAGGAAGTAAAAAAAACATATGAGTAGATAGACAGGAAGAATTCTTACCAACTTTAGGATTGTGGTTACTTTCTGGGAAAGGGGAAAAATTGAGCTCAGACTGTATTTGTATGGTTTGGTTTCTTAAACAAACAAACCAAATAGCTAAAGCAAATGTAAGAAAATGTTAAGGTTTGGTAAATCTGAATGGGTATTTGTTATGTAAGCTCCTGACCTTTAAATAAAAGTTTGCAATGTTTCAAAGAAGTGTTTTTTTTTTTAAAAACAAAGTTTTCCTGCCTCAAGAATGTCTCGATTCTCAACTTTCCCTGTTTCTGTCAGCCCTAGACGAACATGGCCCTTGAGTTGGAACTAGATTGATTTAACATTTTACAAATATTCCTCAAAAGGCTGAATTTTAGGCTTCATGTCCATTATACATTCATATCATAGAAGTGGGAGGTAAAACAGTAACTCAAAGGGCAAAGGCACCAGATTTAGTCCTTAAGAGGCTGAGAAAAAGCTTAAAACCACATCAAGGTCCAGCGTCGGAAAAATAATAAATTATCACAGTACAACCAAAATACAATACATAGTAATTAAAAATTATGTTTTCTAAGAATGTGAATGGCAGGACACAGTAGCAAATCTTACAATTTTATGTTAACTGAAAAACATAGAATGAAAAATTAACACAGTAGCATGTTTTGAACCATGTAAACACACACAATAGGAAAAAAAAAAAAAGGCCTAGAAAGATCCCTCAAGCTTAGTGTTTCTTACTTCTAATTCACTGTTTTATACTTACCCAAACTTTTTCAAATGTGCGTTTATTCCTTTTATATTTAGATATAAATCCATTAAAGACACATTAAAATGAAGAACGGCAATTCACCACTTCTCTAACATAAAAAGAAATTATCGTTTACTAAAGGTGCTTTTCTCTAGCTCTCAGACGTGAACTGGTATTTTCTCTTCTGTTCTGACACATGGTGCATCTGCTTCACATTTTAATCTTGATCAAAAATATGATATGCTGCTTATTTACTTAGACATTAGAATGCTCAGCCCCTGGCATTGCTCTCTCTTCCTTTAAACAGAATCATTTTCTTGTCTGATCTTCATAGAATCTCTCACTAAGCTTCCCAGGTAGACCCTGGCTCCCGGGCAGGTGGATACTTCACTGTTAAGACATTCAGCACTTAACAAATGTTCAAATGTTATTCTTTAAAAAAAAAAAAAAGGAAAGGTAAACTGAAGAATGTAATTAGGTAAGAGTTGTGTTCTCTCTCCTCAGCTATTTTCTTAGGAACATAGAAAACGAGAAAGGAAACAAGCAAGTGGAAGGAAGGGAGTCGGAGGGGGGCAGACTAGATAAACTATCATAATTAAAATACTCTCCTGGGCACCTGGGTGGCTCAGCCTATTAAGTAACTGACTTAAGCTCAGGTCATGATCTCCCAGTTTGCAGATTCGGGTCCTGCGTCAGGGTGTCTGCTATCAGTGGGGAGCCTGCATTAAATCCTTCGTTCCCCCCCCCCCGCTTGTCCTTTCTCTCAAAAATAAGTAAGCCATATAAAAAAATTAAAATACTCTCCAAAATCCCTGGTTACATTTGCATAGAGACTGCAGCAGAGTGGTCGTTTGAAACTGGTAAGAAAATGAGGGCATCACACAGAGATTAAGAAATGGGTTTGAGGTTAGTTCACACTGGACAGGTTACGACTAGGAAACTTATTTAATATCTTGGGTCTCAGTTTCTTCATGCATAAAATGGAGCTATAATAATCACAAAGTGAACATGAATTGTTTCTCTTTTGTCCAACATTGGTGCCTATTTCTCTATGGTTCTGAAAGGGTTGCCAGCCACAGGAAGGAAGGAAAGTCTTGCTACTATTAGCACTCACACCCCTGGCCAGCATGATCAATCCAGACATGAGCAGACATACAAGCCAAGACTGGCCAACCATAGTCCATCCATGGGATTCTTCAATTTGAAGTGGCAGGGGGGAAAAAAAAGAGGTCTTGCCCTTGGGTCCTGTGTGTGGACATAAGATGCCATCTTCATCGACCTGAAGAGAAAGATGAGCTGTGGTAGAAAAGAAAGAAGACAACACACATATAGAAGGCGATTACGAAAAACCATGAGTGAGGGCAAGAGAGGCAGGGGGCCCTGGGGCAGGGCCAAGGGTCTCAAGCAGGAAGCAAGGGGACAGGGGACAACAGGGAGTAAGACATCTAATAGCACTGCCATACCTACAGAGTAAGATGAGAAGCTGAACAAAAGCAAGCTGTGGAGAGATATGACAGATCTTAAAGGATATTCGATTGAGGAAACAGAGTTGGTGAGATAGAGGCTACTCTGGGCGCCTGGGTGACTCAGTCAGTTAACTGCCTGACTCTTGATTCTGGCTCAGGTCATGATCTCATGGATTCGTGAGACTGAGCTCCACCCCTACCCTCCCCACCCCTGCCCCCATCAGGCTCTGCTTGGACAGCATCAAGCCTGCTTGGGATTCTCTCTCCGCCCCTCCTCCACTCGTGTTGTCTCTGCCACTCTCAAAACAAACAAACAAACGAACAAACAAATAGATAGAAAGAAAGAAAGAAAGAAAGAGAAAGAGAAAGAAAGAATTTAAAAATATAAGAATTAAATCTGTGTACTCACTGTACACAGAATAAAATCCAGAACTCTCTTTTGGTATTCCAAGTACATAATGCTTTGATCTGTATCCAACTTTTCAGCCTCCTTCCTCACTATTCATACCAGCTACATGTGTCTACTGGCATTTTGGGCACAAACTTGGACCTTTTCTATTTCTTTGCCCTTGGTTCATGCTATTTCTTCACTATTGATGCTTTCCCCCATACCCATTCCCCTTTTGACATATTAGCCTTGTTTTAGCACAAAATTCAAACACACCACCCTCCAGAAGCTTTTGGAGACACCCTAGTTAATTCTTTCCCTCAAAACTATCTTGAAGATATTACTTTATTATGGCACTTACTTGCTTTTATGCCTCCATCACTTTGTGAGGATTCAGAGAACAGGAGATTTGTCTTACTCATCGTTTGAGCCCTTCCACTGAAGTTCTAAGTGATTACACATAAACAGCATCCACAAAATGTTGGTTGTATTCACCCGAACTTAAAATTACATAGCTCAGTAGCTGTTGACATTGTCATATAGAGTGGCTCCCCCGAAATATCTCCCAAACAACCTAAGACAAAACTGAGTTTCTTCTTACTGTGGGAAAGAAGAGTACTACCTTGAAAGAGTCTTCATATCCTCATTAGTTGGGAAAAACAAAGTGGAGACATTTATGTTACCTAATGTCTACTTTTAAGTATGAATTTCAATGTGGGGAGCTTAGTTAGGATTGGGTAAGAATCATGATATGGTAGTTTGATATTGATGGACACAGTATAGTGAGCATTTTGAAGGGACACGTTCAAAGGGTATTAAAATATAAACTTGTTTAATATTTTTTATCTATTGGAGGGGTGCCTGAGTGGCTCAGTCGGTTAAGCGTCTGACTCTTGATTTTGGCTCAGGTCATGATCTCACAGTTCATGAGTTTGAGCCTCATGTCAGGTTCTGCACTGGCAGTGCAGAGTCTGCTTGGGAATCTCTCTCTCTCTGCCCTTCCCCACTTGTATTGTCTCTGTCTCTCTCAAAATAAATAAATGCTAAAAAAAAAAAAAAATACCAAAAGATTTTGTTTTTCTGTTGGAGAGTTGATGGGTCGTCAGAATGCAACATAAAATCATTCATTATATGTATCTTCTTGGGCGAGCTTTTTCTGAAAGAGTAAAGTTATATTGATGAAGACAGTATAATAGTAGGATCATGTTAATGTGGATAGTAAGCTGTGTAGGAGGTAGATGGCTTCTTTCTTCACATCAAGGAAAATTTGCCAGGCATCCAGTAACAGTATTTTAAGGATAGATTTTAGATGAAAGTGAACAGAAATAAAACATCCAAAGCTTCTTTATTGTTTCATCATCCTATGTCTCTTCCAATAACCAATTTCCTCATTCTTTCAAATGAGACGAAACAGCTGGAGCACTGTCTTCTGATTCCAACACATAGTCCCTACTAGGAAATTTATATTCACCTGTTTTTAGAACTTTCAATATGCCCCTAAGGTTCTTAATGTTGGAGAATAAGACAGAATGATAAAGTATGGAGAATTCGGGATTGTGTCAGGGATGGTAAACAAGCTTATTTTGCATATCAGTATTGAGTTCTTAGAGGGTTCTTCTGAAAGGATTCTGAGGCCAGGTCTGGGCTTACCAGAAATAGCAGTAATGATTGATTAATAATATCTGCCATGAGCACAGTAAGGCAAGTGTCCACATGCTAAGTATTTGCCATTTCTGGGTTACTGAGTTGAGAAGACTATATTGCTATTTCATCCTATTCAGACTTCTTGTTTGGTTTTGCTTCGAGTTTTGCTTCCTCTTCTTCCTAATAGAGCCATCCCAAGTAGACTCTAGGTCTTTTTTTGCCAAAATCTTTGGATGAAAGCTCTGGTGGGATCCATAAAAGTGCAGGTATTATTTCAGAGAAGTAAAATAGTAAAGTACCATTCAGCCAGAATATACTCAGTCAATGAAAATCTCCAGAGAATTGGGGTAAATGCTAAGAATATTCTGACAGGGATACAAGACTAAAAATAATACCTTCATACTTCTTAACCACTGAGAGGCCCACATATGGGGATGTGACCCAAACCAGCCAAGAAAACCCTTCCCTGGAATGGTATAATCTGGTGTTAGTAAAAGAAACTATCTTCTTACTTCTGCAGTTGCTAAGTAGGGTTGTTGGTTTAAAAGCATGAAACTGTTGCAAGCAATGCTTTTCCCCACAACTAGCCCTGTATCTGATGTCTGGAGAAATCCAATGTGAAGAAGGAAAAATTGAGACTAACTCAGAGAAAAATCACACAGAAAGCAAAAATGACAGAAACTGGAGGATATTATGTGAACCTTGAAGATCGCCCTACTCCCAGACTTTTCAGTTATGTCAACCAAAAAATTCCTTTTGTGTATGCCAGTGTCTGAGTCATTTCAAACTAAAACACTCCTGACTAGGATTCATTAAACCCAGGTCTAATGATCATTCTCAAATTCCAGACACATGCATAATTTTGTGGTTCCTGGGGCATCCTCCTCTTCCTTGCAGTCCTATACCAATATGCCATACATTTCATAAACAGAGACAAAGTTTTTCACTTCACTTTGTAAACACAGATTTTATACCAGTCAGCTATATCTCTTGTATTGCATGGAACCCAGACTAAAATTCAAAGAAATTCACAAGAGGCCAAATATACCCTTTAGTGATGCCTGCATCAGAGTGGATAGAATAAGAGAGAAATAACACTAAACTATTTGGGGAGATGAAAAAGTAGAAAACTATTCACATGATCCCTATTAAACTCTTTCACACTCTTAAAATGTTCTGGGGTTCTATGATAATAGAAATAAAAAATTCAAAAATCATCAAATCTTTCTGGAGAAAAATAAATTTCTTGAAAAGAAAGACTACAGAAGAGCACCTATCTCCTAATAACTGTGTTACTTAAATTGACCTCTAGAGGTCACGTCTAGCCAATGCGATCCTCTTCTGATAATGCAAATGTTTCACTGGCCTCTTTTGTGTCTTGCAAACTGTTTCCTGGAGCACCTGGGGTACTGGTGAAATGCAGCAGGGACTTCATCAGGGGGAAGGAGATGACAAGGGACAGATTTCAGGCTATATCTTTCATCAACCAGATTCTTATTTTAAAATTATCTTCTGTGTGCTGGTCACCCAGAGAAACCTTATGTGCAAAAAGGTTTTCACTGCTTAAACACTTAGAAGCTAAATGCTTTTAACTATATAGATAGCATGAATCCAAGTATTGAGTTCTTAGATATTGAGGATCTTAGACAATGGAAGAAGGTATCAGTGATTTCCCATATACAGAGGTAACCTCTAGTACTCAAAGTTGTGTGCAATGTATTAATCTAAAAGGATCATCCTTTTTGCCAATTCTTTATTAGAAAATTAGTTTCTGTTCATCTTACTCTTCAGAGCATGCACCGACTGATGAGCACTGTTTGTTAGAAAGTAAAATAAAGTTTGAGGTTTCAGGGTAGTAGTGCTGCCTCTGGGATTTAATAACTTGGACTTGTCAGACAGTCTCAATGTGAAATTCTACCATTTGAGATCAAAAGTTCACCATACAAATAGACCTCTATTGTTGCAACACAGAGACCCCCATATGCAAAGTAACATTCCTTCAAGACATCCCCTTTACATATGATCAATAATTCAAAACACACCTGTGCTCGCACTATGGTGCAAAGGACACATAAAAAAAGACTATTAAGAAGCACTGGTAAAATAAGGATATAAATATATTGTGACTTTATAGAATTATTCCCTAACACATCAAAGACTAACACTGTTGTGACCTTGTTAATTTTATAATTCTGTCCTTTTCCATAACCAGAAAAGGCCTCAAAAGAGTGAAGACCTCTAATTCTTTCTCCTGCTCTCCATCTTCAAAGTGGGATTTCTTTTTCTTTTTTGCAGTTAGATTCCATGCTTCTGCTTGAGGTAATAAGTTCAGGGAATTTTCAGAGAAAAAGCTACTCAAAAGAATATAAATGTCAAACACATGTAAATTTCTCCTGCTCCATTTTCCCCCAACTCAGGAATGTCCTTTGTTTTCTCTTGGTATGTTTCAGCTGGCTGACATCTCTGGATGAGGCAGCATCTTTACAATGTAATGACAATCAGTTACCAAAAATGTGCAGGCACTGATAACAGAATTCAGAAGGGTCAGAAATGAGTGGAAGAAAATAGGCATTTCAAACAAGTGCACTGCAGCTGCTGCTGACCTTGGCTTAAGATTGCATCCAAAGCATTTATTAATTTTCTGTTGTAAAATAGAGGGAAGCCAAGTGAAATCCTGATAAAGGATCATTCCGGAAAGGAGGGGAGAACACTTTACTGTTTAAATGGTATCCTGCAGTTACATTATTTCAGAAACATCTTTGCTCCCACTTATGTCAGTAGGCCAAGATAAAGGAGTTACTAAGGAGTAGACACGACATGTCTTCAGATTTATACTTTCTTTGAGTATGATCCTATAGTTTTATGGAATTGGGTAACTAAACCAGGCACATGTAAAAAACATGCACCAAAAATTCTGGCAAATTTGTAAATGAACAATTTATCCCACAAAAATGCTTTCTCCAGAAGACAGCAAGTATACAAATATGAAAGCAGCTGTAGCAGCTACCTTTTATTGAATGACTAGTATAATCCGGGTGTTCTTTCAATTCACAAGGACTCTGCAAGCTGGGTAACATTCTCTACCTTACAAAGGAAATATCAAAGGCTTAAATTAACTTGTTCATGGTCAAGCAATTAATGAGACAGACCTAGGATTTAAAAGTAATCTTTTTTTTACTCTAAAACCAGGAGTCCTAATCTTTATGCCCTCCACTTAAAAATGGAGAACCAGAATGGTGAGGGGTCAGAAGATTATGTCACATGAGCTAAAGAATCTTAGCCATTCAATGTATAAAAAAACAAGAGGGGCCCTGGGTGGCTCAGTCCGTTAAGTGTCCAACTTCAACTCAGGTCATGACATGACCTCATGGTCCGTAAGTTCTAGCCCACATTGCGCTCTGTGCTGACAGCTCAGAGCCTAGAGCCTGCTTACAATTCTGTGTCTCCCTCTCTTCCTACCCCTCCCCTGCTCATGCTGTCTCAAAAATGAATAAACATTAAAAAAATTTTTTTAATTGGTTTAATCTATAAAAAAAACAAAAAACAAAGAGGCTCAATGGGCTTTATAGGACCTGTGGGAAAATATCTAAAAGGTCATCATTTGCATGAGAACAGACTTTTCTTTTAATCCGTGTTTTATTAAAAATAAACAAGAATTTGTGGGTGCTACTTCTAACTATGTCAAAGAAGCTTGATTCAGACTCACCTTCTTATATAAAACAACTATAAAAGCTAGAGAAAATAAATAGGGGAAAAAAAACAACTGTTTATATTTTATCAGAGAGCAATTAAAGCAGACAGACTTCAATACATCAAGATATCAAAGAAAAAATATATCGAGAAAATCTTGTATTTGTGGGGTATTTTTCCCCCTCCAATTTAGAGAAAATAATAGGGCAGATCAGAAAATAGGAATTAAGAGGTTCTGTCTCACTGGGTTGGGAAGACCAAAGTAAATTAGTTCAAGGCTACCAAGAAAACCAGTATTTAAGAGAAAACAAAAATGTTTCTAGATAATCCCCACTAAAAGTCAAATAATTTGTCACTAGCACAATGATATTAGAGAAATACTAAAAGAAGTTCTTCAGTCAGAGGGAAGATGATCCCTGGTAGAAAAAGAACACTAATGGAGAAATAAATTAAGAGCACCAGAAAGGGTAAAAACTGAGAACAAACTGAGGGTTGATGCAAGGTGGGAGGGAGGAGAGGGTAGGTGATGGGTATTGAAGAGGGCATCTTTTGGGATGAGCACTGGGTGTCATATGGAAACCAATTTGGCAATAAATTTCATATATTAAAAAAAATAAATAAATAAAAATAAATAAAAAATAAATAAAAATTTAAATTTAAATTTAAAAAATCTTGAAAAAAAATAAAATAAAAACAAATAAAATAAAAAAATAGTAAATATTGAATATTCAATAAAATACATCTTGTGCAAATAAATTTTATATATACACATATACACATATGCTTGAATGTATTTTATGCATAATTTTAATATGTGACAAAAATAACACAAAAGATAGGAGAATGGTAAATGGAGTTAATATTTTTAAGCTTTGATTTACCCTAGAAGTGGCAAAAGTAAAATTTAAGTTGGAATAAGTAAAAGTTTCATATTGTAATCTTTAAGATAAAACCTAAAGTGAAATAAAGAATTTATAGTTAATAAAAAAATATAGGGAAAAGAGAATATATAAAAATTTTATCAATTTAAAAGAAGGCAACAAGAGCAGAAAAAATATGTGGGGAAAATAGAAAACATAGTAAAAATAATAGATTTAAACTCAAATATATTATCAATTACATTAAACATAAATGGCGTAAACATTCAATAAAAATAAACAGTTAAATTGGGAAATAAAGAATAAAACTCTACCATATATTACTTCCAAAAGACACACCTAAGATATGAGAACCAGAATGAGTGAAAATAAAAGGTTATATATCCTGCAAATACTAATCAAAATAAGGTTGATATTAGTATACTAATATAACATGGTGATTTTAAGGAAAGAAGTATTAATAGAGGCATAGCTTATAATAGTAAAAGATAAATTCGACTGGAATGTAAATATGTACACACCTAATAACATTGGCTCAAAAGATACAAATCACAAACTTACCAAACTAAAAGGAGAAACAAAAATATATATTTATAGCTTGAAAACAACTCACATCTTTCAGTAATTAATAGAACAAGCAAAAATAAAAAATAAGATATTTTTGAACAACCCAATAAACTAACTTGACCTAATAGATATGTATATACATAGAACATTCTTCTAAACAACTGCAGAATACATGATCCTTTCAAACAGACATAGTATCTTTGTCCAAAATGGTCCATAAAGCAAGAATATGTCTTTGACCACAGTGAATTAAGTGGAAATTAGTAACCGACAGGTAACTAAAAATTCCCCAAATATTTATAAAGTAGCAACTGTTTTCTAGATAATTTATGAGTCAGAGAAGAAATTACAAAGGCAAATTAGAAAATATTATCGACTAATTATGAAAACATAGATATACGACTTTGTGGAACACAGCCAGGGCATACTGGTGTCTCAGTCAGTTAAGCACCCAACTCTTGATGTCTGCTCAAGTCATGATCTCACCGTTCTTCAGATCAAGCTCCGCTGTGCTGTTAGCACAGAGCCTGCTTGGGATTCTCTCTCTATGCCCCTCCACTGTTCATGCATGATCTCTCTTTTAAAGTAAATAAATAAACCTAAAAATAATAATAATTTGTGGAACGCAGCCATAGTAGTGTTTACAGAGAAATTTTGAGTTAAATACACATTTTAGAAAAAAAACCTGAAAAATTATGTAACTGTCTCCTAGGAAACTAGAAAAAAAACAGCCAATTAAATATTAAAGATAAGCGCAAAAATTAATAAAAGAGAAAACATAATTAAAAAGAAAAATTTGCTTTTCTGAAGAGATTAACAAAATTTATAAATATCTAACAATACTGATTACAAAGAAAAAATTTCAAGAATTTAAAAAGAATATCATTATAGATTTTAGAGATATTTAAAAGATGGTAACTTCCAGCTTTCAGACAAGATGGAAAAGATTTTAAGGGATAATTGTTCTCATCATATATACTAGAAATATAATAATTCCCACCCCTCCCCACCATATTTAAGATACTGAAGAGTTACAGACACAAAGTTGTCTAAAGAAATTAAATAAAGGAGGAGTGTGAGATCTTTCTAGGTGAGCAGATTATCAGTGTAGTCTTACCCGCCAAATTTCCTCCATGGAACAGTTGCTGAATGTGTGGAAGTGGCATGGAAGCTGAATTGGAAAGCAGAGAGAACATTCTGTAGTTTTATAGTGCTTAGATCCCCAACTTCTACTAGGGGGAGTGGCTTGTAGTATACACAAGGATGGAACAAGTTAATTCCAAAGACATTTGAAAACACAGGTGAAGTGAACCTCACTAAAACTGTAACCCAGCTACAAATCAGCTCAAATTTTGACTGGATATAAAAATTGCCCATTCTCCCTAATTTAATGACAGGGGAAGTACCTACCCTCTCTTGTAGAGGACAGTATCTACCCTAGGGCTACAGCTTTTTCATTATGAAATTCGTGATATACAATAAAAAGTTACAAAAAAATGAAGAAATGGTATGACAGGACTCCAAATTGAGAGAAAAAAACTGTCAGTAGAAGCAGATTCACAAATGGCTCAGTTATTAGAATTAGCAAAGACCTTAAAATACCTATTAAAATACATTAAGAGAAAATCATAAAATTAATAAAAAGAAAATTTTAAGAGAAAAATAAAATATAAAATAAGACCAAGTGGAAATTCTTTTTTTTATTAATGTTTATTTTTTGAGAGAAGGAGAGAGAGAGTATGAGTGGGGAAGGGGCAAAGTGAGAGGGGGAGAGAGTATCTGAAGCAGGCTCTATGCTGACAGCAGAGAGCCAAATGTGGGGCTCAAACTCACGAACCAAACCTGAGCCAAAACTGAATGTTTAACCACTGAGCCACCCAGAGGCCCCCCCAAGTGGAAATTCTAAAAGTGACAAAATACAAAATATGAAATTAAGAATTTATTTAATGGATTTAGAGCAGAATGGATGCAGTAAAGAAAAAAATATCATTTCATCCAAGTCATCATAGTCAAACTGGTTAAGTACCAAAGATAAAGGAAAAACTGTTAAATGCAGACACAAAATAAATTCTTGATTGACGACAAAGGAAATAGGCAAATTATAATCAGGACAGCAAGAATAAAAATGATAGCTGACTTCATCAGAAAACAATGAAAGACAAAAGACAGTAGAATTGGTATTTTTAAACTACTAAAAGAAAAAATTTATAATTCAAAAACGAACTCTACATAAAGACATTTTTAGACAAACAAAAACTGTGACAATATGTTACCAGGTTTTCACCAGGCTGAAAAGGAATAATCTATGATGGCAGCACAGATATGCACGAAGAAATGAACACCAAAAACATCAACTATGTGCACAAATATAAAAGAACATTTTTAAAAAGCCAAAGAAAGTTATTGGCTATTAAAAACCACACTAAGAACAATACATTGAGGGGGTTCATAAAACATGTAGAAATAAAATATAGGACATCAACAGCATGATGCGGCAGAGGGAATGGAACCATACTCTTAGAAAGTTTTGAGTATGCGCATATGTGGGAGTGGAGGAGCCAAGATGGCAGAACAGCATGGAAGATTTTTGTGTATCTCGCATCCAAGAAATACAGCCAGACCAACACTAAACCATCCTGCACACCTAGAAAACTAATTGGAGGATTAACACAACAATCTGCACAACCTGAACCACAGAATTCACAGGTACGAGGCGCGGAGAGGTGAACTTGGTGAGAAGGCGTGGGAAGGGAGGTGCTTTTGCGAGCAGAGAGAGGATGGAGACCAGGGTGGGGGAGAATACATGAGAAAGCTCCCCAAAAGCAGCTGGAGAGAAAGTGGAAAATTGGAAACAGCCACAGGAACTAAACTAAAAAGGGAGAAAGGAGAAAGGAGAGGGTTTAAGTTCCATTAAGACCCTAAACAAGGGGAGCACAAAGTCTGCAACTTCGCAGCTCGATACCTGGTGGTGCTCTGGTGGGAAGGGTGAATCCCCAGGAACAGAGTGGGGCCCAGGAGGTTGTCGGGCCATACGGGGAAATGTGGTTCCACTGCTGGAAGCACATTTGGTAGAGACTGTTGAAGCCACCCAGTCCCAGCAGACCCCAGAAGGTGGCCACATTCGCTGATGTTGGAACAAGGTCATTAAGGGTGAAGCCTGGTGCCAGATGTGTGTTGTGATTTTCCATAATACCTGAAAAGCTGCTGCTACACTATCTCGCAAACTTTTTCTGGGGTGGGCTGGCACCTGGCCGCAGTCTCGGGGCACCAGCAGCAGCAGGCTCCAGCAAGCGTTCCTGGGTGCAGCCGACATTCGGCCATTGCTCATTTGGCCATTGCTCGGTGAGACTCGCCCGCAGAGGGGCGGAATGGGTCAAAGCCACTGTCCTTCAGAAGTAAGAGGCTGGGGAAAACAGCCATGTCTGAGACAAAACTCGGGAGAGAGGAACTGCCTGGGACCTGGTCACGGAGAATGAAGAAGTGGGAAGTGGATGAAAGCTGAAGACAGAGGACGGGTGCACGATTGCTGATCCAGGAGAACAGAGTTCTCATACTAAAGACTGGGTGGCTGGGTGGCACCATTTTCACCACTCCCACATATGCGCATACACACCTACGAGTGCCACAACATTTCACCCCCATAGGCTAGCAGCACTATCTAGTGGAGAGTGGAGCTGTTACACTGAGCCCTGCCCAACTGGGCCAACCTTGCTCTTCAAAAACACAAGCCTCACCACCTGCTTAGTTTATGGACTATAAAGTGCTACATAGTCTGACTTCTAGGGGAAAACTAAGTAATTTCAGTCCTACTTCAATCTGTTAGCAGGTCCATCTATTCAATTTTCTTTCTCTTTTTTTTTCTTTTCTCTTTTATACTTCTTTTCTTTTTCTTGAATACAGAAAGAGAAAAAATTCATTTTTATTTTCAATTTTTATTAAAAATATTCTTCAATTTTTATTACTCTATTTTTTACTTTTGTGTAAATTTTTTCCAATTCTATTTTACTTCCATCATTTTATTTTATTCTAATTCAGTGTATTCACCTTTTCAAATTTTCAAATGATTTGTTTTTTTCTTTTGTTTCTTTTTTTCTCTTTTTCATTCTTTTTTTCTTGAATGCAGAAAGAGAAAAACTTCATTTTTACTTTCAATTTCTATTAAAAATATTTTTTAATATTTTTACTCTATTTTTGCTTTTATGTAAATTTTTTCAAATTCTATTTTACTTCCATCATTTTATTTTAGTCTACTACAGTGTATTCACTTTCTCAAATTTTCAAACAATTTCCTTTTTTTTCTTTTTTTCTCTTTTTTCTCTTTTTCACTTATTTTCATTCTTAAATACAGAAAGAGAAAAAATTCATTTTTATTTTTAATTTTTATTAAAAATATTTTTCTTGAATTTTTTACTATATTCTTTACTTTTATGTATATTTTTTCAAATTCTATTTTATTCACATCATCTCCTTCTAGTCTACTTCAGTGTTTTCATTTTTTCAAATTCTCAAAAGATTGCCTTTTTTCTCCTTCCCTCCCTGCTTTGTTTTGCTAATCTGTCAAACCACTTTCAACACCCTGACCAAAACACACCTAAGATCTAGCATCATTTATTCAATTTGTGTGTGGGTGTGTGTGTGTGTGTTTAATTTTTTAATTTTAATATTTTTTTAATTTTAATTTTAAATTTTCTAATTAATTCCTTTCTTAAAAAGGAATTTTAATTTTAAAAAAATTAAAAATTTAATTTTTCTCATTAATTCCTTTTTTCCCTTCAAAATGACAAAACGAAGGAATTCACCCCAAAAGAAAGAGCATGAAGAAATGACAGCCAGAGATTTAACCAACACAGATAGAAGCAAGATGTCTGAACCAGAATTTAGAATCACGATAATACGAATACTAGCTGAAGTCGAAAATATATTAGAATCCCTTTCTGCAGAGATAAAAGAAGTAAAAAATAGGCAGAATGAAATTAAAAACGCTATAACTGAGCTGCAATCATGGATGGATGCAGTGGCAGCAAGGATTGGATGAGGCAGAACAGAGAATCAGCAATATAGAGGACAAGCTTATAGAGACTAATAAAGCAGAAAAAAAGAGGAAGATTAAGGCAAAATAACACAATTTAAGAATTAGAGAAATCAGTGACTCATTAAAAAGGAACAACATCAGAAGCATAGGGGTCCTAGAAGAGGAAGAGAGAGAAATAGGGGTAGAAGGGTTATGTGAGCAAATCATAGCAGAAAACTTTCCTGACCTGGGGAAAGACACAGACATCAAAATCCAGGAAGCAGAGGATCCCCCATTAGATTCAACAAAAACCAACCATCAACAAGGCATATGATAGTCAAATTCACAAAACACTCAGGCAAGGAGAGAATCATGAAAGCAGCAAGGGAAAAAAAGTCCCTAACCTACAAAGGAAGACAGATCAGGTTTGCAACAGACATGTTGCAACTTGGCAGGCCAGAGAGGAGTGGCAGGATATATTCAGTGTGCTGAATTAGAAAAATATGCAGCCAAGAATTCTTTATCCAGCAAGGCTGTCATTTAAAATATGAGGAGAGATAAAAAGTTTCCCAGACTAACAAAAATTAAAGGAGCTTGTGACCACTAAACCAGCCCTGCAAGAAATTTTAAGGGGGACTTTCTGAGGGGAGAAAAGATTTTATATATATGTATACATATATATACACACACACACACACACACACACACACACATACACACACACACACATACACACACACACACACACACACACACATACATCAAAAGCAACAAAGATTAGAAAGGACCAGAGAACACCACTAGAAACTCCAATTCTACAAGCATCATAATGGCAATAAATTCATATCTTTCAGTACTCACTCTAAACGTCAATGGACTCAATGTTCCAAAAGACATAGGGTAACAGAATGGATAAGAAAACAAGATCCATCTATATGTTGTTTACAAGAGACCCACTTTAAACCTAAACATACCTTCAGATTGAAATAGGGGATGGAGAACCATCTATCATGCTAACAGTCAACAAAAGAAAGCCAGAATAGCCATACTTATATCAGATAACCTAGATTTTAAAATAAAGACTGTATCAAGAGATGCAGAAGGGCATTATATAATAATCAAGGGGGCTATCCACCAAGAAGACCTAACAATTGTAAATATTTATGCGCCAAATGTGAGAGCCCCCAAATATATACATCAATTAATCACAAACATAAAGAAACTTGTCAATAGTAATACCATAATAGTAGGAGACTTCAACACCCTACTCACAGCAATGGACAGATCATCTAATCAAAAAATCAACAAGGAAACAATGGCTTTGAATGACACACTGGACCAGATGGACTTAACACATATATTTAGAACATTTCATCCTAAAGAAGCAGAATATACATTCTTCTCCAGTGCACATGGAATGTTCTCCAGAATAGACCATACACTGGGACACAAATCAGCCCCAAGTACAAAAAGATCGAGATCATACTGTGCATATTTTCAGACCCCAACACTATGAAACTCGAAATCAACCACAAGAAAAAATTTGGAAAGGTAACAAATACTTGGAGACTGAAGAACATCCTACTAAAGAATGAATGGGCTAACCAAGAAGTTAAAGAGGAAATTAAAAAGTATATGGAAGTCAATGAAAATGATAACACCACAACCCAAAACCTCTGGGACACAGGAAAGGCGGTCATAAGAGGAAAGTATATAGCAATCCAGGCCTTCCCAAAGAAGGAAGAAAGATCTGATATACAACCTAAGCTTACACCTTAAGAAGCTGGAAAAAGAACATCAAATAAAACCCAAAACCAACAGAAGAAAGGAAATAACAAAGATTAGAGCAGAAATTAATGCTATCGAAACAAAACAAACAAACAAAAAAACAGAACAGATTAATGAAACCAGAAGCTGGTTCTTTGAAAGAATTAACAAAACTGATAAACCACTAGCCAGTTTGGTCAAAAAGAAAAAGGAAAGATCCCAAATAAATAAAATCAACAATGAAAGAGGAGAGATCACAAACAACACAGCATAAATAAAAAACAGTAATAAGAGAATATTTTGAGCAATTATATGTGAATAAAATGGGCAATATGGAAGAAATGGACAAATTCCTAGAAATATATACACTACCAAAACTGAAACAGGAAGAAATAGAAAATTTGAACTGACCATAACCAGTAAGGAAATCGAGTGAGTAATCAAAAATCTGCCAAAACACAAGAGTCCAGAGCCAGATGGCTTTCCAGGGGAATTCTACCAAACATTTAAGAAAGAGTTAACACGTATTCTCTTGAAGCTGTTCCAAAAAATAGAAATGGAAGGAAAACTTCCAAACTCTTTCTATGAAGCCAGCATTACCTTGATTCCAAAACCAGATAGAGACCCCACTAAAAAGGAGAACTATAGACCAATTTCCCTGATGAACATGGATGCAAAAATTCTCAACAAGATATCAGCCAACCAGATCCAACAACACATTAAAAAAATTATTCACCACAACCAAGTGGGATTTATACCTGAGATGCAGGGCTGGTTCAATATCCACAAAACAATGAACATGATTCATCACATCAATAAAAGAAAGGACAAGAACCATATGATCCTCTCAATAGACGCAGAGAAAACATTTGACAAAATACACCACCCTTTCTTGATAAAAACTTTCAAGAAAGTAGGGATAGAAGGAGCATACCTCGAGATCATAAAAGCCACATACCAGTGACCCAACGCTAATATCATCCTCAATGGGGAAAAACTGAGAGCTTTCCCCCTAAGGTCAGGAACAAGACAAGGATGTCCTCTCTCACCACTGTTATTCAACATAGTATTAGAAGTCTTAGCCTCTGCAGTCAGACAACACAAAGAAATAAAAGGCATCCAAACTGGCCAGGAGGAGGTCAAACTTTCACTCTTCCCAGATGATATGATACTCTATATGGAAAACCCAAAAGATTCCACCAAAAAACTGCTAGATTTGATTCATGAATTCAGCAAAGTTTCAGGATATAAAATCAACGCACAGAAATCGGTTGCATTCCTATACATCAACAATGAAGCAACAAAAAGAGAAATCAAGGAATTGATCCCATTTACAATTGCACAGAAAAACATAAAATACCTAGGAATAAATCTAACCAAAGAGGTGAAAAATCTATACACTGAAGACTATAGAAAGCTTATGAAAGAAATCAAAGATGACACAAAAAAATGGAAAAAAGATTCCATGCTCCTGGATAGGAAGAACAAATATTGTTAAAATGTCCATACTACCCAAAGCAATCTACACATTCAATGCAATCCCTATCAAAATAACACAAGCATTCTTCACAGAGCTAGAATACATAATCCTAAAATTTGTATGGAACCAGAAAAGACCCAGAATAGCCAAAGCAATCTTGAAAAAGAAAACCAAAGCCAGAGGCATCACAATCCCAGACTTCAAGCTATACTACAAAGCTGTAATCATCAAGACACTATGGTACTGGCACAAAAACAGACACTCAGATCAATGGAACAGAATAGAGAACCCAGAAATAGACCCACAAATGTATGGCCAACTAATCTTTGACAAAGCAGGAAAGAATATCCAATGGAATAAAGACAGTCTCTTTAGCAAGTGGTGCTGGGAAAACTGGACAGCAACATGCAGAAGAATGAACCTGGACCACTTTCTTACACCATATACAAAAATAAAATGGATGAAACACCTAAATGTAAGACAGGAAGCCATCAAAATCCTTGAGGAAAAAGCAGGCAAAAACCTCTTTGACCTTGGCTGCAGCAACTTCTTACTCAACATGTCTCCGGAGGCAAGGAAAAGAAAAGCAAAAATGAACTACTGGGACCTCATCATAAGAAAAGGCTTCTGCACAGCGAAAGGAAACATTCAGCAAAACTAAAAGGCAACCGACAGAATGGGAGAAGATATTTGCAAATGACATATCAGATAAAGGGTTAGTATCCAAAATCTATAAAGAACTGATCAAACTCAACACCCAAAAAACAAATCATCCAGTGAAGAAATGGACAAAAGACATGAATAGACACTTCTCCAAAGAAGACATCCAGATGGCCAACCAACCCATGAAAAAATGCTCAACATCACTCATCATCAGGGAAGTACAAATCAAAACCACAACGAAATATCACCTTATACCTGTCAGAATGGCTAACATTAACAACTCAGGCAACAACAGATGTTGGCGAGGATGTGGAGAAAGAGGATCTCTTTTGCATTGGTGGGAATGCAAGCTGGTGCAGCCACTCTGGAAAACAGTATGGAGGTTCCTCAAAAAACTAAAAATAGAACTACCTTATAACCCAGCAATTGCACTACTAGGCATTTATCCAACGTATACAGGTGTGCTGTTTTGAGGGACACGTGCACCCCCATGTTTATAGCAGCACTATCAATAATACCAAAGTATGGAAAGAGCCCAAATGTCCATCGATGGATGAACGGATAAAGAAGATGTGGTATATACATACAATGGAGTATCACTCAGCAGTCAAAAAGAATGAAATCTTGCCATTTGCAACTATGTGGATGGAACTGGAGGGTATTATGCTAAATGAAATTAGTCAGAGAAAGACAAAAATCATATGACTTCACTCATATGAAGACTTTAAGAGACAAAACAGGAACATAAGGGAAGGGAAACAAAAATAATATAAAAACAGGGAGGGGGGCAAAACAGAAGAGACTCATAAATATGGAGAACAAACTCAGGGTTACTGGAAGGGTTGTGGGAGGAGGGATGGGCTAAATGGGTAAGGGGAATTAAGGAATCTACTCTTGAAATCATTGTTGCACTATATGCTAACTAATTTGGATGTAAATTTAAAAAAATAAAAAATAAAAATAAAATAGCAGACATCCAAAAAAAATTTTTAATTAAAAAAAAAGTTTTGACATTACTCATGAAATAATAAAATACCAATTATCTTGAGAAGTTGGGGTAATAAATTGAGGATGCATATAGTGATCACTAGAGCAGTGCTTCTCACCTTTGGTAATTTTTCCCCCAAAGGGATAGTTGGTTGTCTCAACTGGGGCTGGAGTTTGGGGAGGGGGTTGGAGGAATGGAGGTTGGGGATAGCTACTGTCCAGAGATGCTGCTAAACATTCTACGATGCATAAAACAGCTCCTACAACAAAAAATTACCTGTCCCCAAAAGTCAGTATTGCTGAGATTGAGAAAGCCAAAGTACTAAATGCTTACCAAAATAACCATTAAAAACAAACAAACAAAAAATCCAAAAACCAAAAACAAAACCCAAAAAGCCAAAAAAAAGCCCAAGATGTTATAGCTTAACCTGAGTGATTTAAAACCACATGACTAATCAGAAAGAAGGTAAATACAGAGAAAAATAAAGATGGGATAAATAAAAAATAATAAGCCACTAGACACAAAAGGAAATATATCAATGATTACATTTATTTTTTAACAAATACTCCATCTATTGGCATAAAGTGGTTCATAATAAGACAGATTGTCAAATAATCTGGCAGACAATTTTTCCAGACAGATTGGAAAAAATAAAGCACAACTATATTTTTTATAAGAAACATACATATATAAATGCAGAGATAGGCTGAAAGCAAAATGGTTTGAAAAAATATATACCATACACCCTCTAATCATAATGTTGGTGTGGCTGTATAAATATCAGAAAAAGTAGACATCAAGACATGGAGTATTATTAAAGGGGGATTTCATAATAACAAAAATGGTTGGCTAATAGAGGACACCATTCCAAATGTGTATGTAATGAACAGCATCACTTCAAAATACATGAAGCAAAAATTAAAGCTAGATTTGATAGAACTAAGAAAAAAGACAAATCTATAGTGATAGTTGGAGGTAGTAACATCTCTCTCTCAGTAATTCATAAAACTAGCAGTAATCAATCAATGGAACAAAATTATTCAGTAATATTCAGTATTGGCAAAGATTTTGCACAACCCCTTAGCAAATTTGACACAGTTGATATGTATTAAATATGATAAACAATAACTACAGAATGTGGAACATTCTCCAGAATAGACCAGAATGCTTGGTAAAGCACATCTCAAAAGTTTAAAAGCAATGAAACCAAAAAAGAAGTTCTCTGTCCATAATTGAATTAAACCAGAAGTCAATTATAAAGACAACTAGAAAATCTCCAAATGCTTGACAAATAGATAATGCATTTCCCAATAACCCATGAGATAAAGAAATATTACTTAAAATTTGAAAATAATTTGAAGAAAAACAAATGAAATTTCAACATGTCAAAATTTGTGAAATGGAACTAAAGCAGAGCGTAGAGAAAATTTTATAGCTTTGCATATATATATATATACATATATATATGCATACACACACACATACATACATACATATATTTTGTATGTATATTTTTTGTATATATTTGTATATTTGTATATTTTGTATGTATATATTTTGTATGTATATTTTGTAAGTAGGCTTCACACCCAGCACAGAGCCCAATGCGGGGCTTGAACTCATGACCTGAGATCAAGACCTGAGCTGAGATCAAGAGCCAGACACTTAACTAACTGAGCCACCCCAGGCACCCCACTTTAAATGTATATATTGGAAAATGTTTAAAATAAATTATTTAAGCTTACTTGTCATGAAGCTAAAACTAAAATGGGGAGTAGAAATGAACAGAAATCAATGAAATAGAAAATCAACAATGCAAAAAATTAGTTCTTTGAGCAATTAAAAAAATTTTTTTTTAATCTTTAGTTAATTTTGAGAGAGAGACAGAGTGTGAGCAGAGGAGGAGCAGAGAGAGAGGGAGACACAGAATCCGAAGCAGGCTCCAAGCCCTGAGCTGTCAGCACAGAGCCTGACTGGGGGCGCGAACTCACGGACCACAAGATCATGACCTGAGCCGATGTCAGACGCTTGACTGATGGAACCACCCAGGTGCCCCATATTTTAGCAATTTTTAAAATAACTTCCTTACAAGACTAATCAAGAAAAGAAATACATAGGGCACTTGGGTGACTCAGTTGGTTAAGCATCCAACTCCTGGTTTTGGCTCAGTTCATGATTTCATGGTTCCATGAGTTCAAGTCCCATGTTAGGCTCCATGCTGACAGTGCAGAACCTGCTTGGGATTCTCTCTCTCCCTCTCTTCCTTTCAAAATAAATAAATAAACTAAAAAAAAAGAAAAATACATAAACCACCACTATCAGAAATTAAAAATGAACATCACCTCAGATATTAAATAATAACAAGAGAATATTATGAACAATTTTACATTAATAAATTTGCCCAGGGAGATGAATAAACAAGTTGATTTAAAACACATCTTACCAAAACTGACACAGAAAAATAAATAAAAACAAAATATTTCTGTATTGGTTAAAGAATTAAAATCTATAATTTAAAACCTTTCCACAAAGTAAATTACTGACCAGATGGTTTCAGTGGTGAATTCTCCCAAACACTCAAATATACAAATAATACCAATATTATTGGTACAAAGTCTTTCAGAATAAAAAGACCAAAGAAACAATTCCTAACTCATTTTATGAGGCCAACAATATCCTGATACCAACAAAGTTTTTAAAGAAAAGTAACGGACAGAGATATAAAATGTCTAAAACATACCAGCAAGTCAAAAAGAGAAATATGTGAAAAAGGATAATACATCATGACCAGGTGGGCTTTATTCCAGAAATGCAAGCTTAGTTTAAGCTTTAAATTTAAGCTTCAAATATCCATTGAATAGAAATTTACTCTAGAGTCATGAACTGGAAGATTCATTAAAATAACAATTACCGGGGCGCCTGGGTGGCTCGGTCGGTTAAGCGGCCGACTTCGGCTCAGGTCATGATCTTGCGGTGAGTTCGAGCCCCGTGTCAGGCTCTGTGCTGACAGCTCAGAGCCTGGAGCCTGTTTCAGATTCTGTGTCTCCCTCTCTCTGACCCTCCCCCGTTCATGCTCTGTCTCTCTCTGTGTCAAAAATAAATAAACGTTAAAAAAAATAAATAAATAACAATTACCTTGCACCAAAAATTAATGTATACATTCAATGTGATTCCTACCAAAATCCAAATAATTCTTTGTTTTTGGCAGAAATCTACAATATTGCACTAAAATTTGTATAAAATATATCTAGTCTAGCTATAAAAATCTTAAGGAAAAATAAATGTAAGCATACAATACTAAATTTTAAGAATTTCAGTAATGCTATAGCAATTAAGACAGTGTGACAGTGTGGTATTGGGAGCAAGACTAGACAACTAGATCAATGGGGCAGACTATACAGTCAGGAATAGATTTATACACAAAACGTTGCTTTATTTTGCTAGAGCAATTCAACCAAGAAAGGAAGACTTTTAGATGTTAAACATCTGAGAAAAAAACATACAAAAAAAACCTTAACCTTTACTTCATACTATATATAAAAGTTAATTTGAAGTAGATTGTGAATTTAAAGAAATCTATAAAGTTTCTAAAATAAAACTTTTGTGAATGTCTTCATTTACTGAAGTAAATTTCTTAAGCAAGACACAAAGAACACAAATCAAAGTTTTCTTTTTCTAAACGATACAACCAACTTTATTAAAACTAAGATATTTTAAAACACCTGAAAGGAAACAGCACTAATCTCCTAACATTGGCCTTTGCAGCATTTTTCTGGATATGATTCCTCAGACAAGGGAAACAAAAGCAAAAATCAACTATTGAGATTATGTAAAACTAGAAATCTTTTGCAAAGCAAATGAAACCATCAACAAAATGAAAAGATAACGTCCTGAATGGAAGAAGACACTTGCCAATGATCTATCTAATCTGGGGTTAATATCTAAAATATGTAAAAAACTCAAATAATTTACACCAAAAATCTCCTTTTAATCTGATTTGCAATGGGCAGAGGACCTGAATCCAAAGTAGACATACAGATGGCCAAAAAACACATGAAAAGATGCACTAATCATCAGGGAAATATAAATCGAAACCACAATGAGATCACCTCACACCCCTAAGAATGGCCAGTGTCAAAAAGATAAGTTAGTGTTGATGAGATGTGGAGAAAAAAGAATCCTCATGCACTGTTGGTGGGAATGTAAATTGACTCAGCCACTATGGTAAACAGTATGGAGACTCCTCAAAAAGTTAAATATAGAAATATCATTTGACCCAATAATTACACTACTGGCTATTTCCCAAAGAAAATGAAACCACTAATTAGAAAAGATATGTACCCCTATGTTTACTGCAACATTATTTACAATAGCCAAGATATGGGAGCAATCTAAGTGTCCACTGATAGATGAATGGATAAAGAAGATATGATATATGTATATACAATAGAATATTACTCAGCTATAAAAAATGAGATCTTGTTATTTGTAACAACATGGATGGACTTAGAGGTATGCTAAGTGAAATAAGTCAGACAGACAAAGATAAATACCATGAGTTCACTTCTATGTGGAATCTAAAGAACAAAACAAATGAACAAACAAACAAATGCTTATAAATACTGAGAACAAACTGGCAGTTGCCAGAGGGGAGAAACATAATAGATAAAGGAGATAAAGAGGTAAAAATTTCCAGCTATAAAATAAGTAAGTCAAGGGGATGGAAACTACAGCATAGGGAATATAGCCAATAATATTGCAATAACTTTGTGTGGTGACAGATGGTAACTATACTTATTATGGTGAGAATTGCATAATGTATAGGATTGTTGAATCACTATGCTGTGCACCTGAAACTAATATAGCATTGTACATCAAGTATATTTCAAAAAAATAAATAAATAAAAAGGAAAGAAGAAAACCTAAATCTACTGCCCATCAATGATATCTTTACCAAAGTGAAAAGGCAAGCCACAGACTAGGAGAAAATATTATATAGAGATATATAAATATATGACAACAGACTCATATGTATAATGTGCCACAATTCCTATAAATCACCAAAAAAAAAAGGTAAATAGCCCAACTATTTGGAAATGAGCACATGGCTTGAAAAGACATCTTTCAATAGAAGATTTTCAAAAGGTCAATAAGAACATGAAAGATTCTCAACGTGTAACTCAACAGGGAAATTCAAATCAACTAAGCCATACTCACTAGTAGGGCTAAAATTAAAAAGGATGACAAAACCATACCTTGGAGGGAGTGTGGAGCAGCTTTGACCATTATACATTACTGGTAGAATGTAAAATGGTTCAACCATATTTGACAACTACCTGGTGGTTTCTCATATTGTTAAATATATATCCTACCCTATGGCCTATCAATTCTATGCCTAGATATATACCAAAAAGACCTAAGTACATATATCTATAAAAATACTTGTATAAGACCATTCATAGTGGGGGACCTGGCTGGCTCAATCAGTAGAGCATGCAACTCTTAATCTCAGGGTCCTTGAGTTCAAGAATGGAGCCTATCTAAAAAAAATAAATAAACACAAAATAAAATAAAATGGGTTGTTTGTCTTTTTTTGAAGACAGAGGGTCCATACCAACTTTATATTCATAACAGCTTAAAATAAAAAAAAAAAAAAATATTTGTCCACCAACACAAAAATGGATTAAAAATTGTGGTAAATTTGGGGCACCTGGGTGGCTCAGTCAGTTGAGCGTCCAACTTTGGCTCAGGTCATTATCTGATGGTTCATGAGTTCAAGCCCCATGTCAGGCTCTGTGTGGACAGCAAAGAGTGGGGACCCTGCTTTGGATTCTGTGTCTCCCTCTCTCTCGGCCCCTCCCCCAAGGACACTCTGTCTCTCTCTCAAAAATAAATAAATATTTTTAAAAATTTTAAAAAACTGTGGTAAATTCATACAATGGAATGTCACACTGCAATAAAGATAAAATACACTCCCAACCAACGTAACAACACAGGTGACTATCAAAAATATTGTAATCAGCGAAAGAACCAAATACTATATATATATACATATACATATATACAATACATATATATATATATATATAAACAGAATATGGTATGATTCTGTTTATATGAAGTCCAAGAACAGATGCAACTAATCTACTCTGATATATGAGAACAGTGCTTACTTTGGGAATACGAGAGATTCATTGGAAAGGAGTATGATGGAACTTTCTCAAATGATCTGTAACTTTCTCTGAGTGAATCTTATACAGGTATAATCATAAAAACTTACTGAGCTGTACACTTAAGACTTGCACATTTTACTTCATTTAAATTATACTCAATATCAAAAAGATAAGTGGATGTTATAAACAACTTTATGCCAATATATTTGAAAATCTAGTTGAAATGTAAATATCCTTTAAAAATCACATGTAACAAAAACTGAAAAGTCTCATATCTATTAAAGAAATTTAATCCATAATTTAATATCTCTGACAAATGAAACTCTAAGCCCAGGTGAGAGGGTGTTTTTCTCACAAACATTTAAAGAATAAATAACAATAATACCACACAAATTGCACCAGGAAGTGGAAAAAGGCTAACACTTTTAAACTGGTTTTAGAAAGTCAGAATAGTATGAGTGCCAAAACTTGACAAGGACATTACTAGTAAGCCAGACATAAGGCCAACTCTTTCTTATGTTTAAGTTTTTAGTCATAGAAATCTTAACAAAATGTTAACAAAATCAAACTTACCAATCAGTATATAGAAGATAAATACTTCATGATTAAGTTATATTTATTCCAGGAATATAACTTTGGCTTAACATTTGACCCTCAATCATTATAATGTCCACATTAACAGAAAAATTATCTGATCAACTCAATAGCTGAGCAAAGCTTTTGAAAAAATTCAATACCCATTCATAATTTCAAAAAAACTTTAACAAACTAGAAATAAAAGGAAACTTCCTTTATCTGGTATTATATCTAATATTTTACTGATAAAATTCTGAAAGAGTCTTCCTGCTTTATAGAAAGGTAGAAGGATACCAGCTATAACCTCTTCTATTAAACATTGTAAAAGGAGTCCTGGCTAATGAAATATTACATAAAGAAGAATAAATAGCATGGGATTTGCAAGTGGAGAACTAAAATTATTATGTCAAACATCATAGTTGTATATATGGAAAATACAAAAGCATCTACATACTAATAGAATTACTGAGCGGATTTAGCAAGATCACTGAGTATGAGATCAATATACAAAATTTAATTGTATTTTTCATATAAGCAAAGAACAATAAGATGTAAATACATAATTATATACTATTTTATAACAACATCAGAAAATATTGTTATCTAGGGAAAGATTTTAACAACGGATATGCAAATCTTCTACAGAGTAAACTATAAAACTATTTTCTTGGTAATACTAAGAAAAACTTCAGAAGATGTAAATAAGAGGGTATATAGCATGTTCCTGCACTGGAAGCTTAAATGTAGAGATGTTACTTCCCCCCAAATTTATCTATAAATTCAAGGCAATCCAGTGATTTTTTTTTTTGAAAATTGACAAACATTTCTAATATATATATGCAAATGCAAAGGATCAAGCTAAACTCAAAGAAAAAAGAACAAAGTTAGAAAACTTACACTATAGGGTGCCAAGATTTATTTAGTAATTAAAACCATATGTAATTGGCACAAGAATATGGACACAAACCAAAGAAAGAAAAGAGAATTCTTGGGGTGCCTGGGTGGCTCAGTCAGTTGAGCATCTGACTTCAGCTAAGGTCATGATCTCACAGTTCATGAGTTCGAGCCCTGCGTCGGGCTCCATGCTGACAGCTCAGAACCTGGAGCTTGATTCAGATTCTGTGTGTCCCTCTCTCTCTGCCCCTCCCTGGCTTACACTCTGTCTCTCTCTCTCAAAAATAAACACTAAAAAAAATTTTTTTTGAAAGAGAAGAGAATTCTTAAACAGACCTACACATGTTTTGTTCACTTGATTTATGACAAAGTTATCACTGTGATTCAAAGAAATTGATTGTCCTTTAATGTACTTTACTGGATTAAATGGATATTCATATTAATAAAACATGACAGTTGATATTCTTTCCCCCATGTTATAGAAGATGACACTGGGACTCCAAGAGGTAAATGGTGTCACTAAGATCACATAACTAATAAACCAGAGCTACATAAGATGTTGTTCATCCTGGTTATGACCCAAGAACATATACATTGTTTCATTTGATTCCTCCAAATATTGTTTTTATCAAAATTTTGTAGATAAGGGAACATACTCCCAGAAATTAAATAACTCCTAAGACTACATGTGATAAGCAGAATAGTGACACCCTCCTCACAAAGATGTCCACCTTTTAATCTGCAGAACCTGTGGATATGTTATCTTACATAGCTAAAGGAACCTTGCAGATGTGTTAAAATTTTTGAGATGGGGAGATTATCCTGGATTATCTGGATGGGATAAATGCAATCACAAGGGTCCTTATAAAAGGGAGGCAGGAGGGTCAGAATCAGAGAGGAGATGTGATAATGGAATAAGAGGTCACAGAAGGAGATTTGAAGATTTGAAGCCACATTGCTGGCTTTGAAGATGAGGATGTAGCCTTCAGCCCAGGAATACAGGTGACCTCTAAAAGGTGGAGAAGACAGGGAAATGGATTTTTCCTTGGAGCCTCTGGAAGTAGCACAGCTTTGCTGACACTTGGATATCAGCCCACTGAAAACCATTTCAGATTCCTCACCTCCAGAATTATAAGGTAACAAAATTGTGTTTTAAGTCACTAAGTTTGTGGTAATATGTTACAGTGGCAATAGGAAGCTAATACACATACCCAACTAGGATTTGCCTCTAGGTTTTCCTGTGTCCACAGTTTATGCATTTAATCAAAATATGAGCATAGTTACCATAATGGGAAGCAAAGCTAAAGCATCTATCAGAAAGGTTTGCCCTGCAGAGATCTTTGGTATGGTCTATTTGATCATGATATCTCTAAAATTGAAATACACAGGCAAACTACTAAAGCCTATTTGATTTGCATAAGCATACAAACATACGTAGCAACTGGCAGAATCCTCATGGAGTGAGAGTTCCCTGAGTCGTCTTGGACTTTATTTCCAATGTATGTATAGATGTAAGTATACACACACAGATGTATAATGTATAGATATGTAAACATACTTATATGTGTATGTGTATGGGTAACATACTCTATACATGTTTATGAATATCTTTATAGATATGCACACATATACACACATATATTTGCATGTATATGAATAAAATATCCGTGAAAGAATATATTAAGAAACTGTTTAGAAAATTTTGCTTCCAAGAAGGGGAACTGAGTTCTTAGGGAATATGTTTGAGAGGATTTTAATTTTACAATTAGATATCCTTTTGTATATTTTAAATGTCAACCCAATAGAAGTGTTTGCCTATTAAAAATACACGCTTAAAATTTAAAAATTATAGAAATTCTCCTATTGTGCTTCCATCAGCAAGAGTCAAAAGAGGTTCTAGGTATTTTTTCCTAGGACTCTCAACCATTTCTCCCATCTGATACTCGCTGCATTTTCTCCACTCTACCCTGAGACTGTGAGGCCTCATGTGGCTATGGCCTTTCTCCTTGTCCACATAGACAGCTCAGGCCCTCCAGGTCAGTTCCCAGTCCCTATGGCCCTCCATATAAGTAGAGTTCCTCCTCCTGCCCACCCCTTTCTTTCTCTCCATAATATTTACCACTAGCTGGTACAGTTTCTATTTTACACCTTATCTTGATCATTGCTTATTTGCCCCCACTGTAAAGTAAACTCCATTAGGGTACAGATTCTTGTCTGCCTTGTTCATTCCTGTGAACCAGAACATATAAGAGTACCTGGACACAATAGGCTCTCAATAGATATTTAATAAGGGAATGAGAGAGGGAGTGAGAGAAGGAATGAGCGACTGTCTAGTACTCTGCTGGGAACCTCAGCTTCACCAGCAACAATGTGAAGAAGAGATGAGCAGAGGGAAGTCTGTTCCTTATGGGCAGGACTGGACACAAAGAAGAAATTCTACTGAGGAATGTCCCCTCTGTTAGTTGCCCCTGGAGACAGGTCTTCTGCACCCACTTGTGCCCCATATTACTTGCTGCAGCAGGAGCTTAGGGGGGAGAAAGGCTGGAAGCCAACTAATTGGGCACGAGGCTGAGTTGAAGCATTAGGGCCCTCATGGCTGCAAGGCCACTGATGTGAGAAAGGGACACAATGACAGTCATGCTTGCAGCAGGTAGTAGAGCACAATGAACATCTTAAGAAAATTTTACGATTTCCTAAAGGACCTTCCAAGAAAAACCTGCATAAAGAATAATGAAAGATACTTGGAACTTGCTGCACGATTTGTGTGAATCATGGACAGTTTTCAGGAGATGAGGCCCTAGCCTTCTATATATATATATATATATATATATATATATATATATATATATACACACATACACACACACACACAAATATATCCCTAGAATAGGTTTATGAGAATATCACCTATGAAAAATTACTGAATCATTCAATAAACATTTACCAAGTTCTCATCTGTGCACTAGGCACGGTGCTGGTCCCTGGGGAAGCAACACTCAGTAAGACAGATAGAGCCCTCATGGAGCTTATATTCTAACAAGGAAGACCAACCACCATTCTAATGTTGGAAGACCAACATGTCACTGGTCACATGTCACATGTGGCCCCAACCACAAATACTGCTGTTGCAGGCTATGCTTTGCTGCACAAAGGAAATAAACTGAGAGAACCCGAGGAGACCTTGTTGAGGATGGGCACGGAGGAAGGGGCAGCCCACAGCATCAGGGCCCGTCCTGCCTCTGACTTATACTTGCCACGCACTTCCAATGTTTGCTGCCCATAGCATCTCAGAACATCAGCAGAGGCATCACCTGGGAATTTCTTAGGCAGAATCTCAGTCCTCCTCACAGAACTCCTGAATCAATACATATCCTAACAAGATCCCCCAAGGTTTGTGTATACACTAAAGTGTGAAAACTACTCTTCAGGACTGCTCCCAAATGCCAGTACTGTGCTATTTCCATGCTCTGTCTGTACAACAAACACCAAACCAGAAGTGCCTTCTGGCTGTCCAGTGGTCCCCTACCATGGTTGATGGGAATGGGTGGGCCCAGATCCCTATTCTTTAAGTGTGTTAACTTTGAGGTGTGCATTTCAGACTTTCCAGAGCTTCCCCCAGGATTAAGCTTGGTTGCCCACTGTGGCAGCTGGTACCCGCTATTGGCTGCCTTCCCTTCCCTGTGTCCCTGTCCTACTTTCTCACCCATGTTCTCCGCACTTTCCAGGTAAACTGCTATTGTTTGTTTCCTGAAGGAACCCCAAGCTAGGACAGTGGACCCCTCTGAGAAGGGGGCATCTGAGTAGAGAACTGAAGAATGAAAAGGGACAGGGAGAGGTGCTTTCCCAGCAGAGGCCACAGTCAATGAAAGGCCCTGAGGCTGAGAAAAAATGTGCAGAGCCCCAGGATCAGAACTGAGACCAGCATGGCAGGAGCATGATGGGAAGCTGTGTGGAGAAGGAGTGGCACAGGAGTACAAGGGAGAAGGGTTGACACCAGTGCACGAATGCTGGTGACAGAGGAGCAAGGCCTGATCGATCTGGTAGAGCAGTGTTTGTAGAAGGTCACAGAGGCAGGTAGAAAAGTCTTGACTTCATTGCTAAGTCTAGACTGAAGATATTCCCAACTGTTTGGAAACATTCACACAACCACTACCAGCTTACTGTTGACCACAAGTCTTCACTAACATCAAAAGTCAATTAAATGTACTTTGTCATATGTGTTAAGTACTGTATTCTTACAATAAAGCAAGCTGGAAAAAAATTAAACGTTAAGAAAATCATTAGAGAAAATATATACAGTATTGTACTGTGTTTACAGAAAAAAAATTTACATGTCAGTGAACCTGCACAGTTCAAACTCATGTTGTTCAAGGGTCAGTTGTACTTATTTATTTGAGGAAAAGCTCGATAGGGCTGGAGCCCTAGGTGATGGGGCAGTAGTTCCCAAGCCTGTTTCACTGAGTGATTTATACCGTTTTCTTAATTTCAGGATTCCTCAAAGACTTTCATATGTGCTTAGTGATTCTGCACAAGAAAAGCATGATATGTCAGATTTCCTAATCTTATTTGATAAAGATCATGCTTTTTGATGTTTTCAATTTTTAAAGAAACATTTAGATTACCTCCAGATAAGAAATATCATCTTAGATCACATTATGAAGTGACTTGTGAGTCAAACCCAGGAAATGACAATAAGAAAGTAAGAAGCTTTTAAGAAGGGACCATTAATATAATCGTATTGATGTTTTAGAAAGCTAATTCTCATAGTAGAGACCATTTGCTTGAACTGATAGCTACAATAATAGGATTTTAAGTGATCACATAACCTCTGCTAACAACACATCCTAATCTTAAAAAATTCTTCTTGTCAAGTTCTTCAGTGCATCTAACCTAAATCCTTCTTGCTGCAGATTGAGTCCACCTATAATCCCTGTATTCTCCTATATCATTCATGTTATTCTTCCAGATTATAACAGAATATTTTCCTCTTTTGCTGACTCCAGCACAACTCATTAAATACACCAGAGAAACACAGATGGTGAGCATAAGAATCAGAGGATTTCCAAACTCAAACTTTTTTAAAAATAGCAAATAGTTCAGCTGCCTATGCATTTGTTCTGGAGTCTATTCCTTTGTAGAAATAAATATCTAGATATGAATAGGTTCTTTCTTGAAGAAACCATCCTATTTTGCCTCCTGAACACTATAGTTTGTGAATATTTGTACGGAACACTGTGCTATCCAATGACTGGATGATTGCTTTTTCTCATCAACCTCCTGTGAGAATCCCAGATTAAGACTAAAGACAGTTTGGGCAGCTGGGTGGCTCAGTCAGTTAAGCATCCAAGTCTTGATCTCAGCTCAGGCCATGATCTCACAGTTCCTAAGTTCAAGTCCCATGCCAGGCTCAGTGCTGACAGCATGGAGCCTGCTTGGGGATTCTCTCTTCTCTCTCTCTCTCTCTCTCTCTCTCTACCTCTCTCTTTCTCTCTCTACCCCACCCCTGCTCACACATGCAATCTCTCTCAAGATAAATAAACTTTAAAAAAAAAAACTGAAGAGAGCTAGAATCATGAGTCTCCTGCGACCAGCTATGTGACCTTGAGTAGGGCACTGTCCCCTCTGTGTTTCACCTTTTTGATGTATGATATGAAAACCTACAGGCTTGTCCATGACCCTGAAAACTTTTCTCTCATCCTCTTAGGTCTCCAGTCTACAAAAGAGGCAAATTCCTAGGATTGGAGAGACGTCTAGATGCTTTCCCTCTCAAGGCCCAGCTCTACCACATTCATGACAGAAAATGAGACAGCACTGAAAGTTTAGTAATAATCAAACTCTTCCAGTCTCTCCTGGATCAAGCGAAGTTAAGTATAGATACGTAAATTTTATGGCTTATACTACCCCTTAAAGTGCTGCACAGAACATTTCCTTTTCCTTGGAATGAAAAGGTGACACAGTTTCTCAAATTCTACCTATGAATGATATACAAGGAAACCCTATACATGTCTCAGGGGACCTTCCCTCATCATGTCAGAGCCGATCAGTTAGCTCAAACTAGAAAATGCAGGCAAAAGAATCCGAGTCTGAGAGGAAAACTTTCAAGTTTTAGTGTAATGATTATAGCTTGTTAAACTAGAAATCTCATATCTACCCACAGATTTTTTTTTTATGTTTGAGCAAGCTTATGAAAATGAGAATAAGTCACCAAAAAAAATCCAGATTTCCCATTTCTCTTAAAAAATCTTAGGATCCACCTATGCTAGGACCCCATCACCTTGCTGGCATGTAACACAGCTGGTCCCTTATTCATTCTCATTGTTTCCCTGACACACAGCCAAGGGCCTTCATCAGGCTTTTGCAGTCTTGCTGTTGTTTAAAAACAGAAGAAATTTTCTCTGTATCAGTATTGGGGAAACAAGAGATACATCAAGTGGCCTGATCAAGAAAAATGGAAAACAGCTTATCTGGGGAAGAAGAGGACATAGCTTTTCGTTCAGACAAATGTGAGCTCACTTGACCCTTTCATTTGCCCGGCCCTGTGGGCATTTATGTTTAAGACAGTTTGGGAAGCCGAAGGTGGGGAAACCATCCCGAACAAGAAATCACCTATCCCTTCTCCATGACTCCGTCTCTCCATCTGTGAAGTAAGCTACTTGGACTGGTCCTTCCTGGCTTGTACAGAAAGTCTAATATCCTGTATTCCAACAAAGTCAATAAGCTTCTGATAAGCACAAGACAACCCCATGTGGGTTCTGCTAGGGTAAGAAAAGACAATACTGACACCCAGTGGTCCATTAACCAGCTCCCATCTGATGCCCTGAAGTTCCTGAGGACTGCTGTGGGAACTCAGTCTCAGATAGAACCTTCTTCACGTCCTGGAAGCTTAGGAAACAAAAGACTACATAAAGTCAAGGACAAGAATAAGAGTAATAAAAAAAAAAAAAATAACATGTTCTGGCTTGTTTTCCAAACCCTTCTGATGGAGATCTGAGGGAATCTTGGTTTGGCTTAAATATATCCATTATATCACAAGCATTTGTATTCAACAATGTATTTGCCTTACATAATGGAAACAAATATGCTTTTGAAAATGCAAGACTTATTTCCCAGGAGGTAAAAGCCCAAACACACTGAACTGCTCTATAATGATTTCTTTGATTTATTAATTAGTCTTCTGAGCCCTGAAAAGTAAATGATAAATATCTGAGATGATGAGGACAGGGACTCTGTTTGACTAGTTTGTGAACCTCTCAGCATGACCTCAAACCCTTCAATTTGGAATAATAATGAGGTTACTGCAAGTGGGAGGGCTGAGGCAGAATTGGCAGGAAAAACACATTCTGAGAGCTTCTTTCACTTTCAATGGACTGATAGTTACCAGAGTTTTAAAACCAGCAAGATCTAAAATGTAACCTTTGGTGACACTTAGTCTGACTGCTGAATAAAAGAAAGTAAGTGAAAAATGTATGTTAGTAATCATCATTTCACATCTAAAGCCCTTGATTTTGGAGGTTTAAATTTTTTTTTTTTTTTTTTTTTTTTTTAAAAAGGACCAGCAACCTGGCCTTCCAATCATAATGTAAGCTGACATCTGGATGCAATACTCTAAACCAGGAGCCAGAATCATAGTACCAGCAAGAAGTGTCAGAGTACAAAAATATCTAGGGATCTTGTCTTTTTTATTAGTGGTGGAATCACCAGCTGGCATCATGGCATAACCGAAAGGCTCAAGATGCACACAGAAGAAAGGATAGAGTGAACTGGTTCATAGATTCTCCCCTCCTCTTATAAACAACAAAATCAAGGGAAAAAAATACCAGGAAAAAAAAATCTGCCACAACAAAACAAGGAAATCGAATGACATAATCTCTAAAAGGTAAAAGAAAGGAGAAGACTGGCCCATATCTTATCCCCAGAGGATACTAAAAGTCCTGAGACTATCCCTCAAATACTCCCAAATTAGCAAGAAATGTATGAAGAATGGTATCCATGTTGTCTCTTTTGACCTCAAGGTAGTACTGAGGAAATGGTCTGGGAGTGAGGAGAAATGAAAAGTGGACAGTTGCATTGACCCACTTGTGCAAAGGCATAGGCTACTGGACTCCATGCTGAATTGGGAGAACCATCTAGAAGATATTAAGTGGAGTAGTCCCCGGCGCAAGACAAAAACAAAATTTAGGAAAAAGGAACAGAAACCAGTTCCTCTAAGAAGGATTGTACATAACCCCAATGGAACTCTCCCTTCCCCCACCATGACCACGGGCTAGAGAGAGGACGATGGAACGTAACACCTGGGTCTTCTAGCTGTAGCTAGAAATGAAGGCAAGTCTCCAGTAATGGTGGAAAGAGGGCTAGGGAGAATTCTTTCAAACTGACAGACAAGCTAGGTAGTCTACAGAGCAGCTCTCTCAAGCAGGAGTAATGTAAAAAGTAGCAAGGTGTTAACCTGAAAATACAGCATGAAAAAGCAGTTAAAAAGATTAATATCTTTGTTTCATGGAAAACGTACCCCAAGGATCAATCCCAAATGCTTTGCCCAGTAGAATACATTAATAAGAGTACTTAAGAGCAATAAGCAATAAATTAAACCTCTCAAAAGTCTAGCCAAATAAACTACAGAATCAAGTATAAAAAGCTACAGCAAAGGAAGTGAATAAGAACCAAACTAAAATAATGCCATTTAAAAACCAATGAATAAATTAGAAGCAGCAAGAAAGGGAATAAATACAATCGAAAATGAAATTCAGGAAAGAAGTTTTGAGATAATCACAGTAGATAAGGAGAAGGAAAAGGTAAGGAAAGGCAAATAATAGATATAAAACAGGAAATTATTATATTTTAAAAAGAGAAAATCTCTGAAGTAGCTGTGTAGGTTGAATTATGTCCTCCCAAAAGATATATTGAAGTGCTAACTCCCAGGACCTATGAATGTGAACTTACTTGTAAATAGCATCTTTGCAGGTTTAATGAAGTTAAGATGAAGCCACACTTCTTAGGTGGACCGTAATCCAATATGATTAGTGTCCTTATAAGAGAAAACAAAAGTTAAGAGAAGTTCATGTGATGGGACGCCTGGATGGCTCAGTCGGTTAAGTGTCTGACTTCGGCTCAGGTTGCGTTGCCACAGTTTGTGAGTCCTAGCCCCACATCAGGCTCTGTGCTGACAGCTCAGAGCCTGGAGCCTGCTTCAAATTCTGCATCTCCCTCTCTCTCTGCCCCTAGCCTGCTCGTGCTCTCTCTCAAAAATAATAAATGAAACATTTTTAAAACTCAGAGAGAGAAAAGGTCATGTGAAGACAGAGACACACAGGGAAAGATCACCAAATGAACATCAAAGCAGAGATTTGAGTGATGTGGCTACAAATCAGTGAACCTCCAGGACTGCCAGCCTTCACCAGAAGCCAAGAGAGGGGCATAGAACAGATTCTCCATCACAGCCATCAGGGAGAATTGACCCTGCTGAAATCCTGATTTTGAACTAGTAGCTTCTGGAACTGTGCAAAAATAAACTTCTGCTGTTTTAAGCTACTCTGCTTGTGTGGTACCTTGTTAAAGCTGCACTAGAAATGAAAACAAGTAGCAAATTCTACAAATAGAACACATGAACAACTCATTTAAAGTATTAGCAGGAATTTTTAATGATATTAAAGCAATAGGAAAACTACAGACTGTGTTCCAGGAAACATTGAAATAGCTGATTGACACCAAGGCTACCACGGTTAAACAAATACACTTCAAGAATAAAAAGAAATTTTAAGCTTAGAGACAGAAAAATAACTCAGGGACTCTGGTAACCTATGATAATGCTTTAAAAAGAAGAATGAAAGAAAAGAAATTGTTTTTGATGAAGTGATAAAATCCAGCCAATTAAGACAGAAATCAAAATAGAGACCTCAGCTATGCAGAAGCACAGATAAAATAACTTGGGATGAGCACTGAATCAACTTAAATATAGTATTAATAAAAAATAACACCAGGAACTAAGATTGAGAAATGGAATAGAATATTGTAAATCTTAGCAAAAGAGGACTTTTACTACCTCCATTTTGACCTCAAACTTTTTAAATAACGAAGTTCCTCCCTCCAGCTTATCTCTTAACTCAAGAAAAATACCTCATGGGCCAACATCCCCTGATGGGAACCAAAACTACTAAGGACTGCCCTGGGCCATCAAGACATAGCCCATGATTGACTCCAAGACAATGATCACCTGAATTTTACTGCCCACCTGCATGTTCCCACCAACCTTCGCCCCATTTTCTTTATATAAACCTGGACGTATCTTTAGCACTTTGGACACAATCTTTGAGACGCTAGTCAATGGTCTTCCAGGTGTTAGCCTCACAGCAATAAATTCCTCTTATTTCACTGACACTTGTTTCTCTGCCTTTGGATTTTGTCAGGGGCCAGTAGCTAAACCTGGTCTGCTCAGGACCCATGGAGCTGGTGCTCTTGCACTCTGTGCCCCAGCTACATTGGTAGAAATATTTAAATATAATAAAAGTACAAAAGAGTAACTACTGGGGCACGTGGGTGGCTCAGTCAGTTAAGTGTTCAATTCTTGATTTCAGTTCAGGTCATGATCTCACGGTTTGTGGTTCTGAGCCCTGCATCAGACTCTGTGCTGACAGTGTGGAGCCTGCTTGGGATTCTCTCTCTCCCTTTCTCTCTGCCCCTCCCCCACTCATTCTCTCTCTCTCTCTCTCTCTCTCTCTCTCTCTCAAAATAAATACACATTTAATAATAAAAGTAACTACTGGGTGCCTGGGTGGTTCAGTCGGTTAGGCGTCTGACTTTGACTCAGGTCATGATCTTGCAGTCGGTGAGTTCGAGCCCCGTGTCGGGCTCTGTACTGACAGCTCAGAGCCTGGAGCCTGCTTTGGATTCTGTGTCCCCCCTCTCTCTCTGCCCCTTGTCCACTCATGTTCTGTCTTGCTCTCTCAAAAATAAATGTTAAAAAAAAAAACAACACAGAAAACATTTAAAAATAAAAGTAACTACTAATAGTTTGAGAGAAGGACACAAATTATTAAGTACCGGGTATAATTTAGTCATGACGTTTAAAAGAGAATGAATGCAAACTGTTCAATATTTTACCTCTTTTTTCTCAACATTCAACACTCTTAACAATGATAGAGATCTACATGGGAACCACTGTACTGAATATCAGGAACCCAGTATGAATAAGACATGGTGCCTCCTTTCCAAGATTTATAATCTTGTCACAAAAGTAAAGCTGCTATTTGCACACTTTATTAGACTTTTACATTGGCATCATCATAGGTAGCTCCCATCCTTTTATGAAATAGGCATTGATCAAGCTGCTTAATATGCATGTCATGGATTCCATGCAGCAGACCTATAAGGTACATTATTATCCTCATTACACATTTTATGAGAAAGAAATGTTTATCTAAAAGTTATTAACTTTAATTGCACTTTCATTTCTTTTTGCCTGTTAAATTAGAGTAAAATTATAATTAATAGTTTTCTGGGGGTGAAAGAAAAAAAAAGAGGGGTGAACGGAATCCATTTTCAGTCCAAGAGTTAACTAGCTGTGTGTGATAGTTAATTTTATGTGTCATCTTCACTGGGGATGCCCACAGAGCTGATAAAATATTTCTGAGCTTGTCTGTGAGGATGTCTATGGAACAGACTAGCAACTGAATCAGTAGACTAAGTAGAAGAAAATCACCCTCACCAATTCAGGTGAGCACCATCCAATCTGTTGCTGGCCTGAAAGCAAAAAAAGCAGAGGAACGATGAATTTACTCACTGACATCGGTCTTCTCCAGCTCTCAGACCTCTGCACTCCTGGTTCTCAGGCTTTGGGACTCAGATCAGGATTTATACCTTTGGCCCCTCAATTCTCAGATGTTTTTACTCAGACTGAATTACACCCCTGGGTTTGCTCCTCTCTAGCTTGTAGGGCAGGTCACGGGACTTCTCAGCCTCCCATGACTCAATTCTTACAATAAATCAATCAGTTGATCAACCTATCTCTTACTCTCTCAGTATATGTATACGTATATGGATTTGGATATATCCTATTGGTCTCTGGAGAAACCTCATACACTGTGTGACCTTGGACACATGACTATTATTTTGTCTCATACCAGAGGGATGATACTAGGTGTCCCCATATCAGTTTCCCTTTTTTTCCTCAAATTATAGAATTCCTGGATTTTAGGTGGGCACATATAGAATGAGAACTATAATTCTCAGCCTCTTTAGCAGCTGAGTGTGACTATGTTACTATGACACAGCCAAATTACTAGATTTGGGGCACTTTATGGAGAGTAACTTCAAAGGGAAAGGGTGTGTCCCCCCCCGCCCCCCACCTCACTTCCAACCTCCTGTTGCTGCTTAGAATATCAATGTGATGACTGGAGTTTTTTATATCAGGAGGTTGGGCTTCCTTCTAAGGAGGCAGGAGCAGAAAGCTGGAAGAGGCATAGATCTCTAGATGATTCTGGAACCACTACATCAGCTCTGGTATGTCCACATCTGAACTTTACAGAAGAGAAAAACAAATACCTATCTTATTTAAGCCACTATTTTTGCATTTCAGTTACAGCTAATCTAATCTCACAGAGGCAAATGACTTTCCTTTTTATTTTTAAAGCAGTAAAAGCCCTTTATCCATATTAAAACAATTAGAATGTAATTCTCTGGTTGAAGCAGGGGTAGGGAACAGAGCCACATTTTACCATGAGCAAGATGAAGCTTAGAGAAGAAAAATAACTTAAATGCCAAAAGGAAAGTTCAGACCTGGATTACACGAACTTCTGCAGGTATTGGCTGGCAAAACAAAAGTTCCATTTTGGGCATTTTCCCCCTGTTGACTCAATATACTCTGTTCCCCTGAATCCTCCCCTCCACATGAGAAGAGTAAAAGCAATTTTATTCCTTATCAAGTGTGGCAAACTGCCCAAATATTTTAAATCATGCAAAAATAAAAAGGCCAAAAAGACAATGGATGTTTCTTTCAAAAGCTGTCATATAATTTTTGACCAGGAAAGAAAAGTAAATGAAGGAGAGAGGTCAGGGAGGAGCTATTGACCAATTTTGAGGACTTACAGAGCTCCCTCTTTCTCCACCTGGAGAATGACTTCTAATTGCCTCCCAAACTTTTGTTTCCAGCCCCCTCTGTCTCCCCAGCTTCTGTTAGAAATTCAAAGGCATCCATTCAAAAGAGTCATAAAGATCTATATGGGTGGGGCACCTGGGGGGCTCAGTGGGTTGAGTCTGGCTTGAGCTCAGGTCATGATCTCATCGTTCATGCATTTGAGCCCCACATCAGGCTCTGTGCTGACAGCTCAGAGCCTGGAGCCTTCTTCGGATTCTGTGTCTCCTTTTCTCTCTGCCCCTCCCCTGCTCATTCATTCTCTCTCTCTCTCTCTCTCTCTCTCTCTCTCTCAAATAAATAAAACATTAAAAAAATTAAAAAATAAAAAGATCTAAATGGGAGTCACAATGCTAGATACCAGGGAATCCAATATGACTAAAATATGGTTCCTGCCTTCCAAATTTGTAGCTTTCTCACACAAATAATAACTATATATTTGAATACCTTATTAGTTGTGTTACATTCGTATCAGCATAGCAGCTCACATCCTAGTGTGAATTAGACATTGCTTAAGATGCTTGGCATGTGTATTATGAGTTCCATGCAATAAATCTACACGAAATCTCTATTATTCTCATTTTACAGACGAGAAAGTGAAGCACAGAGCAATTAAATAATTTACCCAAGATGACACAGCAAGCTGCAAATGCCTCCTCATTTAAGACTCACAAGAGTCCCAGTTATCAGCACCAGTGTAATACCTCAAGTATCATCACACTTATTGTTGGCAAAAATGTGGGGAAATGGACAAACAAGAGTTGAGAGTGTGAGCAAAGACAGTTTTAGTGGAAGAAATACAAAACAAGATGCAGAGAAATAAAATTTACATGACACTTAGTAGGTATTAAAACCCGAGCATGAGCGCAGGTAAACTGAACTCTGTATTGAAGCTCTTCTAAAACCTTGCAATGCAACATGTGCTATGATATAGGTAAGCAGGGTGCCCTTTGGAAGCAGCACTCAGAAAAGACATGTGAGGAAGTGAGTAGGGGAGCATTCATAAAATGCTTTCCTTTTTTTTTTTTTTTTTTTAAGTATTTATTTATTTCTTGGGAGACAGAGTGCAAGCAGGGGAGGAGCAGAGAGAGAGGGAGACACAGAATCTGAAGCGGGCTCCAGGCTCTGAGCTGTCAGCACAGAGCCTGATGTGGGGCTTGAACCCACGAAGTGTGGGATCATGACCTGGGCGGAAGTCAGATGCCTAACAGATTGAGCCACCCAGGCACCCCATGAAATGCTGCTTAATGGAAAGAGACAATTGCTTGTTCGCCTGATTCAACCTCCGTCCTTTCTCCCTTCCTTGGAGGTCAAGGTCAGGGGCATGGGACTGAAATTCCAAGCTAAGCCCCAAAGGGTGATTAGGTCCAGGTGGGGAAAGGCTTTCTTTGTTGGTAGAGTTAAGTGCAAAATCCTACGGGCAGAGAACTTGCTTCCTTGGGGGAAATGCCAGCCCTGTGATTGGAGGTTCAAATGGTAAGGATGAAATGGAGAAAGATGTAACTGGAAATGGCATTTCAGTCTCCAAGTGTCCATCACTAAAGCCAATCTTTCTCTAAACATTTGTTCTTTCCCTGGCTCCTCTGACTCAGTCATTGTCTTAATAATTCAGGTTCTAAGTCTTCACATCACCTCTGACATCCCTTGCCTCTGCATTCAAATCCTTATCACCTTTTGTTAAATGATCTGATATACATGCCTTTTTGTTATTCCCATTACCACACCTTGGGCACACCCCAATTCACCTCAAGCCTAGACACTAGCAATTACTCACCAGTCTACAATTTTCAGCCCAGCTTTTTAAAACCCACATGCCACACAAGATCTTGGGATCTCATGAGCACATGGCAAAATCAGGCATTTCACTCTTACATGCAAATATCCATACAAATAGCACCAGATATGTGGAAAGACATTCAGCCTTACTGGCAACCAAAATAAGTGCTAGGGGTTAATTCTTACTTGGATCAAGGGCAATCCCATGTATCATGCTAAACACTTCTTACACCTTCTTTCCCTTTTTTTCTCTGTTCTCACTATGCACAGAACCCTTCATCTCCCTCCATTACATATTCCCTACCATCTACCAAAATATCTGAGTCATACTGTGATATTGCAATGTATATTAAAAAAATGTATATTTGGTATTTATCTGTTTCTGGCACCCTTGGAATTTCCTGAGTGATAAGAGGACAAAGGTGCCTTTTGTTACATTAATGACAACTTTTGGACCACACCTAAGGATAGGGGCTGGTTGCCAGGAAAACTAACCATGTGATTAAAGGGTTGGAACTTTCAGCTCCATGCCCCTGACCTTGACCTCCAAGGAAGGGAGAAAGGACAGAGGTTGAATCAGGCGAACAAGCAAGGATTTAACTAATCATGCCTCTATAATGAAGCCTCCATAAAAACAAACAAAAAAATAAATAACAAAACAAAACCAAAAAAAAGAAAAGAAAAAGAAAAAAAAAAGAAAAGTCAGGGTTCCGAGAGATTCCAGGTTGGTGAACACATGGAGATTCAAAGAGAGTGACTCCTCCACAGAGCATGGAGGCTCCCCACCCCTTCCCCGTACCTTGTCCTATACATCTCTTCCATCTGGCTGTTCCTGAGTTATATCCTTATTAGTAAACAGGCTATCTAGTAAATAAAAACATTTCTGAGTTCTGTGAGCCGCTCTATCAAATTAATGGAACCCAAGGAGAAGGTTGTTGCAACCTCCAATCTATAGCCAGTTGGGCAGAAGCACAGGTGACAAACTGGACTTGAAACTGGCATCCAAAGTAGGGGGCTGAGAGCAGTCCTGTGGGACTGAGCTCTTAAAATGTGGAGTCTGATGCTATCTCACACTAGACAGTGTCAGAATTGGATTGAATTGTAGGACACCCAGCTGCTTGGTGTCCACCCGCCCCCAACCATGAATCAGAATTGGTAACCAGAACACTTATAGGCTTTCTTTCCTCCACTTGTATTTATACATAGATCTCCACTCCTACTTTTTTTTTTAAGCCCTCTTCCAAGTTGGTCATGTTCCTCTTCAAATAATCCTTCTCCAAAGACCATCCTGGTCTCTGGTGATCGCCCTACTGATAAGGAAGGGAAAGAGAAGAGATGAGGAAAGGGAGAGGGAGGTTTGGAAGAAGGGGAGGGGGGAATTCTCAGAAGGCATTATCAAAATATTTATTAGATATAAGGCTACTGAATGAAAATTATTGCAACTACAGTTGACCCTTGAACAACATGGGTTTGAACTGTGCTGGTCCACTTATATGAGGGGATTTTTTTCAATAAATATGGTTCATCGCTGTAAATGTATTTTCTCTTTCTTATGTTTTAATAACATTTTCTCTGGCTTTATTGTAAGAATATAGCATATAACACATATAACATACAAAATATATCTTGCCTGACTGTTTATGTTATCAGTAAGGCTTCCAATCAACAGTAGGCTATAAATCAAGTTTGTTAAAGTTAATATTCAGACTTTAGACTGCTTGGGGGTTGGCACCCTTAACCTCCAGGTTGTTCAAGAATCCACTACATTTTCCTGATCAAAAGGGACTGGTATAAAATTCAGAGAGACATAAAATAGATGTAGGGTGGGCTCGGAGAGAAGAGGAATGCAAGTTACTGTTTAAGTTACTACTGGAGTCATAAAAACATAGATACTGGTGATGGTTGCACAATATTATGAGTGCCATTAACGCCACTGAATTACACACTTAAAAATGGTCACAATGGCAAATTTTATGTTATATGTATTTTGCTACAATAAAAACAGAAGGGACTGGCACATCTTTGGCTGGTTTTGCCTCCTTGGCCCCTTCTTTCTGCCCAGAGTAGAGATAATGGCCACCATAGGAGTAGAGATAATGCCCACTATGTTGGTACAAGAGCCAACTAGACACCATGAGGTGACAAGCAGCAGGATGAAAGCCAAGATAGTAAAAATGGTAGACAGAAACCTAGACAGTATCAAGGCCCCTGTGGGCATGAGCAGCTTCACAGTCCCAAACTGATTAGCCCCAGATTTCTTATTGTGAGAGAAACTCAAAGTCCTCATTGTGTACAGTACTTAAGTTTTCGGTTACTTGCCGCTATATACACTCCTAACAGACACAGCTCCCCAGGGCAGGCAGTTGTGCACGGATACTGGGAAATGGAGTATCTGAACATGGTCCTTAAGATCCTCCCAGTCTGGCCCTAAATTCCCCTTGCAGACTCATCTCACCCTTTTTCCTCATGTGCACTCCAGACTCTAGCTTTGCCTTTCTCTAAATAGAATGTTTACCTTTCTACTTCCATGCCTTTGCTCATATCAGCTCCTGATTTAGAATGTCCTCCCCTGCCAGCTCTTCTTAGCAACATTTCAACCCTACCTTTTCCAGGAAAACTTTACACCAGCTAGGAGACTCTCCTTCTGAAATCCCTGCCCCCTGTGTGTCCCATTTATCGCCAGTATGCTCCAATCCATTGGCAAGTCTTTTTAGATCTGCTTTTAAACTGCATCCTACAGAAAACCATTTCCAACCATGACCACTGGCCCCACCCTACTGCAGGCCATGCTCAGCCTTCATGTGGACAGTCAAAATTGTCTCCAGCTGGCCTCCTTATTCAATTCTTCCCTCCTTTCCTCCAGTCAATTTCTAGCGCAGATGCCAGAATAAGGTTCTGAAAAATGTACGTTGGATCATATTATCTCCCTGTTCAAACCCTCCAGGTGGCTTCCTAACACATTAGAAGAAAATCCAAGTTCCTTTCTTTGCTTGGCCTACCTGCCTTTTCCAATACTTGGTCCCTGTCTCCTCCTCCAAACTCAATTTTTATCCCTCTCTGCTGCTTACTCTAACCATGCTGGCCTTCTTCTGTTCCTTCTTCTGTACCAACCTAACTCCTGCCTTCAGACATTTGCACTTATGTTTCATCTACCTGGAATGTTCTCCTCCCAAATCTACTCATAGCTGGTTCCTTCACTAGCAAGAAATCTCTCCCCAAATGTCCCCACCCCAGAGAGCCCTGTTCTGACCACTTTATGTAAAATAGATACAATATCCCTTTCTAATATGTATTCCTTTCCTTCACAGCATTTCTCTGTCCCCTCTCCCCCAACCCTACTCTGAGTCTAAAGCTATTTTTGTTTTCTTTATCTATTATAGGATCTCACTAGGGCAGGGGCTGTGTTCTGTTTGTCACTGTATTTCTGGCATGTATCACAGTACCAGGCACAGAGTAGACCTGACACTTTAATGTGTCCTGTTTGTGCACAATCCGCATACCTGCTTCATTGTCACTACCAGGTGGGTACTTTCAACCCAAGTCACCTTCAACATTTCCTCCAGCTGAGCCTCCACTTCCTTCCATCCTGCTGTTTACCCCAGTGTCTACTGCAAAGTTCAGAATATCCCAATACTGGTGTAATGAGCGAATCTTTCAGTTTCTGGTTTTATTTTACGTCTGTCAGCAAACTCTTGCTTCATCTGTGATTTTACTGAAACTAACAAAATTTGCCCGTCACCAATGAACTATTGCAAAATAATTCTTGATGTTAATGATTAAATCATTTAGTTTTCCATTTCATTAGAAAAGAACACCACCACTCTGAATCCTTCCTGCAGACAGAGGGAGATACAAAATACATTTTCAAAATACAAGATACGCAAGATGAAATAAAGCCTAAAATCAAAACAGAAATAGTGGTGTGCTATTCAAAAAGAATCACTAGAAATGACAAGCCTGTACATCTAAACAATAGCGAGCTACTCTAGTTATAGCTGCTCTAAATCATACAGCTAAAGGACCACCACCAAAGTCTATGTTTCCAAGTTTCTTGAGAATACCACCCCCCAGGTGCCAGCCTCATTCGGACAGCAGACCTCATGGAACCAGGCCCTTGACTGAGGTTCTGATAATTAAAGTCTTCAGCAGCAATAGTACTTCAGATAAAATTATTAAAACCACAGTCTCCTTTTAATGCCTATTGGTTAGCAAAAGAGGCCAGTCTGAAAAGGCTAAATACCATAGGACTCCAAATATACAATAACATTCTAGAAAAGGCCAAAGTATAGAGATAATAAAAAAGATCAGTGGTTAAATGTAGTTAGTGGAACAAAATTATACATTTAAAAATGATTAAAAGGATAAGTTGCTTATAACAGCAACTTATTTTATCATAATAAAAAAAAGGCAAAGAAAGAAACATCAGTGGTTACCAAGAGGTTCATTAGGAGAGGTGAGAGTGAACAGGGGAAGCACATAGGGTTTTTAGGTCAGTGAAACTATTCTGTATGATATTGTAACAGTGGATGCTTGTCATTATGCACCTGTCAAAACCCATAAAGCACGTACCAGCAAGAGTTAGCCCCAATATTAACTGTGGACTTTAGTTATAATAATGTATCAATATTAGTTCTTCAATTACAAAAAAAAAAAAAAAAACAAAAACAAAAACGTACACCACGGATGCAAGATGTCACTAACAGGGAACTGAAAGGAAGTGGGAAAAGGGGGTGTGTGGGAACTCTCTTCACTTGCTGCTCAATTTGTATAAGCCTGAAACATGATGTCTATTAATTTTTTTAAACATCCCTCTTCTGGTCACCAGTGTCTGCTCAAATAAAATTTTAAAGAAAGTCCTTAGGGGTAAATTGTAGATTTAAGTTGCCATTATTTAAAAAGTTGTTTTCAATGTTTATTTTTTTTTGACAGAGACAGAGTGTGAGCGGGGTGAGGGGCAGAGAGAGAGGGAGACACAGAATCTGAAGCAGGCTTCAGGCTCTGAGCTGTCAGCACACAGAGCCTGATGTGGGGCCTGAACCCACCAACCATGAGATCATGACCCGAGCTGAAGTCGGACACTCAACCGACTGAGCCACCCAGGCGCCCAAAGTTGCCATTATTTTAAATACATGTTCACATTTCTCAATTACTCGATGAGTTTTCTGTTTAATAAGTATCCTTAAATATCAAACAACTATTTTGGGTAGATGTTTAAGTGTCTACTATTTGCAAGGTTCTGTGGTAGGCACTCATGTACATTTAAATAAATAAACCAAAATATTTATTTGAAATCACCCTGGGGAAAGGAAATGAAGGATTTCCCGAAAGCTTTTTTCTGGGTGCACAGATCACCTTGCTCCTTAATCATTCACCCCAGCAAGCTCAGAGGATCTCTCTCTCCTATCTTCTGCACATCTTTATGGATTCTTCACCTCCTCTCAACAGAAAGAAGATAATTTCTCAGAGCAAATGGCCACATTGATATTCATGGGATAAACGGTTTGTAACTGAACAGCAACACCCTGCTAATGTAAATTTCATACACAGCTTCCAAAAGGTTAAACAATGCTGCTTCACTCTACTGTGCCCAGAAAGCAAATGACAGCAAGAGGCTCAACCCTGGTGCCAGGCTGGGCTAAGTCCTTAAGCAGAAAGTTCTCCCAGCAATAAGGTCTTGCTCTCTGCTTAGGAGAGATGGTCCATGCCCTTTAACAGAGTTCCCTGAAAACTAATGACTCAGTGCACACACACATACAACACCCACTCAACTTTCTGGACTCAAAAGTGAAGATGGTGGTAGAGGATGGGGAAAGCAGAGATGGAATTATTTGCATGTTTACTTTATTAATATGTATTTTTAAACAACTTTAGCAAATATGCTTGCTGCATATCATTGTCCTCTCTCACTCGTCCTCAACTTAGCATGCTGACTCCACCTCCTCTCATTCAATCAATTTGTATTGAGTGCCTACTGTATGATAAGCACCCCTAAAGGTAGTAAGGGTATAACAATGAAGAATTCAGTTAACTGCTTTGCCCCCAGGAAGTTTAAATTCTTGGAGAAGCTGACATTAAGCTTAGTTTGGACTGTGTTGAATGTTATGGAGAAAACTAAAATGAGGTGATGGTATAACAAGAAGAAAGATGGGAGGTGATGGTATAACAAGCAGAGAGATGGGGGTGGACCATTTGGTGTATAAAATATAGAGAATGAGTTGTGGAGACCTCCATAAAGAGGGGATATTTAAACTAACAATAGGATGACCAGCAGGGGTCAACTATCTAAAGATGTGTAAAGGCCCCAGGCAGCAGGACTAATCTTGCATGTTCAAGGCTAGGTAGGAGGCTAGTGTGTCCAGAAAGAGTGAGAGTGGAAAAAGTGATGATCAGGGACTGGGTAGTGGAAGGCCTCATAACCATTCTGGGTTTTATGGTCCATACAATAGGGAAGCAAAGAAGGATTTTAATCAGGAAAGCACAATGATCTGATGTAGACTTTGAGAAGATCAATTTGATCATAGTGTGTAGAACGGACTGTAGAGAAACAAGATTATAGACAGAGAGATGCATCCAGAGAGGATTAGAACAGACCAAATGACAGAGAATGGTAGCTTGGACCAGCAGACTATTGTGTGCTTGTGCACAGACTCTACTACAAATATGTCCAAGCCAGAGGGCAAATGGGAGTCAAAATCTAGCCTTCACTCATCTTGCCAAGCCCTGGAATCCAGCTAGACAAGGGCTAATGCAGGCTGAAAGGGGAACCGCTTTGACAATTTGTCCATTCCAAGGGAACACCTTTTTCCCTATACATGGAGTTGACTTATCAGCTTGGGGAGCCCCTTAACCAGGATAGCCCCAGTACAATGGAGAGAAGAGCTTCAGTGGAGGAAATACCATAAAAAGTGACCTGAACAGAACTTGGTAATGAATTCAATTGGAGGTGAGTGGAAAGAGAAAAATTTAAAGTGACTCATAGCTTTTGGCATTGAGTATCAAAGTGAGTTGTTCCACTTACTGAGATGGGGAAGTCTGGAAAAGAAGCACTTTGTAGTGCTAAAAAACCAGAAGTTTTCTTTCAAACACATTAATTGAACTTTCCATTAGACATCAGATGAACAGTCAGGTAGGAGAGAGTTTGGAAATAGAGGAGAGGGCTAAAATCAGTTGGAAGGCGGTAACAATTAGAGGTCAGACAGAAGAAAGGAGCCAGCAAGTTTCATGCTTGACTCATTTAGCCTCTAACATGCACTTATGCAATGAAACAGGACATGGAGACCATTTGTTCCAGAAATGGCTGCCTGGCAGGTGGAGGCTGGGTGGTGCTCACTCAACATGTGTTTTATAGTTCATTTTCAATCAAGGGCTCCCATATAAATCCAGACAGTAGATCATCTACAAATTTAATTAACTGTATTTTTGCAGAATCTCAATTTGACCATAAAAATTTAATGCTTAATATAGTTTAAGGTTCAATGGCCTTTCTTTTTACAAGGAGACAAATGAAATGGCCACAGATTAATTTTTCCGGTCATCCCCAATATATCAGGGTTATGAAGACAACTAGAAGAGTGGATATTACAAGTCTAAGCCTGAATATTGGATAAAATAAAGGATTCAACTATCTTCTACTAAACTTTCCTTAAACAAGAATTATTTACTTGTTTGCTCAGAGTAACATCTAACTAGTGCTTCCTGCAGCTAGTCTCAGAAGCCAAGTAGCTCATACCCAGGTGGAACGACTGCATCACCTTCTAATACCCTTTGCCTTTGGGTACAGACAGGTACTATGTGCAGTTGCTATTAATAATGAAAACAAAACACTCTGCAATAATTTTGGCCAGAGCCATAAATATTTATAAGGACCAGGGTGAATTCATTCACATTTTTAGATCTGCTAATTTAAGGAGAGTTGTCATGAGAACATTGGACCAAGATTTCAGTCTTGCTCTGTCGTTTGCTAGTTGTGACTATGGGCAAAACAGTTACCATCAGTTTCTTCAGCTATAAAAGGGGGATAGGAATGCCTAATCTGGCTACTTCACAGGGGCATTGAGCAAATTAAATGAAACAAGGGTATGTAAATTTACCTGACATTTCTATTGCTAGGAAAAGTGAATTCAGGTACACTACAAACTCAGGTTTGTATCTGACCTTATCATTGCTGGAATAATCAGAAATCAAATCAGTATCTGATACTGACACAAAACAAAGTTTAGGACACAGTATTTGATCAACAGATATTCGTTTCTTTCTGTCCATGCTTCCTCCATTGCTCACCAGAAGAGCATACAGAGATTAGTTAGTTCAAGCTTGCTTCAGATATGAGGAAAACAAAGCCCAGGGAGGTGAAATGGCATACTTCTGGTTTCACACTAAATGTCTCTCAGCCCAACTTTTCCCATCTGTTAAGTAAGAGATTAGAATAGATAGGTCATTTAAAAACCGTGTTATATGGCAGATCCCACCCACAGCAGGGGAGAAGGAGACAAAATATGGCTCCATTCACCCAGGGCAGATCTGCTTTCAGGGTACTATATATTCTAGTTCTGCATAAGATGAATTAGAAAAGAGGTCTGCTGCTAACAAAAACAACATATTTTAAGCAACTCTTAGGTTATGAGAATCGACACACTGGCTTGGCGATTGCAGACTCTTTGAGGGCGAGAATATTGTTGAAATGTTAATATCTCCAGGCAGGGCACAGCTCTACAATTCACCTGGTCCCCTCAGCTTTCTTTTGCCTTATACCGGCCTATTTCATTCAATCAACTTACCTGCTGAGTCCCAGAATCGCCCCCCTCCTCGCCATCACCATATTTTAAAATCGTGCATAAAATCCTATGGTTCACTTGCTTAAGTTCTTATTTCCATACTTAGGATGCCAATATGGCTGTTATGAAATATAATACCAGTGTATTATACATAGCAGTGTAAGCAGTCTAGGGCTAATGTGGCAGTTCCATGGTATCTGGGAATAATATACTTCCTGGCTTGTTGTCCTGCCATTCTTAACCTGCCATTAGGCATCCTTGAGCCCAGATAAAGCTCAAGATTGGTAAAGAGAAAAGAGGAGAATGTGTACTGGGAGACAGTTGTGGGTTTATGCCAAATTTTTCCTATTAAATTTTAAATTATGGGAGCGCCTGGGTGGCTCAGTCGGGTGAGTGTCCGACCTCGGCTCAGGTCATGATCTCACAGCTCATTAGTTCGAGCCCCATGTCAGGCTCTGTGCTGACAGGTCAGAGCCTGGAGCCTGCTTCAGATTCTGTGTCTCCCTCTCTCTCTGCCCCTAACCCACTCGCATTCTGTCTCTGTCTCTCTCAAAAATAAATAAACATTAAAAAAATTTTTTAATTATGAGGGCAGAGGCCATGAGATAAACATCTGCATACCCTACATGATGCCCAGTTATGTGCAAAATTTGTGCAAGTAGCTGCATAACACTCATATACAGTAAGAAGGAAATTAATAGATAAAGGAAAGATCTAGGAAAAGCAGGTTGACTAAATGGGAGAAATTTAATTTTAGACATGATTAACTTGAATACTTGCTAGGCATTAAGTGGAGAGGTCAAGTTGACAATTGTTTAGACAATCTTCAGTGTGAAGCAAAGACTTGGCTAGGAATGCAAATTTGGAGGAATCAACATACAGATGAGATCTAGAGATTTAAATGAAATTTTAGGGGAATGGGTGTAGATAGAGTAAAAGCTCTAAGAACCAGATGCATGCACATTGAGAGGTTGAGGAGATAAGAAGAAAGAAACCAAGGAGGCTGAGAAATACCCTTTATAGTATTAGAGAGACCTGTTATTTCAGATACCAAGTGAAGGGTTTTAAGAAGGTGGTTGGTAATGATCAATTGTGTCAAATACTGCTAATAAGTAGAAAATCAGTAATCAAAAAATGAATATGAGATTTAGCAAGAAGTCATCAGCCATTGATCATTAATGGAACAGAATGTTACAAGCAAAAGCATGATTGGAACAGACTCGGGAAAGAATCAAAGGAGAATTTTGCTGTAAAGGGAAAAAAGTGGAGTGTCAGCTGACAGGGAAACAGAGGGGGGGCAAGAAAACTTTTTTTGGTTAAGATGTGAGAAATACTAGCCTATTTCATTTCTAATAGGAATGATGTATTAAAGAGATAAAATTTAAAGATATGGAAAAGAGGGAATAATTGTAGCAATGTCCTTTAGTAGATGAGAGGTGATTGGATTTCTTATAGAAGTGAAAGAACCAATACTTAGGTAGGGGCATGGACACTCCATCCTTGGTCATAGTTGGGAAGGCACAGTACATGGGTGTCCATGCTGGCAAATGAGTAGATATGATGGAGGAGTGAGTGAAGATCTTTGCTCTTACTTCAACTTATTTCAGTGGAATAGGAACGAAATCGTCATTGAGAATGAGGGTCAGGAGGAGGTATTGGAGCTTTTGAAGAAGAAAATGAGATATAAAATGGTTATCTAGAAATGGGAGAGTGAATGGACCGAGATTGTATAGTATGCTTGCCTGGCAGCATCAAGAATCCCCTAAAGATTTATGCTCATGAATTTAAAATGAACCAAATCAGACCAGTTATGTGTTTTATTCAAGCCACATTCAACTGTACAGATGCAGGCACAAGGTAATGAAAGTGAGTCAAGGGTAATGTGAAAGGTAATGACTGATCTTGGAATTTAGGAAGGAAAGTGAGGTCATTTTGATGATAAAGTATAGTGAAAGGCAGTAAGATTAATAAACTGAATGTCCAAGTGGGCTTGAAGGACTATTGGGGTTGAGAGGTAGAAGTAGTGAGCAGAAAGATGGAGACAGTGGTCAGAGAGTGAGTTATAGGAAATTAGGATTTTTAGGATTAGGCTTAGGTTATAGGAAATTAGAAAGGGGTACAGTCATTTGTAACGGTACAGGCTGGAGTAGGGCTGGGTAAATGACCAACCAATCGATGAAAAGGAAGCCTGGAACTAGGACAAAAATCACACTTCTCCTAGGTCTTTACCCCAATTATCAAGGCCTAAGACAAGCCTCTGCTCTTGGAATAACACCCAGCTCCTCCACAAGTCAGTCGTCAAGGTCAAGATGAGTGTGCATAGCAGGGATTAAGAAGAGACCAGTGCATGAGGACTAAAATCCCTTAAACCCCTACCCCCATTCCAAGTGTTAAGAGGGAACTCCAAACCCTCTGATACACGTAGCTTTGCCAATGTTAAATGCTTTGAATCCACCAACCTGAATCGTACCATGCTATTCATTAGACCATTACTACACAGAGCCCCAAACCATCCCTCATCTTCCATATTCTAAACTTCATGTGGTTCTGCAGATCGCCTGTTTTGCCCTCAATATCCCATTCATTGTATTACTCTATGTGTAAGATCTGGCTCTCTCCTAAGAATAAAGATGCCCTAGGTGGCTCTTTTTTCCCCATACTTCTTGACCAGTGGGCATAGAAGTAGGGTTGTCTTTCTCTTTGCTTCTTATTGTGGCTTCCAAACAATTTCCCTTCCTTCCACTGTTGAAAAAATAAACAATGATCAAACCTCATGTTATCAGATTATACCAAACATTATCTCTACCTGATGCTATCATCAAACACCCCTACGTCACTTCCTAAATTCTCCAACACTTTCAGTTCCTGGCTCACTGTCATTTTCTTCATTGCTATTCCTGCCTTAGCTCATGCAACTTTAATATAAATATGAATGAATTATGTAGCACTTAACTTTCTTAATTCCATGGTCTACTACTCTCCCTTTTGTGTATTCATCCACCAGTTTTAGCTACTCACTCCCACGAGTACACCTAGATCTGGTCACTACCTCTGTTAGTGAAGTCTGTAAAGGTTCTTAAACAGTATGCTTTACTGCCTTCCCCTTGACATTCATGAAAAGGATGTGGACCTATGAATTTGATCCATGTTCTAATTTAGACTTCTCTACTGACTGTCTGAACTCAAGCAAGCTCAAACTTTGACTTAATTTTTTATTGGTAAAGGGAAAATAATATCGCTTTCTTCACAGGGTGGTTTTAAGGATTAGATGACATTATATATGGTAACCCATAAAAGTATGACTTTTTTGCTACCTTTTGTACTGAAGAGGGAATATGACACACTGCTCAAGAACATAGATACTGCAGGTTGACTGCCACAGTTCAAAGCCAAATTCTAGTGCTTTAGTCACAAGATCTTGAGAAAATTTCTTAGTTGTTTTCTGCCCTTGTATCCATATCTGTAAAATGAGGATAATAACCGTACCTGCATAAGATTGTATGCCAGAAAATGAAAATACTAACTTGAAAAGATACCTGCACCCCTATGCCATTGCAGTGTTATTTACAATAGCCAAGACATGGAAACAACCTAGGTATCAGTCTAGGAAAGAGTGAATAAGATGAATAAAGAAGAATAAAGTACACACACACAATGGAATATTACTTACCCACAAAAAAGAATGAAATCTTACCATTTGCATAGCATGGATGGACCTTGAGGGATTTATGCTAAAAGAAATAAGTCAGACAGAGAAAGACAAATACCATATGATCTCACTTCTTTGTAGAATCTAAAAATAACACCAAAACTGAGCTCAAAGATGCAGTGAGTGTATTAGTGGATGCTAGAGATAGGCATGGGGGTTAGGTAAATGGATAAAGAGGGTCAAAATGTACAAACTACCAGTTACAAAAAAAAATAAGTCATGGGGATTTAAATTCTAACTTGGTGACTCCCGATAATACTGTATTGCATATTTGAATGTTGCGAAGAGAGATCTTAAAAGTTTTCATCACAAGAAAAATTTTTGTAACTATGTATGATGAGAGATGTTAACTAGACTCACTGTGGTGATTATTTCACAATAAACACAAATAGCAAATCATTATGTTGCCCACCTGAAACTAATGTAATATTATAGGTCAATTATGCCTCAATTATGAAGAAAAAAAAGAGCGTATGTTAAGGATTAGCAAACCACAGCCACAGGTCAAATGTCTGCTTTTATAAATAAAGTTTTATTGGAATGCAATCACACTCATTTAAGTATGGTTTCTGCTTTCCAGTTCCAACTGCAGAGTTGCGTAGTTGCAACGGACACCATGTGGAATGCTAATTCTAAAACACTGACCATATTGCTCTTTATAGACGTTTGCAGACCGCCGGTATACCCCATCATTTAAGAGTCTAGTACGTGTAAGCTTCTAATTAGCAATAATATATTTATTCTATGTAAAAGTCTATTTCAAGTTGTTCAACAATTATGGAAGATACCGGGTGTGGCAGGGCAAATAGAATAAACCACTTGCATTGTAAAGTTCTGTAGTAAAACTCTATTGCACATAGCCCTGTACAGAAGCTCAGAGTTCCCTGGGGTCAGTGGCAGAATTTTTACATTGGGCATAGGGCTCACTTGGACTTTTACTGGATTTGCATGTCACTGCTGATGTTGTGACCAGCGTACCTCATGCCAAGGACAAAATATACTTCCAAGGCTATCATTTACATAAGATGCCTAACTGAACCCAAGATTTGCACAGCAAGTCGGGGAGGATAAGCCTACTAGTTAAACTAAGAAGTTCTCACAGAATACAATCATTCAAAAATAGTTTATTATATGTCTCTGGCCACTTTAGAAGCTGAATAATGCATTAAGAGAATAATAAAGGATGTCTAAATGGTATCTTCTACTTTATTGGATAAAATGCATAGAAATAGATTGTTGTCTTGAGTTGTACAAGGAAATTAAAGCACTTTATAAAAACGTGCTTATGTGCCACACATTGTAACACTTGAAAACAAAACAAAACAAAACGTGAACTTTAATACTTCGAATTGCTTCAATGCTTCTACTGGATATAACACATAGTATTAACTAGCACCAGCACTTACATGAAATGCATTCCCTTATTCTGTGTATTAACTCATGACAAAAGGCCCAAAGGTTTTCTCAATAAAGTTGGGAAACCAGAAGACTGTTAATTGTAGAGATGTGGTAGAGTGGTTACCAGTCAGGTTTAGCTGAACACCTCAGGCTTGAATGCCAGCGTTGGTCACTTACTCCCCTACGAAAGGAAATAGGATGATTTCAATGTCTTTATCCTCCCTCTATTAAGTAGTCATGAAGACTCAATGAGGTGATGAATTTAAAGCACTTAGCACAGAGTACTATGCTAAATGAAATAAGTAAAAGAAAAAAAAGATACCATATGAACTCACATGTAAAATCTAAAAAACAAACAAACAAACAAACACCAGAAACAGACTCATAAATACAGACTGGTAACTCCCAGAGGAAAGGGAATAGGGGGATGGACAAATGGGTAAAGGAGATTAAGAAGTATAAACTTCGAGTATAAAATAAAGAAGTCATGGGGATTAAAAGTATGCGTAGGGAATATAGGTCAATGTAGTTGCAATAATATTGTACGGTGACAGATGGTAGCTATACTTATCATGGTGAGCACTGTGTAATGTATAGAATTGTTGAATCATTGTTGTACTTCTGAAATTAATATAACATTTGTCAACTCTAATAAAAATGGGGGGCACTCTGCACAGTACCTGTTGCATAAGTTCTCAAATGTCAGCTGGTCATAGTAGCTGTTGTCATTGCCATTGTATTGTAAAAATTATAAGACACAGAATTACAGGCCTTTGGAGACGAATTTCAGTTATGGATGACTTCATATCTAGTATGGCTGAGGATTCTAAATCCACAGTCAGTATTGTTTGATAAACCGGAAAATAAAAGGATTAACACCTAATAGACCTTAGCATTCCTGAAAACTAGATTTACATCAAAGTTTAGGTGTTTGGTGTTGACTTTCGTAAGAGTTTGTGTCTATTTATTTTTTTTTAATGTTTATTTTAGAGAGAGAGAGTGTGAGCAGGGGGGAGGGGCAGAGAGAGAAAGGGGCACACAAACTGAAACAGACTCGAGGCTCTGAGCTATCAACAGAAAGCCTGATGCGGGGCTCGAACTCACAAACTATGAGATCACAACCTGCACCAACACTGCATACTTAACTGACTGAGCCAGCCAGGTCCCCCATAACAGTATGTATCTAAAGAAAAATACCACTCTTTCTAAAAGCCTAAGTAAACTTTAGTTATTATTTAATGAAATACAGCCTTTTATAGAGATAACTGCATCAATGGATCTTAGACATTCTCTAAAAAAAGCTCCATATAGGAAAACACTATTAGAGGTTAAAATAAAATGATAATTGAAAGATCTAATTAAAATTCCATATCTGAATATTATGGAATTGTTTTTGGCTTTTGTTTTAATGGAGATATAATCCACACATAAATTTTACCCTTTGATTATGTACAATTCAGTTGTTTTTAATAGGCTCACAAAGTTGTGCAACCATCAACCACTCTATAATTCTGGAATTTTTTTTTTTTTGAGAGAGAGACAGACAGCAAGCAGGGGAGGGACAGAGAGTGAGGGAGACAGAATCCCAAGCAGGCTCTGCACTGCCAGCACAGAGCCTGATGTGGGGCTTGAACTCACAAACCGTGAAATCATGACCAGAACTGAAGTCAAGAGTCGGATGCTTAACTGACTGAGCCACCCAGGACCCCCTATAATTCTGGAATATTTTTTTCATTCTACAGAGGAACTCCATACCTATTAGCAACCACTCTCCAGAATGTACATGTAGACACTGTTTATTTTTTAGTGCATGGTAATAGTATTATGATTATTTTAAAGAGTTCCTATATTTTGTGATATATCCTAAGATAAAGATAAAATTACATGATATCTGGGAATTGTGCAAAATAATCCACAAGTGAAGATATAGTTAAGACAAGATTAACCATGTGCTAACAATTTTAATTCAAGATCATTATTTCTATTTTAGTATTTGTTTGAAACTCTCCATAATAAAAAAAAAAAAAAAAACTTAAACAAATATAACACAAAAATTTCAGGTAAGAATTTTAACCAAATCTACCTAAGACATACTTTTCTGATATAAGTCTTTAACACTAAAAATAATTAGAATAAGGACTCTCAACTACAAAAGATGAAATAAAAATATTACATTCCCATGTCACATAAACATGAAACATTTTATCTTTAACCAGTTCTTATTCAATCTTTGTGCACCCTTTTATCAGTGTCTTTTGTAAGTCACATGCAGTTTTGGAAGTAGCATAATAATATAGGAAACTGTCAGTAGCATAAAGCTTCTCCATTCAGAGAAGCATTGACTTTTGATTAGAGATATTTAGTCCATTTACATTTAATCACTGATGATTGGATTTAAATATACAATTTTCCTAATTTTTTATTTCACCTGTTCTAGGTTCCCCTTTTTCTCCTTTCATACATTTTTTTAAAATCAAATATATTTTTATTATTCCACTTTTTTTCTCATTTGTTAGTTTTCCCTGTTCATTTAGCACCAACCTTAGAGATGACAACATTCATCCCTAACTTACTGAGTTTAATGTAAATTAATTCATGTTACTATTTCCCAGATAATACAGAACTTTTGAACACTTTATCTCTATGTCTCTCCCACATTTTACACTAATGTTGACATGTATTTTATTTCTATTTTAAACCCCATAAGCCATTATTATTGTGGTATATAGTCAATATTCCTGCAGATTTACCCACATATTTATCATTTTTGTTCTTAATTTTTTCCTATATTTCTAGGCCTGTAAGATTATATTCTATATTTCTTAAGTTTTTTAGTTTCTCTTTTAGTATAGGTTTCCTAGTGATGAACTATCTCATTTTTTATTTGAAATGTCTTTATATTTGACTTCATAATTGAAGCATATCTCTGATTCTTCAATGGGTATAGTTAATTTTTTAGCACCTTAAAGATGTCATTTTATTGTCTTTTGGATTTATTTAGGTCCCTGGATACTTTCATGATTTTCTCTGTGTCATTGGCTTTTAGTGATTTTACTATGATGTGTCTAAGCATGGTTTTCTTTATATTTATTCTGATTGTTCGAATCTGTGGTTTGACATGTTTAATCTCTTTGGAGAAATTTTCTGCCAATATTTTTCAAATGCTTCTTCTGCCCCTTTCTTACCTTCCCTCTCTTTCTATCACAAGTATGTTAGACTTTCCACATGTCTTATGTCTTTTCTCTATTTTCTATCTTTTTTTTTCCTCACCGTAGCTGAGTGTGGATTTATTTTTTAATATCTTTCAGATGAGCTATGTCTAATCTGGTATTAAATCTATCAATTGTGTCCTTGATTTCACTTACTGTAACTTTCAATTCTAGTATTTCTATATGATACAGAAACGAATAAATCCAAGTTTTTGATGAAATTTCCCATATTTTAAAGTCTGCACCTAGTACCACCCAATCTCTGGATCACCAGTCTGTTTCTATTGTCTATTTTCTCACTTGGATCTCTGGGTAATGTTTTAATTCTCCAGAAAAGAGGTGGTTTTTTTTTTTTTGTTTTGTTTTGTTTTTTTAAGTCTCTGGGAGGTAACTAAACCTTCCCACCTTCACCCAATAAAGAACTAAGTAAATCAAAGTAGAATTTCATTCTTTGCAAAACTGATATATTTCTGCTTCATCTTTCCTCCTAGGGTATGGTCCTTCAGGGGTCCCAATAGAAAGTCTCAAGTATTTACTAAAGCACCTTTACCTTCACAGGTCCTGAATTACAGTTTTTATTCTCTGCAACATAAAGAGATTGCTGACAATTCTGCTTGCTTTTTAGTTTCTTTGCAGCTACACTTTGCAAGCTGGCAAACACTCCAAGGAGAAACAGGTACAGAATATTGGATTCATGATATTTTTCCATTTCTCTGAGATCTTGGCCTCTCAACTCCTAGCTGACTTATCAGCCTCAAAATCCAATTTTGTCTCACCATGCCCCTAAGATTGTTAAAAGCTCTACTCAGTTTCTCAACCTCTCTCCTCAAGGCAACTATGAATCAACAGATGCTTTGAGAAATAAAGCATCATAGAATGTCAAAACCCATTCAGTGTATTTCCCTTCTCTCTTGAATCCTGGCACCTCAATTCCTAGCTGACTTGGTAGTTCTCTGATTCTTTCAAGCATATTATTGTTTTTGTATTTTGTTGAGTTTTCTAGTTATTCTAGGCATGAGCAATGGATTGTTACAAACTATTCCTTTCAATCTAGAGACAGATCTTACATGTTTGGATGTAATAAAGTACATATATAAAGCAATGGGATAAGGGGACAGGGGAACAAATGAGGAAAGACAGAGAAAGGGGGAGAATCTCTAGAAGGTTCCATGCTCAGCACAGAGTCCAACACAGGGCTCAATTCCATGACCCTGGGATCATAACGTGAGCTAAAATCAAGAGTTGGATGCTAAACTAACTGACTGAGCCACCCAGGTGCCCTGGTCCTTAACTCTTAATCTCAGGGACTCTTTAATTTCTTTTTTTTTTTTTTAATTTTTAAATATTTATTTATTTTTGAGAGAGAGAGACAGAGAGACAGAACACAAGCAGAGGAGGGGCAGAGAGAGAGAGGGAGACACAGAATCTGAAGTAGGCTCCAGGCTCTGAGCAGTCAGCACAGAGCCCGATGTGGGGCTCGAACTCGTGAACTATGAGATCGTGACCTGAGCCAAAATCGGGTGCTTAACCCACTGAGTCACTCAGGTGCTCCTTTACTTTCTTAATTCTTAAAGACTGCAAAGAACATTTGTTTAGGTGGGTTAGATCTATTAACATTGACCATATTAGAAATTAAAACTATAATTCTAATTTTTTAAAAATATTTTAAGTGTTTATTAATTTTAAATAGCAATAATAAACTCATTACAGATTAACAAGTAATTTTATGAAAAAAATCTACTTTCCATAACAAAAAAATGGGTAGAAGAGTGGCAATGTTGTTCATTTTTGCAAATCTCTTTAGTGACTATATTAATAGGATAGAGCTGGATTGTCTGTTATCTGATTCTGTATTCAGTCTATTACCATATATTGTTTTGGTCGAAATATATGAAGAAAATGTAGGCTCACACACAGGTGAGGGTTAAAAAAAAGTTTCCATTATCAAACAAATTTATTTAAAATATCAATGTCTGCCTTAAAAAATACATCTGCATTTGCCTGATACTGTGCATATGAATTTTGCTATTGTTACTTTATATTTATTTATATAGATAAAAAGCAGAAGAGTGTTGTTTTAATAGTCTTTTCAGATAATTGTGGATTTCCTTCTTTGACAGTATACCTATACTCAAAGAGGAACAGTTTCTATCCATTCTGATACCCTATGTCTTTTGGTTGGCGCATTTAATCCATTTACATTCAGTGTTATTATAGAAAGATACAGGTTTAGAGTCATTGTGATGTCTGTATGTTTTATGCTTGTAGTGATGTCTCTGGTACTTTGTCTCACAGGATCCCCCTTAGGATCTCTTGTAGGGCTGGTTTAGTGGTGACAAATTCCTTCAGTTTTTGTTTGTTTGGGAAGACCTTTATCTCTCCTTCTATTCTAAATGACAGACTTGCTGGATAAAGGATTCTCGGCTGCATATTTTTTCTGTTTAGCACACTGAAGATCTCGTGCCAATCCTTTCTGGCCTGCCAAGTTTCAAAAGAGAGATCAGTCATGAGTCTCCCTTTATATGTGAGGTCTCCCTTTATATATGAGGGCACGTTTATCCCTTGCTGCTTTCAGAATTTTCTCTTTATCCTTGTATTTTGCCAGTTTCACTATGATATGTCCTGCAGAAGATCGATTCAAGTTACGTCTGAAGGGAGTTCTCTGTGCCTCTTGGATTTCAATGCCTTTTTCCTTCCCCAGTTCAGGTTAGTTCTCAGCTATTATTTCTTCAAGTACCCCTTCAGCACCTTTCCCTCTCTCTTCCTCCTCTGGGATACCAATTATGCATATATTATTTCTTTTTAGTGTATCACTTAGTTCTCTAATTTTCCCCTCATACTCCTGGATTTTTTTATCTCTCTTTTTCTCAGCTAAAGAGGAACAGTTTCTTAAACATTAGTTGCAGTGTAAAATCTTAAATTATATCAATGAAAGTTTTTTACTTTGTCACATTTAAATCCAGTGGTCTATTTTGCACTTCAAGTGGATTTTTTACTCATGGATGATTTGTTAACATTAGGCACCAGTCATCTGAGAAATATTGGTTGACCAAACTATACAGACCATTTCAATGTTGAAATATTTCATTATATAAAGTTAAAAAGCACACTCATTAATATTACCATCATTCTTATCCTAGAAGTCTAACTACTGAGAATCTATCATATTTGTGGTGTCAGAAACATGCTTGTCAAAACTTGATTTGTATCAATGGCAATAAACACTGTCAATATGTTTTTTTGAGTAACAGGCTCACTTCTTTTTTCATTTTTAAGACAATATTTACCAAATAATCATAATTGAAAAATAATAGCTGTATGGTATTCTCTCAAGAATGGTATTCCATGAAATCAGCGGTCAGTTCAGCCTGCAACCCAATAACATACATGTTTTTGATATCCAGCAAAACTGTTCTATGCATGTTACCATTTTTTACATACGTATATATGTATACAATATACATATAATCAATCATCATTATTCACAGATTTTTATTTGTGAACTGCTTACTCACTAAAACTTATTTGTAACTCCAAAGTCAATACTTGTGCTGCTTTCATGGTCATTCAGACATGCACAGTGGGGTGAAAATTTGGGCCATCTGATGTACATATTCCCAGATGGGCAGGAACAAGGCAACACCTGTCTCAGCTGTCATAATGTAAACAGGTATCCTTTCACAGTCTATTTACTGCCATGTTTTTGCATTTTTATGCTTTTTGTTGGTGATTTTGCTGTTTGAAATGGCCTCAAGCATAAGGTGAAAAATCTCTGGTATTCCTTAGTACAAGAAGACTGTAACACGACTTATAAAAAAAAAACCAAAAAAGCAAAAAAACTAACCAAACAAACATATGTGTTAGACAAGCTTCCTTCAAGCATGAGTTATAATTCTGTTTTCCATGCGTTCAATGTTTATGAATCAGTAATACATATTAAATAAAGTGTCTTTAAACAGAAAACACATAAAACAAGTTTATATACTGATTGGTTGACAAAAATGTGATGAGAGACTCACAGGAATCTAATATTGGATTTCCCCTAAGAGCAATGGCACAGTGTTCACTAACTCATCTTTATAATAACTTTATAGAATAGAATTATGGCAAATAATGAGCATGAATTATATATACATATGCATATATGTATACATGTGTATAATATACATTATACACATGTATATATGTATACATACATGTGTAGTTGTAAAGATTTTAATGATTACTAAAGAGGATTTGGTGCCACTGCCTCCATTGGTTCTAAGGCACCAGTTTTTATACCATTACTTTTGTACCATCAGTACGAAAGGCAAATGCTATAGAAAATAACATCTTAGTATCATTATGAAAATATTGTGATATTCCCCAAGGGTTAAAAAAAAAGTTTTCATTATCAAACAGATTTATTTAAAATATTAATGTCTGCCTTAAAAATACATCTGCATTTGCCTGATATGTGCATATGAATTTTGCTGTTGTTACTTTTTATACATCCATGGAAATAGAGTTTACAAATGCTTTAAACATTGCCAATTCCTCAGGATCGTAATAATAATTTGACAACAAATACTTACAAAATATTCGCGCCTTTTCTTTTTTTATTTGTTAGTGTTTTTTTTTTGTTAATTCCCATAATATTATTAACTGCTCTTATGGTATCTCTGAATTACATTTTTTTTTTTTTTCAACGTTTTTTATTTATTCTTGGGACAGAGAGAGACAGAGCATGAACGGGGGAGGGGCAGAGAGAGAGGGAGACACAGAATCGGAAACAGGCTCCAGGCTCCGAGCCATCAGCCCAGAGCCTGACGCGGGGCTCGAACTCACGGACCGCGAGATCGTGACCTGGCTGAAGTCGGACGCTTAACCGACTGCGCCACCCAGGCGCCCCTGAATTACATTTTTTGAGATAAATATTAAAGAGTTTATAGATTACCCATTTACACATTTTAAGGCAGAAGATGATTATATCCAGGGACGGACTTGAGGGAGTTATAAATGGAAGAGATAAACCTGGTTTGAGGTGATGGCAAAATAAAATTGTTAAAGGGAAGAGAGACATTTTTTATTTTTAAATTACACATATTATTGCCCAAAGGGAGGGACAGACAAATAGGTCACTTATATTGCTTTCATGTCTAAAGTATAATTTCATGGGAGAAAAAGAAAAAGGATTATGATTTATAAACAAAAGGGAAAGGATAGGTAATATGAATGGATAAAAGAGAAGATAAATTGGAAATATGGATTAAAAGTGAAGAAAGATTGAGGCAATTGTACAGGAGACCATCTTTCAATAAATCCTATCATTCCAGCCTGGTGGAGACTATTCTCTTACCCCTTCCTCATGTACCAGTTATTTTCTAAGGCTATTAAAGATGGGATTTGAATCTTTGAGGAGAAGAGGCTGCAAAAACACTGGACTGAGTTGATATTGCCCCTTGTAGGGCTCACAGAGTGCTCTTCAAGACTAAATAACCCAGACTATGGGAAAGGCACTTAAAGCCATAGAATGCATGAATGTTCATTCTTTCAATTATCCTGTAAAAATACTAATTATAGGGGCACCTGGGTGGCTCAGTCGGTTAAGCATCCGACTTCAGCTCAGGTCATGATCTCGCGGTAGGTGAGTTCCAGCCCCAGTGTCGGGCTCTGTGCTGACAGCTCAGAACCTGGAGCCTGTTTCGGATTCTGTGTCTCCCGTCTCTCTCTGACCCTCCCCCGTTTATGCTGTCTCTCCCTGTCTCAAAAATAATAAATAAACGTTCAAAAAAATTACTAATTATAGAGTAGGAATTAAGGAAATTTCGTCTTCTCTCTTTGAAGTTTTAAAGAGAGAGAGAAAAAAAAAAGAAGGAACAGTGGGGCATCAATTTGACCTCGACTCTGCAGCCCAAAGTTTCACAGTTTCCCAATCATGGGAAATAAACTAGCTCTGGCCACACGGACTTGAGCCAAGCACAAGTCAAGGACACATGCTGGCTAATGGTAGACTGTGCAGTTGTTACTCTCTGGGTATTTTCCAAATTCCTTCAGTTACTGCTAAACACTTAGTATAAATTTGCCTCGGTTGTACGGGGTTGGGGGGTGGGAGGTAGGAGAGTCTAAGCCCACAGTTAACGCAGAAGACAGTAGGCCCGCTCTTGAGCTTGAGAAATGATAGCAGCAGCAGTCACTGGTGGATGAAGGTAGACCCAGTGGAACCATGATACGTTGAGGGCCACCAGCATCACAACCAGCGATGTAGCTGTTTGGGAAGGAGGACAACATGGCAGAACCTAAAGACTTATTTCTGAGTAGGAGGCCTGGGTGGCTCAGTCCGTTAAGCGTCTGACTCTTGATTTCTGCTCAGCTCATGATCTCACATTTTGTGGGCTGAGCACCATGTTGGCCCTGCACTAATGATGTGGAGCCCGCTTGGGATTCTCTCTTTCTCCTTCTCTCTCTGCCCTTTCCCCACTCGAGCTCGCTCTCTGTCTCTCAAAATAAATAAGTAAACTTAAGAAAATCATTAAAAAAGATGTATTTCTTCATAAATGCGGAAAAAGATGCAGGCTTTTTGAGAATTAATTTTAAGCAGCAAAGCAAGTAGGTGATCATGTTACATAAAAGCTATTAACTTCCTTAGTAGCTCTAGGGTCAGCAGGTTAAAAGACAAACTTGGGCTAAATTTTAATGTTTATGTTTCCTAAAAATTGTCTTTTAATTAGTGTTTTGAGACTTTCCTCTGAAATCAGCAAGTGATACAAGAAAGAGGGGCCTTTTATTTGTTACAGAAACATTGCCTATTGCTTAGTTCACTATTCTACCCCTTCTGCGGGACTTGCCCTAGAGGATGTTTCCCATTAATATCTTGGCTTTGTCCTTTCTCTACTAGTTTTACTAAAGCCAGGATTAGTCTAGCCCAGTATAACACACAGCCCTGTGTGAAATTGTAACTTTATTTCTCCAACTTTGAAAATGGCTAGCAGCCCTTATCAGAAATAAACACCTCCTACTGCAGACAAGTAAAGTGATTGAGAAACCCATAAAAAGCCAAGGAAACAAAGCCCAATGAAGTTAAAACAAATTTTGGTGCTAGGTCTCCATTGATCTCAACAGTAAATACAAAAAGCAAACATGTTTATCGGCCCTCTTTTGATTATAAGTCAGTATTATCGCACTGTTTTCACATCTAATAGTACCTTCTTACTTGAAATCTTCCAGTAAAACACTCAAAATGGGCATTTTTAGAGAGAGAGAGGCACAACTACTCAGATTCTAACTCATAAAATTGTGGGTTTTCTAGGGCTTACTTAGAATGATACCATACATGTGAATAATAGAGTTCTAAAAACCAAACTCCAGCTTTATAAAACACATGTTTAAATTTTGTTGGATAAAGAAAACAGGCATCTCCAAATTGGAACAAAATATTTGGAATGCTCTTTCAAGAAATAACAGTCTAGTTAAATATAACTAATTAAATAGAGCACAAAGACTCATTCCTATAATGTGATCACGTATTAAACTGCATTTCTATACCTGGCAGCAACAAAAAGTTTGAAAAAAATCATTTACCCTGAAAAAGAGAACACTTGTGATCATGATTGCTAATCATCAAATACTGTAAAACCCAGTAGCTAGAAAGTTAATACTTGATCTACGTAATCTCAAAGGTCTGAATTTAGATACTATCAGCAAAACCTACAGAGAGAAATATTTTGTCTAGAGACAAGTGAGGGTCCAAGTGTAGGATGAGCCTGAACTCACCTCCTACCCAGACACACCAAATCTACACTTAGATATAGCATAATTCCCCCTGAAGAAGAACTGAGGATTGATTGAACAGTCTGTACAACAGATGCTAGAGGGGCCACATAGAGAAGGGTGGGAGAGACAGAGACATGGTAATGAGAGGAACACCATCTCTCATGCAAGGACCTAAAGTAGGGAGGGATGTCACTGAGCCCATGCACAGAGTCACCCACCCTGGGCACAGTGAAAACAACAGTGGTTTAAGGAGCAACTAGACTATAAGTGAAGGAAATCCATTTACTAGCCCTAGAATGCCTGCCAAATGGGTTGAGAACTGCTGGAACTCTCTCCAGGGTCAGAGGCCCCAGCCAGCACAATATTTTATTTTCCATCCACCCTGATAATGTCAGCAAGAGCAGGACCCAGATGTTCTAGCTGGTCAGTTAGGGCCATCCCAGTATGCTCCAGGCCCCTCATCTGCCCCAACTCAACTGTCCCACCAAGGAAGCCCCAGCACAGTGTGCTCCAAGACTCCCCTGCTTGCACCTCACCCAGCCATTCCATCAAGGCAACCCCAGTGCAGTGTGCCTCAAGACTCCCCAGCCTACACCTGCTCCAACTCCAACTGTCCCATCATGGTGGCCCTGGCACAGCCACTGGCCCACACCCACTCCAGATGTCCTGTCACAATGGTCCTAGGACTGAATGCCCCCAAACACCAGAGCTAGGAACCGCTCTAGTTCCAGCCATCCAGTCAAGGTAGCTTGCATGTGGAGTGCCTGGGGACCCCACCAGCCCACATCTGCACCAGCTAGCTGGTCTGCCAAAGCCTCCAGGTACATCCAATCTACACAGGGAATAGTCCTACACAAGGCTACTTCTTCAAGACCAGAAGACGAAGCTCTCCCACCTAATGCATAGAAACAAACAGAAAGTCAAATAAAATGAGGAGACAGGGAAATATGTTCCAGACAAAAGAACAAGATAAAACCCAAGGGGAAGAGGGACCCAATGAAGTGGAGAAAAGTAATTTACCTGATAAAGAGTTAAAATTAAGGGCCATTGAGATCTACCAAACTCAGGAGGAGAAGAATGGAAGAACAGAGTGAGAACCTCAACAGAGTTAGAAAATATAATAAAAAAACAATTATAACTAAAGAACCCAATAACAAAAATTAAAAATACACTAGGAGGAATTAATAGCAGATTAGATGATTCAGGACAGATCAACTTTGTGGAAGACAGAAGAGTGGAAATCAGCCAATCAGAAGAACAAAACAAAACAAAATGTTTTTAAATTAGGATAGTTTAAGGAAAATCTGGGACAACATGAAGTGTGCTGATATTCATATTACAAAGATCCCAGAAGGAGAAGAGAGAGAGAGACCAAAAAAAAAAAAAAAAAAAAAATCTATGAAGAAATAATGGCTGAAAATTCCCTTAACCTGGAGAAGAAAACAGACATACAGGTCCAGGGAATGCAAAATTTCAACTAAGATGAACTCAAAAATATCCACACCTAGACATACTATAAACTAAAATGGCAAAATTTAAAGAGAGAATCTTAAAGGCAGCAAGAGAAAAACAATCATATACAAGGGAAATCCCATAAGGCTATCAGGTGATTTTTCTGAAGAAACTTTGCAGACCAGAAGGGAGTGGCAGGATATATTTAAAGTGTTGAAAAGGAAAAACTTACAATGAAGAATACTCTGGCTGGAAAGGTTATCATTTGGAATTGAAGGAGAGATAAGAGTTTCCAGATAAACAAAAACTAAAGAAATTAATCACCAGTAAACTGGCCTTACAAGAAATGTTAAAGGGTTGGTCTTCTTTAAGCAGAAAAAAAAAGCCCTTAACCAGAAATAAGAAAATATATTAAGGAAAGAATCTCACTGGTAAAGGCAAGTATATAGTAAAGGCAGTGGACCAGGCATTTAAAAAGCTAGTTAGAATATAGTAAAATCAACTATAACTACAGTAAGTAGTTAAGGGATACACAAAAAGATGTAAAATGTGATCTCAAAACAAAACGTGGTGGTGGTGGGGGTGGATAGAAATGTAGTGCTTTTAGAATGCATTTGAACTTAAACAACTGTCACCTTAAAATAGACTGCTAAATATATAGATCAATATATATAAACCTTACAGTAACTAAAACCCAAAACCCTATATTAGATACACAAAATAATAAAGAGAAAGGAACCCAAACACTAAAGAAAACCACCAAACCACTAGAGATGAAGAGAAGAAGAAAAACAATAAAAGACAACAGAGAAGAATTACAAAAAGAATCAGAAAACAATTAATAAAATGGCAATAAGTACATATCTATCAATAGTTACTTTAAGTATAAATGCACTAAATGTTCCAAGGAAAAGACACAGGGTGGCTGAATGGATAAAAATACAAGATCCTTTTATATGCTGTGTACAAAAGACTCACTTGAGATCTAAAGACATACACAGGAGTGCTTGGGTGACTCAATCAGTTAAGTGTCAGACTCTTGATTTTGGCTCAGGTCAGGCTCTCAGGTCATGGTTCATGATTCATGATTCATGGTCCATGAGGTTGAGCTCCATGAGGACAGCATGGAGCCTGCTTGAGATTCTCTCTCTCTCCCTCTCTCTCCCCAATCTTTGCTCTCTTTCTCTCTCTCTCTCAAAATAAATAAATAAACAAACATGAAAAAAATCTTAAAAACACACACTGAAAGTGAAGGGATGGAGAAAGATACCCCATGCAAATGGAAACAAAAAGAAAACTGAAGTAACAATACTACTTAAGACAAAATAGACTTTAATTTTTTTTTAATTTTTTAAAGTTTAATTTATTTATTTTGAGAGACAGACAAGGAAAGCGGGGGGTGGGGTGTGCAGAGAGAGAGAGTCCCAAGAAGGCTCTGCACTGTCAGCATGGAGCCTAATGCAGAGCTCAAACTAACAACCTGTGAGATCATGACCTGAGCCAAATCAAGAGCCATTGCTTAACCAACTGAGCCACCCAGGCACCCCTAAGACAAAATAGAGTTTAAAGAAGACTATAACGAAATATAAGAAAGGGCATTACATAATAGTAAAAGGATCAATCCAAGAATAGGAAATAGCATTCATAAATATTTATGGACCCAACACAGGATAATCTAAACATATAAAGCAAATATTAACAGACATAAAGGGAGACATTGACAGCAATATAATAATAGTAGGAGAATTTAATACTACACTATCAATGGATAGATCATTCAGACAGAAAAACAATAATGATACATTGGCCTTAAGGGACATTAGACTGGATGGACTTAATAGACATATACAGAACAGTTAATCCCAAAACTGCACAATAACTATCTTTTCAAATGCACATAAAACATCTTCTAGGAGAAATCACGTTAGTCCACAAAACAAGGTTCAAAAAATTCAAGAAGATAAGGATCATATCAAGAATCTTTTCTAACCGCAATGATATGAAACTGGAAATCAATTACAAGAAGAAACTAGGATAACACAAACATATGGAAAATAAACAATATCCTACTAAAAACCAAGGAGTTGATGAATAAATCAAAGAAAAGATAAAAAATACCTGGCAAGAAATGAAAATGCAAACAGAACTTTCGAAAATCTATAGGACACAGCAAAAGCAGTTCTAAGAGGAAAATTCATAGTGACATAAGCTTACTTCAAGAAACAAGATAAATCCCAAATAAACAATCTTACTTTACACATGAAGGAACTAGAAAAAGAAAAAAAAAAAAAACAAATTCCAAAGTTAGTGGAAGGAAGGAAATAAAAAGATCAGAGTGGGAATAAACAAAATAGAGACTAAAAGAAACAATAGAAAAGATCAATGAATCTAAAGCTCGTTTGCTGAAAATACAAACAAAACCAATAAACTTCTAGCCAGATTCATCAAGAAAAAAAGGGAAAGAGAGAGGGATCCAAAATAAAATTAGAAATGAAAGAGAAGTTACAACTGATACCCTAGATATATACAAAGGATCATAAGAAACTACTCAGAACAATCATTTGCCAACAAGTTGGTAAACCTAGAAAAAATAAATTCCTAGAAATACTCAACCTTCCAAGACTGAATCACAAAGAAATAGAAAATCTGAATAGACCTATTACAAGTAATAAAATTGAAACAATAATTTAAAAACTCTCCCAAACCAAAATTCAGGACAAGATTGATTGACAGGTGAATTCTACCTGTCACATAACCTTGGCACATAACCTTCCCACATTCTACCAAAAAATTGAAGAGGAAAGAATGTTTCCAAACTCATTTTATAAGGCCAGACTTACTCTGATGCCAAAACCAGACATACCTCCCCACAAACATACACATACACACACACACACACACACACACGCACACACAAATTTAAAAAAAAAAAAAAAGGAAAATGAGGGAAAAAATAAAATTACAGGCAAATATCCCTCATGAACATAGATGCAAAAATCCAGAAAAAATATTAGGAAACTGAATTTAACAATACATTTAAAGGATTATACATCACAATCAAGTGGAATTTATTCCAAGAATGCAATAATGGTTCAACACCCATAAATCAACCAACATGATACAACACATTTACAGAAGATAAAGAGTGTATGATTAACTCACTAGATGCAAAAAAAAAATGCATTGGACAAAATCCAAATTTTTTTCATGATAAAAACTCAACAACATAGGTATAAAAGGTACATACCTCAATAGAATAAAGGCCATATGTGACAAACCCACAGCTAACATCACACTCAATGGTGAAAAACTGAAGGCTTTTTCTTTAATATCAGAAACAAGACAACAATGCCCACTCTCACCATTTTTATTCGACATAATCCTAACCACAACAATTAGGCAAGAAAAAGAAATAATAGGCATCTAAAATGGAACAGCAGTAAAACTGTCATTATTTACAGACAGGATACTACCTACATAAAATCATAAAGACTCCACCACAAAACTATTAGAATAAACAAATTCAATGGAGTCACAGGGTACAAAATTAGCATACAGATATTGATTGTGTCTCTATACACTATTAATTAGCTATCAGAAATAAAAATAAGAAAACAGTCCAGTTTACAACTGTATCAAATAAAATTCCTAGGAATACATTTAACCATGGGGGTGAAAGACCTGTACACTGAAGACTATAAGACATTCATGGAAAAAAAAATGAAGACAATACAAATAAATGGAATGATATACAATGTTTGTGTATTGGAAGAATATCATTAAAATGTCCATGCTACCAATAGCAATCTACAGATTCAATCCAATCTCTACTAAAATTCCAATGGCATTGTTCACAGAACTAGAGCAAAGAGATCCAAAATTTGTATGCAACCATAAAACACCTCAAACAGACAAAGCAACCTTGAGAAAGAGCAACAAAGCTGGAGATATCATGCTCCCTGATTTCATAATCTACTACAAAGCTATGGTGATCAAAACAGTATGGTACTGGAGCAAAATCAGACCCATAGATCAGTGGAACAGAATAGAAAGCCCAGAAATAAACCCATGCCTAATATGGTCAATTAATTTACTATAAAGAAGCCAACACTATAGGATGTAGAAAAATGGTCTTTTCAATAAATAGAAAAGGATGAAACAATTATGGGTATGAAATAGAATATTTGAAATTCTAAGTTAATAAAAAAAATTTCCAGATATTAAACAAGACCTGAATTTATATATTCAAAAGGCCAATTCTGTATATGGAAAAATAGACAAAGAATGATCAACTAAAGTAAATGAATTCAATTCTCAACATAAAAGACAAATACAATAAAGGAAACAGAAGAAAGCAGAAGGAAAGGAAAAATAAACTATAAATCTTAAAATGCTGGTTTACAGAAAATATCAACAAAATAGACAAACCACTAACTCTCAATCAAGAAATAAAAAGAAAGACTGGGGGAAAAACAAATATAACAAATATAACAAAGTATAACAAAAAACAAAAGAAATCACAAGGGCGGTAGCAAGGCCTGAAATAGAAATTCTTAAAAGATCTTCAAACATTACTTCACACAACTTTACAGAAAATAGAAAATTTACATAAAATTGCTAGTTTCCAAGGAAAATATAATTTCCCAAAATTGGACCAGTAAAGTTAAAAATACTCAGGCAAATTTCTATAGAGGAAATTGAGGAAATTATCAAAGTCCTACCCTTCAAAAACACCAAGGAGTGGATAGTACAAGATGGCAGTGTAGGAGGAACCTGAACTCACCTCTTCCTACAGACATACCAAATCTACAACTTCATGTAGAATAATTCCCACTCAAAGTATAAACTCAAAACTAGCTGAACAGCTCCCTCCACAACAAGGGATAAAACAGTGTATCAAGATGGGAGGAGGGCAGAGATATGGTCCTGACAAAAACTCTATCCCCAATGCATCAACATACAATAGGAAGGAATCACAGAGGCTCAGAGCCTCTTCCCAAGTGAGGAGGAGTTTGCTTGTGCTCCATATGGATTATCCCAACCTTGGGGAAATGAGGCCCCCAAAACATATTGCTTTGGAAATCAATAGGACTCCTGTCCAGAGGACCCAGAGAGCTAGGAGGGATCTGAGATACTTCTTTTGAGGGTTTTGTGTGCTCTCAAAACAAAATAAACAAACAGAAAAATAAAAACCAAAATTCAGATACAGAAAACCGATCAGTGGTTATCAGCGGGGAAAAGAGAGTAGGCTAAAAAGGTGAAGGGGATAAATATGGCAATGCATGATAACCAGGCATATTTGCTGATCACTTTGTAACGTATACAAATATTGACTTATTATGTTGTATACCTGAAACTAGATGTTCTATATTGTTTTTTAAGAATAAAAAAAAGGAAAAAACAAACTCAGATGTTTCACAGAGGAATTTTATCGGAACTTCTACATCTGGATAATCACATTGTCACATAAATTATTCCAGAAGAAAAAAAAAATGAAGACTTCCCCCTTTTTTTGTTTTATAAAGGAAGTAACATTGATACCTAAATCTGATAAATACATCATAAGGGCATGACAAATATCATAATCCAGTTTCACTTACACACAAACACACACAAAAAGAGAACAAAGTATTAGCAAAAAGAACCCAACACTGTTTATAAAAATCTTCCAAGAATGGAAGATTATTATAATATTAGTTAATCCAATAATTTAAATTGCCGTCTTAATAGAGCTAAGAAGGAAAATAATATAAATGGATTAGATGTTAAATTTCAAAATAATCATTCAAATAGAATAGGAATTGATATATACTTCCTTAACATAATAATGTAGTTCAAAGCATACACCTGCGCGCGCGCGCGCGCGCACACACACACACACACACACACACACGCACACACACAGCTCCATCATAAACCATTACCTTACCTAATGGGGAAATATTAGAGGCACTCACAGTAAAATCAAGAAGAAGGCAGGAATGCCCAATGTCTTCAATACTATTAATTTGGAGGAATCAGTCAATACGATTGATAAAAGAAAGTAATGAAAAGCATAAGAAATAGAAAGAAATATAATTACTTCTTTCACAGATGACACAAGATGATAGTATAAATGGAAAGACCAAAAGGCTAAAAGATAAAATTAACACAAGCAATAAAATAATATAGTAACATAGTAGAATGTAAAATGGTCATTAAAAAAACCACAGCTTTACATTTGCAAGTGATATCCTGTTAGATGAAATGAGGAAAGGGAAGATGTCAGAATAGGATGTGCCAGAAATCCCTATCTTCACTTAGACAACAATTGCACAGGCAGAATCTGTCTGATGTAACTATTCTGGAACTGTGGAGTCTAGTGAAGGATTACAACTTTCAGAGAAAAGCTTGGAATGTAAATTGTGCCAAAACTCTGGCAATTTTAGCTCTTAGAAGCTTATACATAGTTTGCAATATCCAGGGTAGGCAAAAAGGACTTTGTCTTCCTAGTAGTTGGAGTCTGTGCTCTGATTACTTGCTGCTTCTGACCACAGAAGTACAGACCAAGAGGCAGGCACCCATTCATTTTTGCACTTCCTCCATTGTTGCAAGGACCTCTCTCCCTCCAACTGAAATGGACTTCCAGGGGATTTAAAGTGCTGGCACCCCACCCCACCCCCACCCTTTTGGGAGCTTGACTTTAAAGACTAAGACATTCAAAAACAACTGTATATATGGGAAGAACTAGAAAGTGACTGCACATCCAGGGGAAAACTCAAAACACTGGAGAAGACCTTAAGTTTACACCTCAGGCTGATCCTTGGCAAAGACACAGCCTACAACAACAACAACAACAATAACAAACAAGAAGAAACAACAGTAACACAAAACAGAAAACCCTGGGGAAGGGGGAGACTCTGGTTTCAGAGTTACCATGTTATAAATTCAAAAGTCCAGCTTCAACAAAAAACACCACAAAACATACAAAGAAATGGAAAACTATAGTCCGTCTAAAGGAAAAAATATAGACAGAAAATGTCCTTGAAAAAGACGTGATGGCAGATATACTAGATAAAGTTTTTTTTTAATGTCTGAAATATGCTCAAAGAAGTAAAGAATGATAATGGAGAAAATCAAGAAATTTAACGTGTGAACAAAATGAAAACATCAATAAAGAGACATAGAACCTAAGAAACCAAAAAGAAATCTTGGAGCTGAAAAGTACAATAATTGAAATAAAAAATTCACTAGAAATATCCAAAGGCAGATTTGAACAGGCAGAAGACAGTCAGTCAACTTGAATATAGGACAATTGAAATTCTTGAAACTGAATAACAGAAAGAAAAAAAGAATTAAAAGTGAACAGAGTCCATGGAACTTGTAGGACACCATTAAGTGGACCAGTATATGCACTGTGGGAGTTCCAGGAGGAAAGACAGAGAAAGAATGTGGCAGAGAGAATATCTGAAGAAATACTAACTAAAAATTCCCATATTTGATGAAGTGCATAAGCATCAATATTCAAGAAGCTCAATGAACTCCAAGTAAGATGAGTTCTAAGAGACTCACACTGAGACACATATAACCAAACTGTTGAAACACAAAGAAAGAATCTTAAAAGCAGGAAGAGAAAAGTGATTCATGATATGTAAGGGAGTGTCAATAATATTATCAAATTTCTCATTAGAAATTTGGAGACCAGAGGGCAATAGGCCCATATATTCAAACTGCTAAAAGAAGAAAACTGTCAATCAAGCGTCCTATCTTGCAAAGCTGTTCTTCCAAAGTGAAGGAGAAAATAAGAAATTTCCAGAAGAATAAAGGCTGAGAAATTTCTTACCACTTGACCCACCTTGCAAGATATGCTCAAAGGAGTCCTACAGGGTGAAATGAAAGGACTCTAGAGAGTAACATGTAGCTGTATGAGGAAATATAAGTTTTAATAAAGGCAAATATATGGGTAATGATAATAGGCAGTATTATAACAATTGTTTGTAACTTTTTGTTTTCTGTATGATTTCAGAGACTAAAGCATTTTAAAGAAACAATTAGCCTAAAAGCTAATATTATTATAATAATGGTTTGTAACTCCAAATTTTGTCTTCTACATAATTTAAGAGACTAATGCATTTAAAAGACTAGTTTATGTTTTGGGGCACACATGTATAAAGAAATAATTTTGTGATATCAAAGGCCAAAAGGGGTAAAGATGGAGATGTAAAGGAGCACAGTCTTTGTATGTTACTGAAGTTAAACTGCTGTAAATTCAAATTGGAGTGTTATAACTTGAGGACGTTAAATGTAATCTACATCATAATCACAATGAAAATATTTATAGAACATATAGCAAAAAAAATGAGAAAGAGATTTAAACATTTTACAACAGAAAATTAACCACAAAAGGCAGAACTAATGTAGCAATGGAGGCACAGAAAAGCTGCAAACATATAGAAAACAAATAGCAAAATGACAGAAGTAACCCCCTCCTTTTTAAAAAAAAATTTTTTTAACATTTATTTATTATTGAGAGATAGAGGAGAGGAGAGACAGAGCATGAGCATGGGAGGGGCAGAGAGAGGAGGAGACAAAGAAAGGAGGAGACACAGAATCCCAAGGAGGCTCCAGGCTCTGAGCTGAACTTGAACTCACAAACTCACAAACTCCCTATCAATTATTACTTCAAAGGTAGATAGATTAAACTTTCAGAGAAAGAGAAAAAGAGATTGAATGTGTGAATACAAACACAATATCCAACTATATGCTGTCTGTAGAAAGGTCACTTTAGTTTTTTAAATGTTTATTTATTTATTTTGAAAGAGAGGGAGAAAGGGAGAGGGCCTGTAAGTCGGGGAGGGGCAGACAAAGAGGGAGAGAGAGAATCCCAAGCAGACTCCAAGCTGACAATGCAGAGCCCTACTCAGAGCTACATCTCTCTTACAAACCATGAGACCATGACTCGAGCCGAAATTGAGTCAGACGCTTAACTGACTGAGCCACCCCAGTGCCCTGAGACTCATTTTAGATCTAGAGACACAACTCAGTTGAAAGTGAAAGGATGTAAGAAGACGTTTCATGCAAACAGTAACTAATACTAACTATACTAATATCAGAAAAAGATAGACTGCAATAACAAGGTTACAAGAGACAAAGGATGATATTACATATTAATAAAGAGTTCAATGCAGCAAGAAGATCTAACAGTTATAAATTTTTACACACTTAATGACCAACTGACAAAATATATGATGCAAACACTAACAGAAATAGTTCTAAAATCACAGTTGGAGACTTCAACACCCACTCTCCATATGGTTAGAACAACCAGACAGAAGATAAGGAAATAGAGGACTTAACGGTCAAACCAACTAGCTCCAACAGGAGCTACAGAATAACAGCATACACATATTTCCCAACTGCACAGGAAACATTCTCCAGGATAGATCATATACTAGGCTACACATTAAGTCTCAATAGATTTTAAACGTTAGGTAGGTACCATACAAAGTATCTTCTCCAATCACAGTGGGATGAAGTTAAAAAACAATCACAGAAACAAAACTGAGAAACTTGAAAATTTGTGGAAATTAAATAAGACTCTCTTTAACAACCAAGGGGTCAAAAAAGAAATCACAGGGGAAATTAGAAAATACTAAGAGAATGAAAATGAAAATACAACATATCAAAGTTATGGGACACAATGAAAACACTGTTAAGTGGGAAATTTATAGCTATAAATGCTTACATTAAAAAGCAAAAAAGATCCAAATCCACAACTTAACACTTTAAGGAATTAGAAAAAGATGAATAAACTAAACAGAAACCTAGCAAAAGTAAGGAAATAATAGACATTGGAGAAAAGATAAAGTAGAAAATAGAGAAAAACACAGAAAGTTAATAAAACAAAAATTTGGTTATTTCAAAAGATATTAAAAATGACAAATATTTACCTAGATAGACTAAAAAAAGGTAATGCTCAAAATACTAAAATCATAAATGAACATGCGGACATTATTGATTCTATAAGAATACAAAGAATGTAAAAGATTACTCTGAACAACTATATGCCAACAAATTGGATAACCTAGATGAAATGGACATAGTTCTAGAAACTTAACACCTACCAAGACTAAATCACCAGGAAATACAAAATCTTAATAGATTTATCACCAGTAAAGAGATTGAATACACAATCAAAAATCTCCTCCTGACAGGAGGAGAGGCGTCAACATGGTGGAGAAATAGGGGGACCCGAAGTTCCCTTGTCCCTCAAACACAGCAGTATTGAGGCCAGAAGACAGAATTCCAGTAATCTGGGCTACATAGTGACAGACACATCTCCAGGGGCCCATGTGGACAACCTGGCGGCCATAGGTGCATGATTGCGAATTGGGAGAGATAAAACGGGCACAGTAGGCACAGAAGGAAGGGATCGATCCCCTTCTGTAGAGATGTAAAAGGAAGAGAAAGAGAGGCTGGGGAAGTATAGGATTGTATTTGGACAAGAGAAAAACCACAGACCGGGGAACAGAAAAAAAGAGAAAGAACCAATTTCTAACACAATCCAGCATTGTGAGGCTTTTTTTGGACAGGCCTGCCACCCTGTACACACACCTGGTGGGGAGGGGGAACCAGCCTGGGGTCAGTAGCAACCTCAGAGGTGCAGTCAGAGAGAGAAGTCCCCTCCCTTGAGTGCTGTGGGAAGAAGGCATATAGCCACTCTAAGGACAAAAAAATCCTGCAGGTGCCTGCCAGCCAGAGGCCCTTTGTTGCCTGGGCAGAGTGGCACTACCCCAGAACCCTGGTGCGTGGAGTGGGATCCTTTAAGCATCAGGGTTTGGATCCCAGCCAAGGGCCTGGGAGGTACAGGAGACTGTGGAGCTGGACAAACTGGCCCACTCATGCCCACATGGGACTGTGAGGAAGGCCTGAACAGACTGGTCTGGGACACCCAGTCAGGGAAGGAGAGACTGGGATGTTGCCATTTTCCCCCCCTTCATCAACAAGGTGGGGCTTCAGGGACCAGACAATGTGCCCACAGTGGAGGCAGGACCCGCCCACATCCAAAACATGCCCCTATGTGCCTGGTAACTGGGAACCTACTAGAACAAGATGGACACTGACCTAACCAGAGGGCCCCTCCTCCAGACCAACGCATGAAGATTAAAGAACGTCCTACTAAAGAATGAATGGGTCAACCAGGCAATTAAAGAAGAAATTTTAAAGAATTTATATGAAAGCATATGAAAATGAAAACACAACAGTCCAAACCCTTTGGGATGCAGCAAAGGCAGTCCTAAGAGGAAAATACATGGTAATCCATGCCTAATTCAAGAAATAAGAAAAATCCTAAATACAAAATCTAACTGCACACCTAAAGGAACTAGAAGCATAATAGTAAAGAAACCCCAAAGCCAACAGAAGAGAAACAATAAAAATTAGAGCAGAAATACACAGTATAGAATACCAAAAAAAAAAAAAAAACAAAAAAAAAAAACACCCAAAAAACAGTAGAACACATCAATAAATCTAACAGCTGGTTTTTTGAAAAAATAAAACAAAATCAATAAACCCCTAGCCAGACATTTCAAAAAGAGAAAAGAGAGAACCCAAATAGATAAAAGCACAAATGACAGAGAAGAGATCTCAACCAACACAACAGAAATACAAACAATTATTAGAGAATACTATGAAAAATTATGTGCCAACAAACTGGACAACCTGGAAGAAATGGACAAATTCCTAGACACCCACACACTACCAAAACTCAAATGGGAAGAAATAGAAAATTTGAACAGACCCATAACCAGCAAAGAAATTGAATCACTTATCAAAAATCTCCCAACACATAAGAGTCCTGGGCCAGGACTTCCCAGGGGAACTCTACCAGACATTTAAAGCAGAGTTAATACCTATCCTTCTCAAGCTGTTCCAAAAAATAAAAATGGAAGGAAAGCTTCTGGAATCATTCTATGAAGTCAGCATTACCTTGATTCCCAAATCAGACACAGACCCCACTAAAAAGGAGAATTACAGGTCAATATCCCTGATGAACATGGATGTAAAAATTCTCAACAAGATACTAGCAAATCGAATTCAACAGTATATTAAAAGAATTATTCACCATGATCAAGTGTGATTCATTTTTGGACTACAGGGCTGGTACAATATTATCAAATCAATCAATGTGATACATCACATTAATAGAAGAAAGGAGAAGAACCATATGATCATGTCAATAGATACAGAAAAAGTATTTGACAAAATACAGCATCCTCTCTTAATAAAAACCCTTAAGAAAGTTGGAATAGAAGGAACATACCTACACATCAAAAAAGCTATATATGAAAAGCCCACAGATAAGGTCATCCTCAATGGGGAAAACCTGAGAGCTTTCCCCATAAGACCAGGGATGTCCACTCTCACCACTGTTGTTTAACATAGTGTTAGAAGTCCTAGCCTCAGCAATCAGACAACCAAATGAAATAAAAAGCATTCAAATTGGCAAAAAAAGAGTCAAAATTTAACTTTTTGCAGATGAGATGATACTCTACATGGAAAACCTGAAAGACTCCACCAAGAAGCTGCTAGAACTGATACATGAATTCAGCAAAGTCTCAGGATACGAAATCAATGTACAGAAATCAGTTGCATTTCTATACACCAATAATGCAGCAACAGAAAAAGAAATCAAGGAATCGATCCCATTTACAAGTGCACCAAGAACCATAAAATACCTAGGAATAAACCTAACCAAAGATGTGAAAGGTCTGCATCTGATAGCTATAGAAAACTTATGAAAGAAATTGAAGAAGACACAAAGAAATGGGAAACATTCCATGCTCATGGATTGGAAGAACAAATATTGTTAAAATGTCAATAATACCCAAAGCAATCTACACATTAAGTGAAGTCCCAGTCAAAATTGCACCAGCATTCTTCTCAGAGCTAGAACAAACAATGCTAAAATTTATATGGAACCACAAAAGACCCTGAATAGCAAAGTAATGTTGAAAAAGAAAACCAAAGTGGAAGGCATCAAAATCCCAGACTTTAGCCTCTACTACAAAGCTGTAATCATCAAGACAGTATGGTATTGGCACAAGAACAGACATATAGACCAATGGAATAGAATATAGAACCCAGAATTGGATCCACAAGTGTATGACCAACTAATCTTTGACAAAGCAGGAAAGAGTATCCAATGGAAAAAGACAGTCTCTTTAGCAAATGGTGCTGGGAGAACTGGACAGCAACATGCAGAAGAATGAAACTGGACCACTTTCTTACACCATACACAAAAATAAACTCAAAATGGATGAAAGACCTAAATGTGAGACAGGAAACCATCAAAACCTTAGAGGAGAAGCAGGAAAAAAATTCTTTGATCTTGGCCGCAGCAATTTCTTACTCAACACATCTCCAAAGGCAGGGGAATTAAAAGCAAAAATGAACTATTGGGACCTCATCAAGATAAAAAGCTTCTACACTGCAAAGGAAACAATCAGCAAAACTAAAAGGCAATCGACAGAATGGGAAAAGATATTTGCAAATGACATATCGGATAAAGGGCTAGTATCCAAAATCTATAAAGAACTCACCAAACTCCACATCCAGAAAACAAATAATCCAGTGAAGAAATGAGCAAAGACATGAATAGACACTTTTCCAAAGAGAAGACAGCCAGATGGCCAACAGACACATGAAAAGATTCTCAACATTGATCATCATCAGGGAAATACAAATCAAAACCACATTGAGATACCACCTCACACCAGTCAGAGTGGCTAAAATTAACAACTCAGGAAAGAAAAGATGTTGGTGAGGATGTGGAGAAATGGAAAGCCTCTTGCACTGTTGGTGGGAATGCAAACTGGTGCAGCCACTCTGGAAAACAGTGTGGAGGTCCCTCAAAAATTTAAAAATAGAATTACCCTGTGACCCATCAACAGCACTACTAGGAATTTATCCAAAGCCTGTGGAATGCTGAATCATAGGGGCACATGTACTCCAATGTTTACTGCAGCACTATCAACAATAACCAAATTATGGAAAGAGCACAAATGTCTATCAACTGACAGATCGATAAAGAAGATGTGGTTTATATGTATAAAGGAATACTACTTGGCAATAAGAATGAAATCTTGACACTTGCAACAACATGGATGGAACTGGAGGGTATTATGCTAATTGAAATAAGTCAGTCAGATAAAACAGATATATGTTTTCACTCATATATAGAATTTAAGAAACTTAACAGAAGACCATGGGGGAAGGGAAGGGGAAAAAATAGTTTCAAACAGAGAGGGAGGCAAACCATAAGAGACTCTTAAATACAAAGAACAAACTGAGGGTGGATGAGGGTGTGGGGGAAAGGGGGGAAATGGGTGATGGGCATTGAGGAGGGTACTTGTTGGGATGAGCACTGGGTGTTATATGTGAGTGATGAATCATGGGAATCTACTCCCAAAGTCAAGAGCACACTGTATACACTGTATACACTAACTTGATAATAAATTATTAAAAAAAAAAGTCACCTGACAAGGAAAAGCCCCGGTCCTTATGGTTTCACTGGTGAATTTTACCAAACATTTTAAAAAGAACTAATTTTCATCCTTCTCAAAATTTTCCAGAAAGTTGAACAGGAATGAAAATTTCCTAATGTTCATACATTCTATGAGGCCAGCATTATTACCTGATAGTAAACCCAGACAAAGGCACTACAGGAAAACTACAGACTAATATCCTTTATGAACATTGATGCAAAGCTCAACAAAATACTAGCAAACCAAATTCACCAGCATAGTAAAAGGATTATACACCATGACCAATGGGATTCATTTCCAGAATGCAAGAATGTTTCAATATATGAAAATTAATCAATTTAATATAACACATTAACAAAATTTTAAAAAAACCCTCATGATCATCTCAGCTGATACAAAAAAAATTAGACAAAATTCAATAGCCTTTATGATAAAAAAAAAAATCTAGAAATAGGTTGAAAGAGTAAAAGTTTTTCCTCTATTATTAGGAAAAAGACAAGGATGCCCATTTTTGCCACTTCTATTTAACATTGTACAGCAAATTCCAGCTAGAACAATTAGGCAAGAAATAGGTGTAAAAGTCACCCAAACTGAAACAGAAGTAAAATTGTCTCTGTTCATAGACAATATGACCTTATGTATAGAAAACTCTAAACATTCCCAAAAAAACTATTATAGCTAATAAATGAATTCAGCAAAGTAGCATGATACCAAGTCAACACACAAAATAAGTTGCATTTCTATACACTAATAATGATCAAAGAAGAAATTATGAAAACAATTCCAATTATAATTCCATTTTTAAAATATTTGGAATTAACCAAGGAGGTGATGGACTTATACAATGCCAACTACAAAAAGTTGCTAAGAACAATTTATGAAGACATAAATAAAAATACATCTATGTTCATGGATTGGAAGACTTAATACTGTTAAGATGCCAAATATGGCTCAAAGCAACCTACATATTCAATGCAATCTCTCTGGAAATCCTAATAATGTTTCTTTCAGAAAAAGAAAATTCCATCCTAAAATTCATTTACAATCTCAATAGACCCTTGGTAGCCAAAACAATTTTGAAAAAGAACAAATCTGGAGGACTTTAAACACTCTCCTATATGGTCAAACGATTTTTTGACAAGGATGCTAAGACCACTTAATGTGGACAGAATAGTCTTTTTAATAAGTGGTTCTGGGAAAACTGTCACAGACTGGCACAAGAATGAAGTTGGACCCTTACCTAATATCATATATAAAAATTGTTCAAAATGGATCAAAGACCTAAATGTGAGACCTATAAACCAAAACTATAAAGCTCTAGAAGAAAACACAGGGTAAAATCTTCATGACATTAGATTCAACAATGATTTCTTAGATATGAAACCATAAGGCACAAACAAAAACAAAAGACAGGCAAATTGAAGTTCATGAGATTTTTAGAATTTTGTGCATCATAAGACAATAGCAACAGAGTAAAAAGACAACCCACAGAACAGGAGAAAAAATATTTGCAAATCATTGATCTGATAAGAGATTAATCTTCAGAATATATACAGAACTAAAACTCAACAACAACAAAATCCAATTTAAATATGGGCACAGGAATTGAATAATACATTTCTTCAAAGAAGACATACAAATGGCTAACACGTACATAAAAAGATGTTTAAGATCAGTAATCATTAGGAAAATGCAAATCAAAATTACAATTAAATTCACTCCACACCCATTAAAACTGCTATCAAAGAAAAACAAAACAGCAAGTGTCAACGAAGATGTGGAGAAATTAGAACCTTTGTGCATTGCTGGTGAGAATATAAAATGGTAGAGTCTCTATGAAAAACAGTTTGGCAGTCCTTCAAATAATTAAAATAGAACTACCATATGATCCAGCAATTGTACCTCTGGGTATATTCCCAAAAGAACTGAAAACAGGACCTTGAAGGAATACTTACATACCCATGTTCATAACAGTATTATTCACAATAGTAAAAACATGGAAGCAACTCAAGTATCCACTAACAGACAAATGAATAAGCAAAATGTGGTATATGCATACAATGGAATATTATTCAACCTTAAAAAGGAAGAAAATTCTCACATATTCTACAATACAGATGAACCTTGAGGACACTATACTAAGTTAAATACACCAGTCACAAAAAGACAAATACTGTATGATTCCAATAATATGAGCTAGTTAGAATAGTCAAAATCATAGCGATGGAAGGTAGAAGGGGGGTTGCCAGGGGCTGGAGAGAGGGAGAAATGGGAAGCTATTGTTCAATGAGCGTAGAGTTTCAGTTTTACAAGAGTTATGGAGATGGATGATGGTAATGGTTGCTCAACATCATGAATGTATTTAATACCTCTAAACTGTACACTTGAAAATTGGTTAGGATAAAGGCAAATTTTATGGGTGTTTCATCATAGTAAAAATTTTTTTGAACTAGACAGATAAAATACTTAGAAACTACCTTAAAATAAATGCAGGAAACTTGTAGGAGGAGAATTTTAATACATTTTTGAAAGACACAAAAGTAGACTTGAACAAATGGAAAGATATATCCTATTACAGGATAAGATTAACCAAATTCCTAAACTTTGGATGGCAATTCTCCCACTTAATTTTATAAATGCAAATGTGATCTCAGTTTTAAACCAACAAGTTTGTTTCTGGAGCCACACAGGCTGATTTTTAGCTTTAAAGTTCCTGTGGAAAAAATAATCATGCAAAATAAGAAAAATAATTTTTAACTTGGGAGAAAAATGGGGATTAGCCCTGTCAGATATGAAAACATATTATTAAACTTCCACAATTAGGGGTGCCTGGCTGACTCAGTCAGTTAAGCGTACAACTTTGGCTCAGGTCATGATCTCGTGACCAGTGAGTTGGAGCCCCGCATCGAGCTCTGTGCTGATAGCTCAGAGCTGGAGCCTGTTTTTGGATTCTGTGTGCCTCTCTCTTTCTCTGCCCCTTCCTTGCTCACACTCTGTCTCTGTCTCTCAAAAATGAATAAATGTTAAAAAAAAAACTCCCATAATTAAAAGAATATGTTTCAAACACCTAAATAAATAATAAGACAATGGTATAGGAAAAAAAAATCCAATACACCAGAACAGACCCAAAAAGATATGGACATCTAGCATCTCAAATCACTGGGAAAAGAAAAATAGATGTTTTTAATAAATGGTGTGGGATAGCCATCTGGGAGGGAAATTGTGGGTCCATTTCTCACATATATACCAGGAGACACTTCAGGCAGTTTTTAGGCAGTTTATTTATTTGTTTATTTTTTAAATTATTTTTCAGAGAGAGAGTGCATGTGTGAGCAGGGGAGAGAGGAAGAGGGGCAAAGAGAATCTTAAGCAGGCTCCATACTCAGCCTGGAGCCCCTCGATCCCACAACCCTGGGGTCATGACCTGAGCCAAAATCAAGAGTCAGAGCTCAACCACTGAGCCACCCAGTAGTCTCTGCCAGGATACACTTCAAATGTATCAGAGATCTAAACCAAAATAGTGTAACCATACAAACATTAGAAGAAAACCTGGTGAATGTCTTTATAATCTGACTGTGAGGAAAATTCAGACGCAATGAAAGAAAACATTGTTAAACTCAATTCCATAAAAACAACAATTGAATAGCAAAAATCATACTAATAAAAGTAAAAAGCAAATGCATGTTAGGAGAAAATATTTGCAATATCTATCACAGTTAGAAGCTTAATTTCCAACTCTCTAAGGAACTCTTGAGGGAGAGATAGAGAAAACTGACTTGATACAAAAATGGACAGAAGACTTAAGTACACAATTGACAGAAAAATAGGTGTACAAGTGCCCTTCAAATCTATAACATTTATGTCTTTCACTGTGATGAAATATGTTAACGCATGCAGCATAGCTGATTACTGTTCTTATGAAAAGTTCTTCACCTGAATTTCATCATGAGTAAAAAATAGAATAAATTCAGAAGACATATATAAGACAACTGATTTAGTTATAAAAGTTCCAGGGGAGAAAAAAGGTAGAAAAACATTCTAGATTAAAGGGATGAAAGAGAAAGGACAATGGTGGTAGGGAGCTTCTGAAATGACTCCCACTAATCTTCCCTCTTCCTATTCACACCTTTATGTAATCTATTCGGCATGTATGCATAAGCTCAAAATCCTACATGTGCCTGCAGTCAGGTTTATCAGGGAGGTTGGACTCAGAGGCTTGCTCCTGATGAACAGAGCACAGCAAAAGTGATGGGTTATCACTCACAAAATTAGTCTGCAAGCAGCAATTTCTTACTCGACACATCTCCAAAGGCAAGGGAATTAAAAGCAAAAATGAACTATTGGGACATCAAGATAAGAAGTTTCTGCACTGCAAAGGAAACAATCAACAAAACTAAAAGGCAGTTGACAGAATGGGAAAAGATATTTGCAAATGGCATATTGGATAAAGGGCTAGTATCCAAAATCTATAAAGAACTCGCCAAACTCCACACCCGAAAAACAATCCAGTGAAGAAATGGGCAGAAGACATGAATAGACACTTTTCCAAAGAAGACACCTAGATGGCCAACAGACACATGAAAAGATGCTCAATATCACTCATCATCAAGGAAACGCAAATCAAACCTACAATGAGATATCACCTCACACCGGTCAGAGTGGCTAAAATGAACAAATCAGGAGACTATAGGTGCTGACGAGGATGTGGAGAAATGGGAACCGTCTTGGACTGTTGGTAGGAATGCAAACTGGTGCAGCTGCTCTGGAAAACAGTCTGGAGGTTCCTCAAAAAATTAAAAATAGAACTACCCTATGACCTAGTGATAGCACTGCTAGGAATTTACCCAAGGGATACAGGAGTGCTGATGCATAGGGGAACATGTACCCCAATGTTTATAGCAGCACTTTCAACAATAGCCAAATTATGGAAAGAGTCTAAATGTCTGTCAACTGACAAATGGATAAAGAAGATGTGGTTTATATATGCAATGGAATACTACTTGGCAATGACAAAGAATGAAATCTGGCCATTTGCAGCAATGTGGATAGAACTGGAGGGTATTATGCTAAGTGAATAAGCCAGGCAGAGAAAGACAGATACCATATGTTTTCACTCATATGTGGATCTTGAGAAACGTAACAGAAGACCATGGGGGAGGGGAAGGGGGAAAAGAAAGTTACAGAGAGGAAAGGAGGCAAACCATAAGAGACGTTTAAGGACTGAGAACAAACTAAGGGTAGATGGGGGGTGGGGGAGAAAGGACAGTGGGTGATGGGCATTGATGAGGGCACTTGTTGGGATGAGCACTGGGTGTTGTATAGAAACCAACTTGACAATAAATTATATTTAAAAGAAAATATTAGTCTGCAAGCAATGGTGACTTCCATCTTGCTGCAGTCTGGCTCCTCTAGCTTCCTGCTCTGAAGAAGCAGAATGCGATGATCATAGTCTGCCCAGATGGAGAGGCCCACGTGGCAAGGAATTTAGGATGGTATAATAGTCTTCTATCAGTAGGTAAGAAACTATTGCAAACTTAGTGACTTTTAAAAAAAGAACACATTTTATGATTTCACACTTTCTGTGTATCAGAAGTGGAGGCATGGGTTAGTTAGGTCCTCTGCTCAGGGTCTCACAAGACTATCCCCCTGGGGATTAGCTGGGCTGTGTTCCCTCCTGAGGTTCAGGGTCCTCTTCCAAGTTTAGGTGGTGTTTGCAAAATTCAGTTTCTTGTAGCTGTAAGAAAGAGGTCCCCACTCTTAGCCCGTAGATGACCTTGCAATTCTTTGCCAGGTAGCCCTCTCGAAGGCCCTTGACAACATGCAGCTTACTTCTTCCTAGCCAGAAGAATCTCTGGATCTCATCTACTTAGATAGTCTTATGTACCAAAACCTAATGGAGAGCATGACTATCCCATCACATTTGCCATATTTAATTGGCTAGTCACAGATTCCACTTGTATTAAACGGGAGAAGTTGTACCAACGTGTGACTCACTGGGGTCCTTTCCTTTTAGAATTCTGCCTACCATAGGCAGCCTCTAGCCAAGGAGCTGAATCCTACCAACAACCACTTGAAAGACTTGAGCCTTGAGATAACTAGTGACCCATTTGAAATCTTGACTGTGGCCTGTACAAGACCCTGAAGCAGAAGATTCAGCTAAGCCGCGTCCAGATTTCCCAATTTACAGATGGTGAGATAATAAAGTTTGGGCTAAGCCACTAAGTTTTGTGGTAACATGTTACACAGCAATAGATAGTGAGTAAGTAAATATAATCTTGAATTTTATTTGGATCCAGAGGGGGAAACACGGACACAAGATACAAGACATTACTGGGTCAATTAGAGAAATAGGAATATGTAGTACCAAGGTGAAATTTCTTTGAGGTAATGTTACTATTAGTGCTATATAAGAAAATGGCAGTTCTTAGGAGACCTGTACTGAAGTATTTAGGGGAAAAATGGCATGTTATCTGCCATTCACTTTCAAGTGGTTCAATAAGCAAAAGCATAAACATACCCATAAACAACCATATGGCTGAGTGTGTGTGTGTGTGTGTGTGTGTGTGTGTGTGAGGTGACAAAATGCTAATAAATTATAAATGTACATGATCTATACAAATTATGTAATTTAAAAATGACATTGTATAAGCTAAGATGGCCAACTCTTCTGTAGGTTTTCAATTCTTCAAACTAAAATGTTACCTTTTTGAGATGAATATTGCTGGAATTCTCAGTATATAAATAGAATTTTTTAAAATGTCTCCATAGTAATGGAGATAGGTGCTGTGACTAATTCCAGAGCCTTGCCATTCAGCCCTCAGCCTGGCATGGGACACTCTGGGAATAAGGTTTCATGAGGAACACAGAAAATAACTAAAATAAATCCATTTGAAGGTCTTATCCCATCCTGAGCATCTACAGTTTTATGCTTCTTGGCTCATCGTAAAATTTGATCATAAGTCAATTGTTTTGCCTTTATGTAGGAACCAGCTTCAGCCATTTGAAATTCTATACCTTCCAAGGAAAGTTACTAGCGAGCTAATTAAGTGTTTTGAGTTAAAATAAAGCTCTCCTACCTCCAATTTTATTGCCTTAGAGAGTGCATAGGAATCACCTGAGAATCTCGTTAAAATGCAGAATTCTAATTCATTACGTGTGGAGTGGGGCTTAAAAGTTTGCATTTCTAATAAGCTCCCAGGTAATGCCACTGCTGATCCAAGGACCACGTTTTGAGTTGCAAGGCCTTGGAGCAACTTCCCAGCAGACAGTAATTTAAAGCGAAGTTCAACCCTGAGTCAATCATTCCAGTGCTTGCAATTCATCTGTCGATTCACTTTCTCAGGAAAGCAGAAATGTGTGTGTGTGTGTGTGTGTGTGTGTGTGTGTACATATATATATGAGGCTTGCTATAACAAACTTATAATTGCAAAAAAAAATCTAAATGTCCATCAACAGGAAATGATTACAGTTTATCTATATAAGGCAATGGGTATGTCTTCTTAAAAAGCTGCCTACCCTGTGACTAAGCACTTCTAGTTTTATGAATTTTCATTAGAGGAATTAAATAGGCCTACAAAAAGAGTTATACATGTGTGTTTGTAGCAGATTTCTCATAATTGCCAAAAACTGCTAACGGCCTGGGTGTCTATGAATAGAAAACTGGATAAACAGACTATAGTATATTCATACTGTGTAATACTATTCAGTAGTAATAAAGGAACATATATTTGCTATCCTCAACAACATGGATGAATCTCAAAAACATCATATGAACTGAAAGAAGCCTTATACCAAAGAGTACATCCTTTCTGAGGCTGTGATAATTTTCTATTTCCTCATAGGGTTTTGAGTCACACAGGAAGATATATTCATTGAAACTCAGCAAATGTTACACTTAAGATACATTTTATATACAATGAAATTAATGAATCTCCCAAGAGGAAACATGTAAGCAAACCCTGAACTCTCCTTAAGGATATGAATAGGAAGTATTTAAGGGAACATGCACCAGTATCTGCAACCTACTTTGAATGCATCAAAAACATAAGACGGAAAAAGAAAATGGATAGGGAAATGAGTATGTGATAATGCAAGCAACAGTACAAGGCTAATGTGGGATTTGTATAGTGGGAGAAATTTCTTAATCTTCATGTTTAAATCTGTTTCATAGTGAACTGTTGGGAAAAGTGAGATAGAGGTATATGTTGACACAGAAAGATGAGCAAGCCATACCGTTATGTGGAGAAAAATAAGTTACACAGATAAATCCAATTGGACATATGTTAGATTTCTGGCTAGATAGACAGGCACTTACTTTCTCTATCTCTGAGGAATAGAAAAATATGCTGGTAGTAGAGATACGGAGAGTTTCACTTTCTGAAAGTGAAGAAATGGCAATACTGTCAAAAATAAAATGACATAAGCTGAGGAAGTAATGACCCAGAGCAGCCAGAAGTGAGCTCAGTGTTGTATGTAATGATATGTGTGTTGGAACACAGAACAAGCGTGTATGTCTGCTCTGGCCTTTACAACTCAAACAGAAAAATTAAACTAACCTCCCTTGATCCTGTCCCTGTGTGCAATCAACTTTTATGATGCTGAGAAGAATCTAATTTTTTAAACTAAAATCAACACTAGGTGCTGGGATATAATAAAAAAAGTTATTTTCTTCCTGATCCTTCTGAGAGAGTGAATGTTCAGATACTCAAATATGTTAGAGAGTCATTTGCAGTGCTGGATGCAAGGGGAAGCTTTGGGAGGTCCCCTTCTCTGGGGGCAGGGGTGCTTCACACAGGGGTATAATCCCAAGTGTGTACTTCCTCCATTTGACCCCCAACCTCCAGCTGTGGCTAACTGGATTAGGATGAGCACCTATATCCAAGATGGTCTAATCAAACTCTTTCTCCCACGAGTTCAGAATTAGATTAACACTTACTCATTTTTGTTAGTGCTGGATCTGGAAGGACATGCAAGCCCAGGAACTATGGAGATGCTGTTTTTCACCATGTACAGTTGAGAAGCAAAGGAACCTGGCCTGCTGAAAGAGAAAGCATGGGGGTTATGCAGAGAAGAGTAAAGATGAGACTCAGGGAAGCCCCCAGAGACCTAAAGAGCACAGCTACCTGATTTCTACTCACACCCTTGCACTTTTGTGTCTGATACCTTATAAAGCACACTTGCAGGTCATTGCCCTTAAGATCCATGAGACAACCCTGAAGCTCTTCACAAAATTTCTTATTTTCTTAAACCAGTGTGAATAATTTCTCTTGCAGCCAAGAAAGCTACAACAAAGGCAATTACCACAGAAGAATGTGCAAAGTGCAATTCAGGAGTCCAGAGGAGATACCATCCAAGAGCTCTGAGAATTCAGAAAACTTCATCCTGACTGGAAATCACCAGGGACAGGGCTCCATAGACCGTGGTTCTCTAAACCTTGAGACTTCTTGTTTTGTGACTCCCCTCATCCATCATTCCTAGCTGGAGGTCCAGAAGTAGAAAGTGGTATGGAGATGATAAAATCTTTATTAGTCATCACTCCTAAATTAATTTTCAATCTTGGTTTGCCAACACAACCTCAGGATAATCTCCTAACCCCCGCTTGCAAGTAAATTTTTACCCCAAATCTTTCCTAGATAGAAGTTTCTATGATTGCAGAAATTCTGGGTCATTAAAAAGCAGCCTCAACATATTACCTATGAAACCTGATTTTTATTTCTCATGTTTCTGTATTGTACTGATGGAAGAATAACAAGTAGCTGTAGGTTTAGACAAGGGGAGACTTAGGGTCTTGTGATATGAGGTTCCTCAAGAATTAAGAAAAACATGCCAGCTGCTGCATCCATTGTTTTGGACGTACATTCATGAAAACAATGGGAGCTGGCTGTCACCTGATGACTTTTCAGGTCCTGGTAAGTATCATGCCTTCTCTGCTTTCTAGTCCAACACTCCCTCCATTCTGCAAATAACATCTCTTCTGCAGACACGAACACCCACGAAAGCAAAGTTAACGTTCTTGGGACTCAAGGTCTGGTTCACACTTTCCTGAGACAGAGGAAAGCAAAAAAATAGATAGATTGATGACAGATTGATGATAGATAGAGAGAGAGGTAGGTAGGTAGGTAGGTAGGTAGGTAGGTAGGTAGGTAGGTAGATAGATTCAGTACTTTGGTTTAAAATGAAGAAATTTCAAACCTCCTTCCATTTCAGCAGCTTCTACATTGTACACTGATAATAAGCAGTTAAGATAAGGAGATGGCAATGAGTTTATTCATTCAGCAAATATTTAAGTGTTTGGGTGTCAGGCCATATTTTATGGGCTAAGCTTGTGGAGCTCATAGGGAGGTCAGAATAAATATATGTCAGGGAGCAATGTGTTCTTTGATGAAGAATAACACAAAGTAAGAGTACATTTTAGGTAGACTTGCCAGAAAAGACCACTATGGTAGGGGACATTTGGACAGAAGCCTGAAGAACATGAGGGAGCAGCTATCTCAGAAAAGAGCATCATAGGCAGCAGTAAAGCAGTGCAAAGGCCCTGAGGATTGACAATGCCAACAAAGTAGTCTCCACGAAGAGAAGATAATGTCACAGAGAAAGTGAAGACAGGCCTTGATCTGTAAGAGTAAGGCACACTGTGAATGATGAACTGTTTTGAGTCCTTAACACTTCACTGAGCTTCATAAATCCCTTCACTGTCTATGTGCCCCATTACCTTTTATCAAAGTTATAAGGTAATTTATTAGCAGACAATAGTTAATAGTTACTTGGAAGTAAAATGATTCTTTTTTCCCATTTTACCCCTTCTGTGTCATCTGCCAGGTCAAATGTTAAATCTGTCACATAAGCACATTACTTACTGATTTCATACAAAACAACCAGAGGGTGGCAAGATAATAATAAAGCAGGCTTGATGTCTTTTATAAGATTTGTACCATCAACAAAATTAAGGTGTAAACTTGGGATCAAGATTAGCCAGTACATGCAACTTTCGAACTGTGGCTTTTGCAGAAAAAGACAGATCAATGGAACAGAAATGAAAGTCCAAGGTCCACCAATGCCCCCTCTCTCCTCACATACATAGAGAATTCCTTACAAGATGAAAGGTAGCCTTTATAAGCAATGGGACAATGTGGATTGTTCAATTAATGGTGATGGGACAACTGATCAGAACATGAGAGAAAAAATACAGATGTCTCACTACTTACACCAAATCAGATCCCAGTGTATCAAAAGGTAAGAAAATAAAATTGTAAAAGTCACAAAAAGAACATTGCAATTCAAAAAATAATAATATTGGAGTGGAGAAAGCTAAAGCAAGGTATGTAAATCAAAAGCCTCAAAACACAAGATTAATAACTATTACTACATTAAAATTTCAAAATCATAAAACAGCAAGAAGACAAATATGGTGGGAAAATGCAACATGATGTAATAGGTAAATGCCTCCATCCATAAAAAGTTCTGACAAATCAATAGTAAAGATACAAATTATCTCTTACTCCCCCCAAAGTACAAAATGTGGATAGACACGTGGCAGGAAGAAAAATGTAAATGACTTTTAAACGAATGTGCAGGGGTGCCTGGGTGGCCCTGTCTGTTAAGCATCTGCCTTCACTCAGGTCATGATCTCACAGTTCGGTTCGTGAGTTGGAGTCCTGCATCAGACTCTCTGCTGGCAGTGCAGAGCCCTCTTCAGATCCTCTGTCCCCCTCTCTCTCTCTGCTCCTCCCCCGCTCACATTCTCTCTCTCGCTCTCTCTCTCTCCCTCCCCTCAAAAAAAAAAAAGGTATTTGTGAATGCACATTCAAAATGAAATTAAATTTAAAACCATTAAATAACTTTGTATCATATATCATATTAAGTACCAAAATGTTTGAAAGCAAAAGTGTTGGTGAGGGTGTAAGAAATAGCCCCTCCTATGTGATTTGGTAGAAGTGAAAACTGGTACGACCTTTTTAGTGGACAATTTGTCTACACCCCTAACGATTTAAAATACACATGCCCTTTAGCCATTATACTTCAAGAAATATATCCTAATAAATATGTTCCCATATGCATGTAAAAAGAAATATCTAAGGCTGCAGTACAATTTGTAACAGTAAAAATTTGGAAACAATCTAAACATTCACTGACGAGGAATGGGCTAAATAAAGGACAGCACAATCATGTTTTGTAATACTGTGCCACCATGAAAAAGATTGAGGCCGACTTACTTGGGCTGATAAGAAAGGACTTTCAAGATATAATGGTAAGTAATAAAAGCAGGACAAAGGTATTATAGATATTATATGTACATACCCGCACATATAAGAAAAATGTACTAGTAAGGACTCACCCTGGAAAATATCTATCATACCCAGTATGGCCAGAGTTCATTGGCTTTATTAGCCCATGATCATACTGCTAGTGAATACCAACGCAAGAACTCAAACCCAGATCTGTCAGACTCCAAAGCTCATGCTGTTCATCATGATGCTATACACCATTTGATGATGCTTAAAGGACAAAAGTAGCAAGAAAACAAATGGCAAGATATTTCCTACTTTCTGCTTCCCAAACAACCAGGTGTAAAAATAAACAGACCCATAATGGAGGAAAATAATGGAATTTCACACAAGAAAGGCATATTCATCTTTAAGTCCTTCAAGGGAAAAGGCTGATACGGTAGGAGAATATTTAGCTCTGTCTCCCCTTTCCATGGATAATCCAAAAAGACACCAGAATTCGTCAACATTAAGAACATTTTGTCGCTTACATGAGTTTTGGGTACAAAGCCCACTTGGCTAGAATTCTTACCTTCTGGCTATCCAGGAGACCTGGTGTTTTCCTTACTGGCTTCCACCAAATTCCACCCAGTTTAAACATTAAATAAATCCCCAGTTTGTTTGACAGCACTGAGTGTCAAATAAACCTACGTATCTACAGCCAGATATATAAACATCCTTTCAACATGCTGCCTACTCATTGGGAAGAAATGAAAAGTCCCAGATGAGTTCTGAAATCTGCAGTCTTAGAATCTGCAAAACTGCATCCCAGTCCTTGTGTTAATGTTTTCCATGCCAAGACCAATCATAATAACTGCCTCACTCTCAAGAATTGCCTTTCCTTTGGGAACAAATTCTAATACACAGGGGTAGGCCAGAGCCCAAATGCTGTCCCTATGCCCCATGATCCTATCACCCACATGATGCCCAGGGAGCCAGGGAGACCAGAATCCTTAGCTGATCCAATCAAATGCTCTATCCCAAGTATCTGAAGTTTAGAACAAAGTCACCAGGAGCCTGTTTCATTACTGAGTCAGTTAAATGGCAGCACCCTGGAGAGCAAGTTCATGATTCCTTGCTGCTGAAGTTTCCAGAGCTCCCCTGGAGTCTGCCTTCTTCAGACTTCAACCGTATTCCTTCCATTCTCTGAGCAAGGTCAGTGTCCTTTTTCTCAAGTTGCCCAGAGTCAGTCTCCATTGTTTTCAAGAACAACAAAACAATATGAACCATATGCCTCCGCTTGATGCTTGCCCAATATCCATCTCCCATTTCCTTTACTGACATAATCCTGATTTTGTTTGGCATAACAGTACATCCAGTTTAATACTCTATTGCTCATCCTTCATTGCAGCAACAGGTAGTCATGTGACCCCGTGTTGGCCAGTGAAACAAGTAGAAGGCACTGGTGGAGCTTCCTAAGCACTTCCTCAAAAGTGATGGAATGCTGGGGACTTTCATCCTTTGTCCTTTGCACTCTTTCTTTCTTGGCTAGAAAGCAGATGTGATGCCCAGAGATGGACCCACTGTCTTGTAACCCTGTGGTTGGGATCCACACACTGAAGATGCCAGCACAGAAACAGAGAAGAAGCCTGTGTTCCTAAAGACACCCTTCAACAACTGTGCCAGCCTCACCTCATGACTACTTCCTTTTTTTAAGTTTTATTTTTTTAGATAGAGCATGCAGGCTGGGTAGAGGGGCAGAGGAGGGGGTGGGGAGAGAGAGAGAGAGAGAGAGAGAGAGACCCCCAAACAAGCTCCACATTCAACACAGAGCCTGACATGGGGCTTGATCCCATGACCCTGGGATGATGATCTGAACTGAAATCAAGAGTAAGATGCTCAACCGACTGAGCCACCCGGGCACCTCTCATGACTTTTTATGTGAGAAAAATAAAACCTCATCCATTTAAGCAGTTTGGACAGGTCTCTGAAATAGACAAACACAATCCCAAGGGATACACCACCTGTCCTTTGGTGAAATCTCCTATATGTGTTCAATCCAATGCAAGTAGGATTGGAGAGGATCTACTACAAGGAGAGGATCTACTATTAGGAGAGGATCTACTAGTACCAATTGAGGCAGGAAAGAAAATAATGACAAATAAGGACCGGTCAGTCCTCTTGCAGGTAAAACACACAGAAAGATGACTCACCCTAATTAAAGGTTAAGTTAAATAAGTGATGAACGCAAGTATAAACAACAGCTGTGGAAACACAGAGGGGAAAACAAACAGCAACCAGAGAAGAAGGAAAGTTTAAGAGCAGACATGGTGACTCTTCTCAGCCTTGAAAAAATAAACAGAATCTTGACAGGCAAGGGTCTACAGGCCAGGGATAGAGTGTGAACAAGGGCTTGTAGGTGTGTTTAAAGAATTAAAGAACTCATTGACTATGATCATCGAAACCCTTACTAATGATGATAGCTGTCAATTACTCAGTGCTCACCCTGTACCAGTTGTTCTACGTGAAATTTCCCACCAAATCCTCATTATAAGCCACAAAAGAAATTCTTATACAAGCCCATTTTACAGATGAAGAAATTGAAGCATCAAAAAGTTAAGTAATGTCTTCAGGATAACAGAGCTAATAAGTCACAGAAAAAAGATACTGGTCTAAATCAGTCTGCCTCTAGAGCCCAGCCTCTAAAGTCTCTTTGCCTGAATGCTAGATAATAACAATCTTATAGAGGTTATTAAAAAGTCAAGAGTGGCTACTGGCACATAGAACTGAGTGGAATCCAGTAGCTAAGAGTACTTAGTCTTCAAGAGCATTGCATTGTCAAGATCCTGGACTAAATAAAAGTAACTGGCTACTTAAAACTGAAAAACATGTGCAGGTCCCCAATGTCACTGGTCAAGAAAGCTGAGCCAGCGTCCATGTAAGGTATATATCACCTATGCTCACAACACTACTGGTCGAGGAGAATAAAGGAAACAGAAGAATACCAAAGAGCAGTGCCAGAAGCCAGGAAGGATAATTTACAATAGAAATACTCCCAGGGATGTGGCGCCTGAGTGGCTCAGTCAGTTAAGCGGCTGCCTTCATCTCAGGTCATGATCTCATGGTTTGTGGGTTCAAGCCCCACATTTGGCTTTCTGCTGTCCATGCAGAGCCCACTCCAGATCCTCTGTCCCTCTTTCTCTCTGCCCCTCCTCCACTTTTTCTCTCTCTCTCTCAAAAATAAATTTAAAAAATTTATTTAAAAAAATAAAATAAAAAGAAATATTCCCAGGGAGCAGAATGGAAACCTCAAGAAGGAATATCTACCAACAAGCTAATGTGAGGCCAGGGGAATTTGGAATTGCTTCCAACCAGCAATTGCTATTTAACTCCTAGTCTTTTCCAGTATAAATAGGAACAATTACTAAATTTATCCTGATACTCCTTCTTTCATCACTGTATGTGGCAGACTTAGATGTAGAGGAATTTTTTTTTTTAATTCAGCAAAATAGAATCAAGAATTACAATCTTCAGTTTCCAGCAGTGTTATGGATAGGCTCAAACAGCCCCTCAAAACAACTAGATTGAACATAAAGCCTATGTTTAATTCCACTGCTGGACTCACAGAAATAAGAGTAATTCACAAAGAGAATGCAACACACATGTGCACTCCACCTTAAAAAATCTGAGCTGGAACTAGAACCATGAGCAGGAAGCACATAGGAACAGCATGGTTACAGTAAGGGTGAGGTGTTTTACACAGCATTTCAATTGTAAGACCAGACCTTATGGTAATAGTAATTTGGGGTGGAAGATATTCTGAATTTCATAAAATAAGCTAAGGAGTCTGACATGAACTCAAGGGGTCCCCATAGTGGTAGTGCTCCATTCTGTAGCATTAGGAAAACAATTGCAAGTCATTTCTGGATGCAATTATCTTTAATTGAAAATCAGCCTCATATGCTCTTTTAACCAAAGATTACCAGACATACAAGGAAATGAACCACCATTAGGGAGAGTCAGCACAAAAAGAACCAACAGATTTAGACTCTTCTTTCCCCAAGGACTTGAGATATTAGAATCAGATTGATAATTTAAAATTCCAGTTTATGAAATTATTTAAAAAATAAGAAATGGAAACAGAAGACTACCAAAACTGGTAATTTTCAAAATGAACCAAATAACTCTTAGAAATTAAAATATATAATACATATTTATTATGTAAATAGTATATATTTATTACATATTATTATCAATGGGTGGGACAAATAGAGATTAAACATCCTTAATGAGAAAATTTGTTGGTTGGAAGGTAGATATAAAGAAATTACTCAGAATGCAGCCCAGAAAGACAAATGAAAATTCCCAAAATAGAGACTTGCAGGATTTAAAAAAAAAAAAAAAAAAAAAAAAAGAGCAAAATTCCTAAACAAAGTATTAACAAGTTGATTTTATCACATAATCAACCATGTCTATATGAATACAGGAATTATTTAATATACAGAAAAAATATATACATATCAATATTTATAAAGCCAAGCAGCAAAATAAGAATAGAAATTCCTTAATCTGGTAAAAGACACACATCAAAAACTTCTAATAAATATTACACGTAGTAGTGAAAGGATAAGACACCTGCTTTAAAGTCAGGAGTAAAATTCATCACTGTTTCTATTATAAAAAATAAAACCAAAGGTCTGCCCTGTCTGTTGAAATGATCAAAAAGTAAAGACTTCTCACTAGCAACAGGCATACCTAACACTCAGATATTGGTTTCTAACACCATTCTCCATTGAAAGAAACATGGGTTCCTAAGAGAAATGACCACCTGCATGATTCCAAAGTTTAGGCCAGTTTCGGACAAGATGAGCCTGGCATTTCCCGGAATATTCCAAAAAGTTAGGAGGTATTCAAAAAGCGACAAGGGCATTTACAAGGACACGGGAGCCAGCTTTAGACACCAAAACAATTTAGGCAGTAATGAATTATAAACCACCAAGAGAAAATATAAGGATTCATGAGTTCATGCCTATAATAAGTAGACAGGTAAATAAAGTAGAATTATTATAGTAAAATGCTAAGGGATGACTGGTGAATATGGACGGCAAGCTGGAGTTAGAAAATTAGCATTTTGCAACTATCCTGATAAAGATTGGATCAGGCAGGAAGTATCAATAAACGTTAAATCCGTAGGGAAATTCTGATGAGGAACAAGATATTTACATGGTCATTATTATTAGTTGCAAAGGAAAAACATACCTAATGGTAGAGTGGAGAAATCAGACAGCATCTTAATTGGGTGATCAAAATTAACATTACCAAAGAAGGACAGATGAGTATCAGGTGCTGCCAGATTTCATACCCTCAGAAATATATACCACTTACGCAGTGTTCTGGCCAAGAATGTGCACCCCAAATGCAATCACAAGGAACCATCAGGCAAACCCAAACTGGGAAACATTCTCTTAAGAATGTGTCGAGTGGTAGAGGGTCGAGGGGAAGAGGGGTCAGGTGTCAGGGAGAAGAACTGAAATGCAATGTGGTATCCTGCATTGGATTTTGAAACAGAAAAAAGACATCAGTGGAAAAACTAGTGTGTCTGATTAAAGTCTGTAGTTAATAGTATCATATCAATGTTAATTTTTCAGTTTTGACAAATGTACCATAGTTATAGAAGATACTAACACTAGGAGAAGTTTGGTCAAGTATATATGGGAACTCTGTACTAACTTCACCACTGCTTTGTAAATTTAATATTATTTCAAAATAAAAAGTTTTAAGAAAAAACGGTGACAAAAAACATTTTCAAAATTGCTTATGTTTTAGAAGGCAAAGGAAAGCTATGGAAATGTTTTAAAAAATGTTTAAAGTTAAGGAGACAGGACAACTAAATGTAATATCTGACCCTAGACCACATTCTGTATTGGTAGATAAAATTGCTATAAAAGATATTGAGTCAACTGACAAAATTGGAATATGGATTTTAGAGTATGGTATCAATGTTAAATTCACTGATGTTGAGAATTATATTGTGGTTGTGTAAGAGAATATAGTCTTCAGAAATATCACTGAAGTATTTAGGGGAAATGAGAAGGAGTACCCAAATAACAAAGCAAAGAGTAAGAGATTAACAATATATAAACCTGGGTAATAGGCACTGAAATGCAATTCTCATACTAACTAGCCAGAATTAACAAGATTGCGCTCAGTTCAGATGCCATCCATAAGCTCTAGGGTCCCAGACCTCCTGAGCCAAGATGAGGTCAAGGAGCCTTTTTATATTTTCCTCTAGGAGTCTTACGGTTTCAGTCTTCTGTTTATGTTTTTAATCTGTTATTTTTTGTGAGTGCTGTAACACAGGGGTTCAATTTTATTTTCTTTCATGTGAATATCGAGTTTCCCCAACACTATTTATTGAAGACACTATCCTTTCCCCATTGTAAATTCTTGCCTCCTTTGTGGAAAATTAGTTGACCATATATATGTGTGAGTTTATTTCTGGGCTGTCAATTCTGTCCCATTGGTTTATTTGTTTTTATGCCAACACCATACTGTTTGGTCACCTATAGCTTTGTAGTACGGTTTGAAATCAGGAAGCATGATGCCTCCAGCTTTGTGGTTTCTCGTAAGGTTTCTTTGTTCTTTCACAAGGCTGCTTTGGGTTTTGGGGGTCTTTTGTGGTTTCATAAGAATTTTAGGATTGTTTTTCTAATTCTGTAAAAGTGCCATTGGAAATTTGACAGGAACTACATTGACTCTATAGCTCATAGATCATAGGAGCATTTTAACGATATTAACTCTTCTGATCCATGAACATGGGTATCTTTCCATTTATCTGTATCATCCATTTCTTACACTGATGTCTTAGACTGCAGACCTTTCACTTCCTTGGTTAAATTTATTCCTAAATGTGTTATTGTTTTTGATGCTACTGTAAATAGGGTTATTAAGTTTCTTTTTCAGATAGTTCACTGTTAGCATATAAAAATGCATCTGCTTTTTATATCCTGGAACTTCACTGAATGCACTTTTAGTTCTAACAGGGTTTTGGTGGAGACTCTAGGATTTTTCCATATACCAGATCATGTCATCACCATGTCATCTTGCTCTGGCTAGGACTTCCAATATTATGTTCAATAGGAGTGGTAAGAGGCATCCTCGCCTTGTTCCTGACCTTAGAGGAAGTGCTTTCAAGCTTTCATCATTGAGTATGATGCTAGCCGTGGCTTTTTCGTATGTAACCTTTCTTAGATTGATGTATATTCCTTCTATACCCAATTTGTTATGAGTTTTTATCAGGAAACAATGTTGAATTTAGTCAAATGCTTTTTTGCATCTATTGAGACAATCCTAGGATTTTTATATTTCATTCTATTAATGGAGTATATCACATTTATTGATTGGCATATTTTGAACTATCCTTGCATCCCAGAAACAAATCACATTTCATCATGGTGTATTATCCTTTTAATCGGCTGTTGAACTAGGTTTGCTAGTATTAAGATTTTTTGTATCTATATTCATCAGGGATATTGAGCTGTACTTTTATTTTTTTTATTTTTATTTTTGGTAATGTCCTTATCTGGCATTGGTATCAGGAGAATGCTGGCCTCCTAAAATGAATTTGGGAGTTCTCTCTTTGATTTTTTGGAAGAGTTTGAAATGAATTGGCATTAACTCTTCTTTAAATGTTTGGTAGAATTCACCCATGAAGTCATGTGGCCCTGGGCTTCTTTGTGTTGGGAGATTTTTGATTTCTCATTCAATCTCCTTACTAGTAATTGGTCTATCAAGATTCTCTATGTTTTCATGCCTCAGTCTTGGTATGTTATATTTTTCTAGGAACGTATCCATTTCTTATTGGTGGCCCAATCTGTTGTCACATAATTATTCACAGTGGTCTATTATGATTCTTTATATTTGTATTATCTGCTGTAATCTCTATTTCATTTATAATTTTTTTCTTGATAAGCCTAGGTAAAGGTTTATTGATTTTATCTTTAAAAACAAACAAAAAAAACCTTGTAGTTTTGTTGATCTTTTTTAAAAATTTCTTTAATGTTTATTTTTGAAAGAAACAGAGCACAAACAGGGTAGAGGAAGAGAGAGAGGAAGACACAGAATGTGAAGCAGGCTGCCGGCGCCGAGCTGTCAGCAAAGAGCCTGATGTGGAGCTCAAACCCACAAACCATGAGATCATGACCTGAGCTGAAGTCGGATGCTTAACTGAATGAGCCACCCAGGCTCCCGTTGTTGATCTTGTCTATTGTGTTTCCATTCTCTATTGCTGCTCTGATCTTTGTTATCTCCTTTCTGCTAACTTTGGTCTCAGTTGATACTCTGTGAGGTGTGAAGTTAGGTTGCTTATTTTCATTCTTTTTTTTTTTAATTTAGGCTTTTATCTCTATAAATTTCTTTCTTAGCAGTGCTTTTCACGCATCTCACAAATGTTGGTATGTTGTGTTTCCATCTTTGTTTCAAGAGATCTTTTTATTTTCCTTTTTATTTTATCTTTGACCCGTTAGTTTTTTAGGAGTGTGTTGTGTACTTCCCACATATTTGTGAATTTTCCAGGTTTTCTATTATTGATTTTTAGTTTCATACCATTGTGGTGGCAAAAGATACTTGGTATGGTTTCAATCTTTTTAAATTTGCTAAGACTTGTTTGTGACCTAAAATATGATGTCTCCTGGAGAATGTTCTGCATGTGCTTGAGAAGAATGTGTATTCTGCTGTTAGATGGAATGTTCTGTAGGTCTCTCAGATCCATTTGGTCTAAAGTATGCTTCAAGTCCATGGTTTCCTGATTTTCTGTCGGATCTACCCATTGTCAAAAATAGGGTATGGAAGTCCCCTATTATTATGTTGCCACCTCTTCCTTCATATCAATTAGTATTTACTATATTTATGTGCTCTGATTTGGGTGCATATATATTTACAACTGTTATATTCTCTTGATAATTAAATTGGGCCTTTCTTTTTTTAAATCCATTCAGCCACTCTATGCCTTCTGATTGGAGGATTTAATCCACTAATCTCTTAATTATTGATAGGTAAGGGACTCGATACTGTCATCTTATTTTCTAGCTGTTGTATTCCCTTTGTTCCTTTCTTCTTCTCATGCTGTCTTCCTTTGTGAGTTGATGATTTTCCATAGTATATTTTGATTCTCTTCTCTTTATCTTGGGTGTATTTCTTATAGGTTCATGTTGTGTGATTACCCTGAGCTTAGTTAAAATACCTCATAGCTATAACAATCTACTCTAAGTTGAAAACCTTGGCCACATACAAAAACTGTATTCTTTAACTCTTCCTCCATTTTTTTTAATGTCATAATTTCTATCTTTATATTGTGTATCCAGTAACAAGTCGTTGTATCTATAGCTGTTTTTAATACATTTATCCTTTAACCTTTATACTAGAGTCACATAGTTAACACCACAATATTACAGTATTGGAGTATTCTGATTCTGACTAAATGCTCATCTTTACCAGGGTGTTGCATATTTTCATATGTTTTCATGTTCCTTATTAGCATATTTTTGTTTCAGCTTGAAAACTCCTTTCACTATTTCTTGCAAGACAAGTCTAGAGGTGATGGCTCCCTCAGTTTTTGAAGGACAACTTTGCCAGGTAAAGCATCTTGATTGGCAGTTTTTTTTTTTCTTTTAGCACTTTGAATGTATCATCACCCTCTCTCCAGGCCTTAAAGTTTTCACTAGGAATCCCCTGATAGTCTTATCAGCCAATTTCTCTATTATACACTATATGTAAGCATACTTGTACTTTATTAATTTTGGAACTTTTCTATAAATTTTCCAAAGAAAATGTTTATATACTACATATGTATACCATATATACACACTATACTATATATAATATATAGTGTGTATATATATTTATGTTGTATATATATTATAAAGATGGTCTAGGAAGAACTAATAAAATTCACAGGAAATGTGTTGTTTATATATACATTTTCTGAAAACTTAAGCTATAAAACATTAAAGACTTCAATTTAATTTATATATATACATATATACATACATTTATGTATATATAAATACTATAAACCTGATATATTTTATTATCAAGATACTATAAACATGATATATTATCACAGTATCAGTTCTCCTCCAAATTGTCCAGACAGGGCTGTTGTTAATGTTCTAGTTGTTATTGTTGCTTTTTAAAAGTGTGTGTGTTTGTGTGTCTGCGTGTGTGTGCATGCACACATGCATTTATAAAATGGAAAAGCTGAATCTTAAATTTATATGAAGAAGCAATGAACCAAGTATAACCAAAAAGAATAAAAAGACTATCCCTACCAGGTATCAGGACTTACAGTTAAGCCATATTAATTAACACAATGTATAATTTGGTACAAGGATAGATAGAGAAAATTTTAGTAATTATTGTAACAAATAGATGCTTTTGGCTGCAAATAATGTGACTCAAATGGCTTAACTGATTTAACAGAAAATTCAAAAGCAGAGTTACTTTTAGGGTTGATTAACTTTGTAGTTTGACAGCATCATCGAAAAAACAGGTTTGTTCTCTATTTGTTTTGCCATTCTGAGTGTGGTGGCTTTGCCCCTCAGGCTGATCCCCTTTACAGCCCACAAGATGGCTGCCACATCTCTAGGTATCACATCAAGATACAGTCATGACAGAAGCAGAAAGGGTAAATATCTTCTAAGTTAGGAAACCTTTCTAGAAATCCCCAAACAAGTTTACCCTCATGCTTTCATGGCCACTGTTGCAGTATTCACTCAATTCTCAAACCAATATACTCATCCCTAAATTAAACACTGGCAAGGGGATTGAGATCAGCATGACTGCCTCAGACACGTAATTTTATGTAGAATGCATGTTGAGATGTCAACCATCAAAACAATAATGTTAATTCTGGTTGATGAGAAAGACTTTTGATATTATTCTTTAGACTTATTCCCCCAAAACAAAAAAAGCTAAATTAATCCATCACTAAATGGAACTCAGATGTCCTACTTAAAAACCATCGTATTCAATCGTCTCTTTAAATAGATACAGACTGTTGAAAAACATTTGTTGAGTTTCTACCGAATACCAGACACTGCTCTAAGTACACCATCAAATTCAATCCTCACAACCCCCTTTGAGCCTCAGTAATTCTCATTCTATGAATGGAGCAACTAAGCCCAGGGAAGAAAAAGGACTTTTGTGGAGTCTCCTGTTGACTAAGTGGTAGATCTAAAACTAGACACTGACCTTTGAACAAGTGCCCTGTTCTTCAACCTAGAACTTGTTCTTTACCCATATCGTATGGGGAGAAATTACAACTTGAGATAAAGATTTGTGTACCGAGAAGAGTTGTCAAAAATCTCCTGAGAATAAGGTTTTCTTCTCCAAAACTCTAAGATGAATAAGAATTCTTAGGACCTACTCTCAACCATCAGACATTGTGTTAGAGCAGGGTGGTGGATCGCTTCATAGGAAATAGCTCAATCTGTCAAATGAGCCTGAAAGAATTTAAGAAACGCAGAAAGTCTGTGTGTGAGAAAAACACTCCTGTGTGTCTCCCTTACTCTCCCACTACCCTCCACACTCACAATAGTTCGAACACCAGGTAGATGGATTTTCCACACATCAAACAATTCTCTGTGACACCAGCTGAGTGTCCTGTAACACAATTCTAATACTAACTGAAGTTAACACACACTCCAAGGTCAAGGGATCTGTCCCCAGAGACTGTCTCTCACTTCAGATGCCAATCTCAAATAATATGTCCCAGGTTACCCACAGCTTTGGTCTGACGTGGCGACAAATCAGAGGTTCCCGTGACCACTCCCCTACCTTGGATTCCATTATTTGTTAGAACATCTCACAGAACTCAGGGAAAACTTACCTGCACTTCCTGGTCTATTATATAATTAAGGATATGATAAAGATTACAGATGAACAGTGAGATGAAGAAATTGATATGGCAAGGTCCAGAAGGGTCCTGAGCACCGGAGCTTCTGTCCCTGTGGGGTTGAGGTGTGCCACCCTCCAGCATGTAGATGTGTTTACCAACCCAGAAGCTCCCTGAACCTGTACTATTGGGATTTTTATGAAAGATTTCTCATGGAGGCACAATCAATTATCAACTCGATTTCAAACCCCTCTTTCTTCCCTGGAGAATGGCAGTTAGGGCTGAAAATTCCAAGCTTCTAATTCTGGCTTGATCTTTCCAGTAACCAGCCCCCTTTTGGGAGCACAGTCACCTCCTTAGAACAAAAGACTCTGCTACCAACCAGGAAGTTCCAAGGAATTAGGAGCCCTATGTCAGGAACCTGGATCAAAGACCAAATATTAGAACAAATGACACTCCTGGTCCTCTTCTCACTTACAAAATTCTAAGTGTTTTAGCAGGTCTGCATCAGGAACTGGGGTCAAAGACTAAATGTTAGCACAAAACATTCTCATGGCCCCTATATATAAGGGTTTGGGGGAGCTCTGCATTAGGAACTGGCAGGAAAGACCTCTATACATATAGTCATTATTACTGTTATCTTATAGTTCGGCATTCCCATCATGCCCGTTCATGCAAATCAACTTTCAGAAACATCGGGACACTTTGGCTTCCTTAAAGGAAGGGATGTCAACAATCCCAGGGGATTAGGGATGTCAACAATCCAAGGTGACAGGGTCAGGTGACGAAGGGCAGAGCAGCAGTGTGGCAGGGAAAAACTTTGAGAAGAAAAAAAGATCAACCTGGAGGGTCAGGCGGAAACTGAACAGCCCTGTGCCACAGACAGTCACCAGGCACTGGTGCAGGTGTGATGGATAGGCCCCTCTGAGGCTGCCTGTGATTGAAGCCAGATTGTCAAAAACAGACAGTAAACCAGGAGAGGAAAGCAAGAAGTTAGATGGTGCTGTCAACTTGCCAGGGGATAGGAGGCAAAGAGTATGGACTTGCATGAAGAGCGAGGAGGAGACAAAGGGGCCAAGGTGGTGGATGGGATGTTTTAAACTCCAAGGACACCTGTGAGAAAATCTGCACCATCTGATGTCCTAACAACGATGAGTTTGCAAAAAAGGTAATCTCATCACCTCTCAGGAAAGGAGGTTCTCTGCTGATATGCAACCCAAGTGGAACCAGCTGAGGGCCTCCACCATCCAACATACCCAGGAGACTCTGAAGTAACACTGCGGAAGACAAGAGGGTCCCAGAGCAGGCTCATTAGGCCCTGAACAACAGTGGGCCAGCCAGAATTGTTAGCCAGTCCACCCCCATTCCACCCAGGAAGGGAAGGATGATTCAGAGCCATGAGGAAGGCTTGGCTCTGTTCTGGAGCCACGGCTATTGATTCCTGAGAATCATGGGGCAGCAGCTTCATTAATTTCACCTTAAATTTTATCGTGGAAGGACAAGCCTGTTAGTCTGCAGCAGACCAAGGAATCCAAAAACCCCCAGGGGAAAACCAGCAAGTCCGGGGTGATCACAATGTGCTCTACAAAGTCCTAGGCATTCTGTGAAAATACCTCAGGAGAAGTAGTGGGCAGTGGGGAGAAACAGCAGGCAGGGCTCCACACGAAACAGCTTCCCTTCCATGGGTGTCAAGTCACAGTTACCATTTATCAAGGCTTTCCATATGCCAGGCACTGTGCTGAGCATTTCGTATGTGCTCTCTCCTAATATACAGAAGAGGAAACGGAAAGCACAGAGAGGTGAAGTAACTGGTGCAGAGTCACCCAGCTAGCAATTGGCTGCGGTGGGATTTGAACCGAGCTCATCGCCACTGTGTTATACGGAGGTCCTCTGTAAGACTTCCTGGGATGGAAGGGTTTTCTTCCCCCCCACAGAGGACCATCTATTTCACAGGCAGCCTCCTTAAGACGGACAGCCTGAGGTTTATCAAAAATCTTGGATGGCAGCTCTGAAGATGCAAGAATCACAGCTGCTCTGTAGTTTACTCGGCCATCTGTGAAAATGAGGAGGATGTTAAATATTGACCTCTTGGGGATCAGGCAGTCTTTGTGCCTTTTAAGGATTTAACGTCTGAAAAGCACCTCCTGCGGTGAAATCAGGCACCTTACAGCAACTCACCTCTTCCACAACATCAGGCTTTTCCTCTTTCTCACACCCAGAGCTGAGGAAGGAGCCGAAGCAGATCCCAGGGCTTTAACCAGACAGTTGCCTCGAAGATGACCGTTGAGGGAAAGGAGGCAGGAGGGAAACGGACAGACAGGGGGCTAGGGGTGGAGATGTTGAAGAAAACTCCGTAAACACGGGAGATGGACAAATAGATGTTGTCTTTTATGCTAAAAAAGGAAACAGTTTGTCTTCTCAAGCGTGGGTGTGTTTTTATGAGACCTTTCAAAGATGGCCCAGCTTTTTCCAGCTTGCCTGTAAGAAGACTCAGTTAAGTTTTTTTCTTGATTTTGATCTATTTCCCTAGCATAGGATTTTGGCAAGCAGCTTCGTGGACAATAAAATAAAAAACTATCCAAAAGTAGGGAACTGTGCCTTGTGATGATCTGGCTTCGTATTCTTTTTGGGGAAGTGGGCAGAAGGTAATAAATTGTTATGCTAAAGATAGAAGAGAGTTCTCCCTGGCCCAGGGAACATGTGCTAAAAAAGATGCCGTCCTTGCTCACCCAGGATTTTCTCAGAAACCATTCCCACTGCAGGAAACAGTCTGAGAAAAATATAAGTTGCTTTTTAAAAATTTTGCATTTAATTTTAAAGTGTTTAAAATTTTTAAATTAACTTAAAATGTTGATAACACAGAATGAATCTGAAATAAACATGGAAATATTAGCATCTGGGGGTAGGCACATGGCTCTTTTTCTGTGCCTTTGAAATATATCATACTCTTGAAAATAAACCCAAGTTGCTGAGAGAGGAGACCAGCTGGCAGGAGAATTAGAAGCTCTGGGCAGTCTGGTTTTTGTGATATAAACAGCTCATAATTTGAATCTGAAGTTGAGTGAGATTGAGGGAAGGAACAAAATCCTGAACAATCAGAAGACTGCAGATTAAATCATCCACAGACATTTATAGAACTCTACTGTATACCTGGGACTTTTCCAGGACTTGAGGACAAAACGTTGAACAGAATAGATATGGTCCCTAATTCTGAGCTTGCTGTCTAGTAGAAGACCAGACAAGAAGTAAGCAAATGAGTGAAGAATTACACACTGTGATAGGTGTTCTGAAAAAAAAGCAAGTAGTGTTGAGATAGACAGTGGTGAAGGGCTTTGCCCAATTTAGACAAGGTGATTACAGATGGCCTCTATGAACAAGTTCTATCTAGCTAAGAACCAAAGAAAAAAGAACAAGAGAAGAATAATCCATAGTGAAGTTCCTGGATATACACATGCCCTGAAGCAGGATTGTGTCGTTTAAATCCCAGGGACAGAAGATGACCAAAGTGGCTGGTGCACATTCTTGAGGAGGGAGAGGGGCAGAGATAGTCAGGGGCCAGACCAGCATAGCTTTGGGCACTTGGAAAACGTTGGCTTTTTATCCGAAACAAATATGACAGCCGCCGCACATCTTAGTTACAAAAGGAGTGATGGGTTCTGAATATACCTTGAAAAAGATGACTCTGGCTGCTCTTGTGAAGAATTGGCTTGGAGACTGGGAAGAGTGGAAGTAGAGAAGGGAGAACAGGGATTATCCAATTGCAGCCTGTAAGCCGATTCTGGTGCACTGCATTGCCTTTTTTGTAAATACAATTTTATTGCAACACTATACACTCATTTGTTTACATATAGCCTATGGCTGCTCTCACACTACAACAGCAGAGTTCAGTGGCTGAGACAGAGGCTGTATGGCCCACAAACCCAAAAATATTTACTATCTGGCCCTTTACAGGAAAAATGTGCTGACCCCTGAGTTTGAAGGTTGTGGCACTCACCTCTGTACTAGGTAGCCAGTGATGGTAGCCAATCAGCTTTAACCCAACAAGAATTATTGCACATCTCCTGTGTGCTCAGGAGAAACATAGGAAACATATAAATACTGTGTAAGACCAGGTGTCCTCTTTGATAACTGTCCATCCCATTAGATCTGTCCCCTTATTTACCCTTATATAATCTACTCTTTCAATGCCTTCACCTTCCCTTCTGAACCTTCCAATTTGGCTCAAGTCCTGCACCCTCCATAAAGCTTTCCCCAGCTTATACCTTACTCTGTACTTTTGAACTCCAGCCCTATCTCCTATGTTACATACGCAGCCCTTGATTATACTGTGTATACTTAAGGCTTTGGATGACAAGAACATTTTCCCCATGGTTATGAAAACATGAACTATCCCCAACTTGTCCCCTAACCTCTGAGGTACCACTCAAGCCTCTCAGCCAGTGAGAGAAGAACCCTAGTTGCAAGGTGACAGCAGTTGGTTCAGGGATAGAACATGACCCTAACATAAATTTTCCTCCAGGGACATCTGCTGGAACCAGTGAAAAAGGTCATCTCTTGTCTTTTTGCTGTGATGGTACTAAAAGATTCTAAGTCTAGGATTACCAACATCCCTACCAAATGTGCACAGTTAGATACAAACAAATAGCCCACCTTTGGTAGGGGAGAGGCAGTGATGAGAGAAACCGACAAGGTGGGGAGTGGTGATGGATTTCCCTGAACCCTGCATCTCCTAACACCTTTCATTCTTACTCATTACAAGCCAATACATCCTTATTATTTAAGCTGATTGAGTTTCTGCCACTTACAACAGAAATCCTGACCATTATAATAGCTTTCATCAACTCTGCCAAAAGAAGACCAAGTCAAGGCCGTTTGGTATTGCCTGGTCCCAGGGAAAAGCAAATTGCTAGTACACTAAATGCTGGCTGGTTGGTGGGCACACAGGTCCTTTACACTTTGGTCTTTGCTGTTAAAGTCTTGCCTACAATCAGACTTTGCTAAGAAGGAAGGCATAGGGAACATTTAGTGAAAAACCAGGGTACTCAGCCTACCATTACCTCTGGGGCTGGTTTGGCCATGAACTTGCTGTGTGATCTCAGGTAAGTCCTTAATACCCTCAAGTTAAAATGAGGAAATTGGGCTTTCTGAAAAACCACTCCAGTGCTGATTCCTGAGCTTTTATCTGCCCAATTCCTCCAGGAAAATGAGCATTTCTCTCCCATCATTTTGGGACCAAGGTGACTGTTTTCACATAGGATTATTTGATTTTGTTCCAGAAAATTTAATCTGAGCCACGCATAGAAGCAGGAGTCTGTATTCACATTGGACTTCTCATTCCACCCAGCTTGGGCAGCATGCGCACACAAGGCAGTGACAGGCTAAGGAAAATGGGAACACTTTGTGTTTTACTGTGGTTACCTCATGTATCTCATGAAATACCTCAAGTGCTTCTTGAAAAATGTAACAAAAAATATGAAAAGAAGATTTACAAACGTCCTAGAGGGCAGCATGATCTAGGAGGAATTCTTTTAAAATGTTTTTATTTGTTTTTTGAGAGAGAGAGAGAGAGAGAGAGAGAGAGAGAGCGTGCACAAGCAGGGGAGGGGCAGAGAGAGAGAGAGGGAGACACAGAATCAGAACCAGGCTCCAGGCTCTGAGCTGTAAGCACAGAGTCCAACTTGGGGTTCACACTTGTGAACCATGAAATCATGACCTGAGCTGAAGTCAGATGCTTAACCAACTGAGCCACCCAGATGCCCATAGGAGGAATTCTAAAACTGGCTGGAAATGTTATTTTCTCGTTTCCTGTAAAGGCACCTTATTTAAAAGAAAAGAAAAGAAAAGAAAAGAAAAGAAAAGAAAAGAAAAGAAAAGAAAAGAAAAGAAAAGAAAAGAAAAAACAAATCAAGAAGATCTCTGGCAATGCTTTGTTTCTGCCCTTAGCTGCATTTTCTCATGAACTCTGTTAGTCATGGACTAGCCTGGTTATAATACAGGTCAAGATCATCACAGTGTTTCTCAGCTGGAGCGCCATTAACATTTTAAATGAGATTTTTCTTTGTGCTTCAAGGTCCCCTGCATTTCAAGACATTTACCATCCCAGCAAAATGCCAGAAGTCCGATCCCCTATCATTGTGATGCACAGTCCACAAAGACCCCTTTTCATTTCCAGGAACCCGAGGAGGCAGGTATTACCTCCTAGCAAGCTTTCATTTTACAAAGGAGTTAACTGAGCCCAGAGATGTGATGTGATTTCCCAAGATCACACATGTGAGAAAGGACTAAGGGATGAATTTAAAGCCACATATTTTGACATCCAATCCTAGTAATCTTTATCGTATCTTAACCCATCTCTGATAGTTGTGGGTTCTACTTCTACAGCTGATACTATTATAAAACTCACAACCAAGCTATTAATATCAATACCAACCATTACCTTCCAATTGTGCTTTGATTGCATTTGATATACTCTCATACTATAGTTCAGCAGCAAGTGTTTTCATATTCATGAGAGACTTCATTACCATAAGTAGCTCATAATACTTGCACTTGTAAGCAGATAAAAAAGTAGCCTATCAGAACCCAAAAGCAGCCTTCTAATTCTTGCCCATTGGTCCTCAAGGAGCAGAGAGAGGAAACGTGGGCATACACCCAGAAGGCAGTGATCAAAAGATGGTCATCAACTGAGGAAGCTACTCTGTCCATAAAATCCTAGCATTTCTGACATTTGGAGCACTGTTTGGTCAATGCTTATGTTTTCTCATGAGTTGCTCCTACTGAGTGATTCCACAAGTGCCCTAGGGTACTCAGAGAGAGGTGGGTCTAGGTTTCTAGCAGTAATAAGGTATCAGGGCAAAATACGCTCATCTCCTGTCCATTACAGCTCCCCAAATCCCATCCCATTACTAAGTTCTAGAGGAGGAGATAAATAGATAGGAAAAGAAAGATGTTACATTATTATGGTTACTGGTTTGCATTGCAATGTCCTGCTACAATAGGGTCACTGGCAACAAGGACGGAAAAGCCTGCCTGCATATCATCTGTCTCAGACGCCTCCTCACGCTCATGCACAGCAGATCCATCAATACTGCAGGAAGGTGAAAGAGGACAGAGCCTCAGGACTCTATGTTCTCATGGTATTTTCAGTGCAATTCATGAGGCTCTTTTAATGCATTTGCCTCCTCAAGATGTGCTTCAGACAAGCCCACACGATCAATGATCGAGTGATGCCCAGTCACTTTTTCATAGTTTGGTAAACCAACAGGTCTGGAGTTGCATTTTAATAGCACCTCTCTCTTATAATCCAGGCTTTTTTTTTTCTGCCCAAGAAATTTGAAGACAGAAAATAGATTCAAAAGTTTAACACAAAAACAAAGCTAAGGTCCCAGGTTTGTAAACTTTTTAGTCAAAAGTATTTAGAGCAGTAAATATAATGTCATCGGAATACCAATTTAAAGCTAATAACGATCAGGGGAAAATGATAATAAATGCACAAATCTCAAAGAAAAATGTAGTAGTGGCAAAGAGTTTTTCTTTTTGAGTCTTCAGCAATGTTATTAGAAACTCATTAGGAGTCAATTACCATTTAATTTCTCTACAACTTCCAATTACGGTGTTGCTGTCCAAATGTTCCTGCATATCACATTGGCCATTTAAAATTAAAATTTTGGGGGTGCCTGGGTAGCTCAGTCAGTGTCTGACTTCCGCCCAGGTCATGATCTCACAGTTCATGAGTTTGAGCCCCACGTTGGGTTCTATGCTGACAGCTCAGAGCCTGGAGCTCCGTGTCTCTCTCTCTCTCTCTCTCTACCCCTCTCCTGCTCATGCTCACTTGATCTCTCTCTCAAAAATAAATAAATATTTTTTAAAAATTAAATACCTTTAAAAAAAAAACAACAACTTAATTTTGCCATTCCCCCTCCCTGCCACCAAAAGAGGGTCAATTTTGAAATACAAATTCCAAAATCCCTTTTTTGACAACTATCGTCCAGGGAAAGCAGAGAAGCTAGGTGAGTCCTATAAAAATGCTGGCAGCTAAGAACAAGGATGCCCTCTCAATCTCCCCTCCCTTTGTAAAGCTGAGAGCAATCCAAAGTGTTTATCCAAATCTATTCTTCAACAAATACCTGTTGCAAACAAGTAAAATGTATGCAGAAATACTGTCAGCAAGGCAAGTGGGGTGGGGGGGTAGGGGGTGGGGCAAACACCATATTTGTGACAGAAAAAAAGAGACCCTAAAAAATGCAATTATCTGGCATGCCTTAAAGCTAGTCATAACTATTTTAAATTACTTTGTATGTAAATATCAGTTATCCCAATGGGAAAATACAAAACCCAAGAGGAAATGCCTAGAAATGATGGAGTTATAAATCTGGTATTATAGTTAGTAAAGTTATACAGTACAGAAAAGCCTAACTCCTTTTCCACACCCCCAACTCACCTTCAATTCTTTCCTGTGAAGCATATTTGCAAAGTAGAGCTTTCTGAAAGTGGGGGTGGGTGGATGGGGAATAACTTGGAAGCAAATCAAAATAACAGCATCAGACAAAAACCACTAAGACCTATCTTCAAATCAATTATTTGCCCTCTGGGGATGAGGAGCTCTCAGGACAAGGTATTTGTAAATATTCTACTGGAAATATATATTGGAGAGAGAGAGAGAGAAATCACGCACAAGTGGGAAAGGGGCAGATAGAAAAAGAATCCCAAGCAGGCTCCATGCTCAGCACAGAGCAGGACTCAGGACTCGAACTCATGAACAATGAGATCATGACTTGAGCTGAAATCAAGAGTCCAGATGCTTAACCGACTGAGCCACCCAGGCGCCCCGTTTATTGGTATATATTTGGTTTGCTTAAACATAGCATTGTATCTCAGTCTTTGCTGTCATTTCATTCTTCTCCCAAGACCTCACCTTCATCCTCAAGAGGTCCCAACCAGGAAATATTCAGGGAGAAGGTTGTTGTCTTGCCATAAACTGCAGATGGTAAAGAAGCAATAGATCTTATTTTGAAAATCTTGACTACAATATAGACAGGAGAATTTTCAAAGTAGAAGTGAATAAACTTTGATTATTTTGGCTCCAATATTCTTTGGCCAATAAAGGAGAATCTCAAGTCCTCTGATCCTAAATAGTCAAAATCCTCAAGCAATAGAAAAAATACACACACACACACACACACACACACACGCACACACACACACACACACACAAGTGGGATGATTGTTTAAAAAATCTTAAGGGCAGAGACATTTTGGAAGAGAGATCATCAGAAATGCTGCAGATGAAAACGACAAGAAGCTAACAGAGATTCTCTCCTTAACCAAACATTAGACTTCTCAAAACCCGTTTTGATGAGGCTTCCTTGTTGGGCCTTGTTTTTGAATGCAAGAATCCCCAACTGTCAGAAGGGAATTGATAATCTGACCAAATTCCTCGTCCCTCCCCATTCCCAGGATACCCCATCACTCTGGCCCACCTTAAGCAAGACTCCTGGGATGTTGGCTCCACTAGAAACTCCCCATTAGCAATTTCCCATCCACTGACCCCCAGCCTGCTCCTTGGTTCTAAATCCCTTCTTGTTCATGTTATATTTGGAATTGAACCCAGTTCTGTATTGAGGTCTCTATTCCCCTATTGCAATACTTCCTGAGTAAATCTGTTTTTACCACTTTCACCGCTGTTCAGCTCTGGTTCACCTTGACAAAAATCACAGAAGCACAACAAATAATAAAAAGTGTCCATGGGAGGGCATTTCTGGGGGTGGATTGCATGTTTGTGAGCACCTCCTGTCTTTTGTGGGGTTTTGGTTTTGCAACAATTGACCTTTAGTGTTCAAGCATGAATGCAGTTGTGTCTTTTCTTTTTGTTTTAAAGTATTAGCTCAGAAATTCTCTCCTTCTAACTCTTCCACAAACATGGGTGCTGGCTGTACAAACTCAGGGATTCCTGTGCCTTGTAGGCACCAAGTCGTAAAAGTGACTCTTTTAATCAGAAAGGGAGCCAAACTGGGGGAAAAAAGTTACCATTCTGAGTAACTGATCTAAAAAGAAACTTTCAAGGTGGTCAGGTCACTTTGAACCTAACTGGCTCAACTTTTTTTCTTCAGCCTATAGTCTTCAGTGACTAGTGAATTTCAGAATGTTACCCTAATTACACTTTCTCTTCTTCATCTTAGCAATTACTAAGAGTAGAAACAAACATTTGGAAATAGTTTTAACAAAATCCAGGAGAGTTATTTGTGATTTCAGGGTGGGTCAAGGAAAAAAAAAATTAATGATACAGGAAATGTGGTTACCCCAGAAAATGCCAATCCCCATGCTTTCTATTCTGTTTTCTTAGTGATGTGGAGCTTGTGTTTGAAATTGTCTTAAAGGGCAAAAAATAGTGACGTAAACTAGAAAGGCAGTGATGAGGATCTGGATTCCAGCCTCTATTTTGGCAAAACAGAGGGCACTCATGGGAAATGGCAGGAGCTACATGTGGAAAGGGAGGTGGGAGGCGAGGGGGAGGGGATGTACAGCCCACAGAACCCACTAAATGCCCAGCCAAGGAATGACAATGGAATCCTCTGGGCACAGTGACCTGAAGATTTTGAAGAAAGGGAAGGCCTTGATTGGAGTTGTGATTTAGAAAACTCCCTGGAAGCACTGGTCCTTGATGAACTGACAGCAGAAGAACACCATAGGCAGAGAAACCAGTTAGGAGGCTATTGTGACCGTGCAGACAGAGGATAATGAGGGCCTAAACTGGACAAGGCAGTAGGGATGGGAGATGATGGATACCAAGAAGCCCTGGAAAGAGAAGCAAGACAACAACATGCTCAGTTTGGAACATGCTGGCTTCCATGAATGGCCTTTGGAACAGAGCTGTTTGGAACAGCGGGACACAAGGGCACAAATGGGTGGCAAGAACCAGAGAATCAGAACCAGCTAATATTCATTGAGTTCCTGCCAGGTACCAGACCCCTTGACCTATATATGAGGTATTGAAACCGCAAATTCGTCTATACAGCTAAACACATCCAGCATACTGCAAAAACAAACCTAAAAGCACAAATGGAGCTTAGGAGCAGCTCTGCTCAATCAGCTAGGACTGCAAATGGCTTCACATATGCCTCCCCAACCTGGTAAATTCTTTCTCCCACATACTCAGGTTCCTTAGCCACAGGGTCTGGCCAGTTTCTGGGTTAATCCAGTAGCCCATGGCATCTCTCCTGAGGTTGGAGTATTGTTAGCTCCTAAATGCTGCTGCTGGAACAAGGCACCGGCTCACCCTGACCCCAAGAGACGTTTGTATTCTGCCGCTTCCTTTCCGTGCATCTCAGAGAACTTGAACAAGAGTAAATTGTTCCTCTGCCTTGGTAATAGCCTTCTTAAATTATCCCCCATTGTCATGGCCCCCAATCTGGGAGAAAAGTCCTCCTCTCAGGAAAAAGACTAAAGTAGACCTTAACATTCAGGCCTGTTTCACTCACTCTTCTGGCTTCAGGAAAGCAGGAAATTTCTTCCCTCTGTTCCACTCCCTACATAGTAAAACTGCAAGTTAACAATGGTGGGAAACATCCTACGTGCCCGCCAATATGTGACTGGTCAATAAATTATGGATCCTTCATGCAGCTAAGCACCATTTGACACTTAAAAATTCAAAACTTGGGGCACCTAGGTGTGGCAGGGTGTAGCCTTTAATGCAATTTCTACTTCTTTGTCACCTATATATGGTGACACATAGAGTCTGATTGGACACAGTCCAAGTTACAGGGTCATGTCAGAGCTAGGCATTGGTGTATAGGAGTTGATGGGGCCACCCTGCCTTCCTTTGTTCTGAGGAGGCCTCCACCACATTCCTTAGGGAGGGGCTCTCCCTCTACCACACGGGTCCAACACTGTTTTTAAGTTACAAGCAATCAATCTCAGAATATAGTACCCATAGTTTTGTCCCAGGAGTGGGTGAGTCAGGAGAAAACGAATTTACAATGAAAGGACTCTATTGGCCACTTGACTTCTTCTATCCTATGGAAATTGGTAAAAACAAGTTTTCTGTTAATGTCTTGTTACCAGGATACCATTTTTCCAATTACTCACAAAGAGCAGAGATGATTAACCCTGTGATTTTCTTCCAGCAGGACTGTTCAAAATTGCACTTCCTGCTATCCACGGAGGTTAAATAATGAATTATGAATGGCACAATGATAATGAAATTCTCAGAATGAACTTTTGTAAGCTTCAAATAGGTTTTCTTGGTAGGGTGGAAGGGGGCAAAGAGAGGAAAGGGAACTATTAATAGTGCGAAGTTCTGATGTACTCAATTTGATTTTATAAAGCAGTGAGAAAGTCCCCAGAGCCTCTTGAGAATTTACCCTAATTCCATTCAACAAACATCAAGCCACCGTTCTGGGAGATTTCAGAATCAAATGCTGTAGGAACCAATTGCAATGGTGCCTGCTGCCATATTACCTTTGGAAGAGCCTCTGGAATTTCCACCAAAACAGGATTCGTTACCAAACTCTGGCCTCAGCAGCTTTCCCTACACAGAATGGGAATCCGTCTGGAAACACCTACCCTGCGCCATTTTCCCTTATATTGAGTTCACAGGAGATCTGTGCGGCCCTCAGGTGAGCCCGCCAGGTGCAAATCATTGAGAGGCAAAAGGGGGTGCAGCCAGTCCTAGGAGTGTCTGAAGGCTGAGGCTGGGCTCTGCTTGCAGCCCCACCATGCCAGCAAGCCAAGGAAAAGCCATAGCAGCCCTTGAGAGCTTGTTAAAAAATGCTGAATCATGGGCCCTACCCCAGAGCTTCAGAATCTGCAATTTAACAAGATCCCCAGGTTATTCATATGCACAATTGAGTAGCACTAGTGTTAAGTAGGTAATGAGAAATACTGGCTGCATTGAATACAAAGCAGCAGAGGAAAAAAAAAAAAACCCTCCCTTTTCAGCCTAGACTTGCAAAATATTCAAAACTTATTGTTTTCTCAAATTTTGGCATGACACTGATGCCCTTGGGAAGATACTCCTGCAGAGAAGCATGGCCTCCCTAGTTTACTCTGTGCCAAGGAGTAGAAGGTATAATAAGACTGCAGTGAAGGTTCTGTTCTAGGTTGAATTGCTAATTTTGTTTTGATCTCATGCAAGTTCACTGCCCTTTCTGCCTCTCCTTTTCACCACCTGGGACATGAAGACTTTAGAAGTAGACCATCTTCTCAGCCCCCTCCTGGGCAGTGACAGTCTATAGTTCTATCCATGACACGAAGTGTCTGCTGTGAAGTCTTCAGATCACAGAAAGAAAGAAATGTCCTCCAATTTCTCCCCTTCATTGACCCCTAGATTAGACAAGGCCCTCTTGCCAGAGCCTGTTGTGATCTTTCAGGCTTTCTTGGTTGTGCTTAGCGCCTATCAGTCTGCCAGAACTCAGATTTACCTTGAGGCCAGCCTGGTCTGCATTTCCAAGACTCTTTTCTAGGGGGTTCCTCTTAGTCACTCAAAGACACAGATATGTAGAAGTCTAAGCTTCTCTCAGGACAAGGATAACGTATATACAGAGAGAGAGAGACAGAGACAGAGTTTATGAAGATGAATAGTTTAGCTTCTTTGGTATTTGCTATGTAGGGATAACTAAGATCAATTTAGCACAACCCACATAAGCACAGCTGATTACTCTTACACAGAATCCCAGGGTAAAAGGTCTCCTTAAAGATCAAGCACCCCAGGGGCGCCTGGGTGGCGCAGTCGGTTAAGCGTCCGACTTCAGCCAGGTCACAATCTCGCGGTCTGTGAGTTCGAGCCCCGCGTCAGGCTCTGGGCTGATGGCTCGGAGCCTGGAGCCTGTTTCCGATTCTGTCTCCCTCTCTCTCTGCCCCTCCCCCGTTCATGCTCTGTCTCTCTCTGTCCCAAAAATAAATAAAAAACGTTGAAAAAAAAAATTTAAAAAAAAAAAAGATCAAGCACCCCAAATTATATTTAAATATCCCCTTTAAAACACAATGACAAACACATCTTTCAGTCTCTGTTTTAATATCCCTATTTTAAGGAAAACTAATGACCTCTAAGGCAGCCCATACCATTCCACCTGCTTTCTTCTAGAAGTTTCCCTCAGCTTATGCATCATAGATCTGACATCTTGTCACTCTGCCTACTGGGACTATTTTTCCTCATAATGCTCCATAACCCCTCTTCTTCAGGGTAGCCTTCCAGCTACTGTTCTCTAATTAAGAATTCCCAGTTCCTCCCAAGACATTGCTCCAAATCTCTTTAGTAGGTTCATGTAGCTTTTCAAGAGCAGCAGCTGGACTTGAAATCTGTATTTTGGACGTGGAAGAGCAAGACTCATTGTGGCTGTGTTGCTGGTTCTCTTTTTCAAGAAGGAAGTGAAAAGGCACATGCCGTGGCAGGATGATTTATTGAGATAGGGTTTATGTTTTGTTCTTCCTATTTGTCTCACCAGGCTACCCAGACCAGGTAGTGGGACCTTTGTGCTCCTGTACTTCTGGAGAGGTTTGTATTACAAAGTTCAGAACAGCAGTTGCTCTCAGAACACTCTTGGCTTTTGTTTTCCAGGATCTTTTTTTTTAAGTTTATTTATTGTAAGAGAGACAGAGTGAGTGAGCCAGGGAGGGACCTAGAGAGAGGGAAACAGAGGATCTGAAGCGGGTTCCATGCTGACAGCAGACATGCAGGGCTCGAACTCATGAACTGCAAGATCATGATCTGAGCCCAAGTGGGATGCTTAACTGACTGAACCACTCAGGTGCCCCTGTTTTCAGGATCTTATACTCCTGGACAAACTCGGAGAACAGAGAGAGGGGAGTGCCCTTGAAGCAGGAAGGTTGAAGCAAAAGATAAAAAAGAGGGGATGCTCCAAAAATGAAAGGGGATGGAGATAAACCATAAAGTAGCGATGTCCTTTGCCATGTGGTGCTGAAAAGATGTGGCATCCCATGCAGATAGTGATATTACATTTTCAGTAGCCATGCGATATATTGCTTAGGATATGGTTTAAAAGCTTCAGCTCCAGGGTCAGAACATCTGGGTTAACACTCTGACTCTAACTCTGGGCGAGCTTGTGACCTGCCAACATTTCAATTTCTTTATCTATAAAATGGAGATGATAATAGCAGCTAGTTTGTAAGGTTTTGTGAAAATTAAATAATATAATCCATGTAATGCTCCTAGCAATGTGTGTGGTGCATTCTAAGTCCTAATTAACTATAATACATTGACGAAGTTGAGGTGAAAACATTTGACAAAATTCAACACATCATAAAAATGTAAGTCATCATCATTAAGAACTTGGTGTTTCAGTTGGCTTGGAAAGAAATTTCCCCATTTCTTAAAATAAATTAAACACCTGTATCTAAACACATAGAATTATAACAACAAAAGGAGAGAAAACATTTACATCCACAGATGGGGAGTATTAGTTATTTGGGCCTAAAAATAACCCGACACTGTCATATAACTCAGATTCTGTTCCATAAATAATCCTGGGAAGATTAAGTGATGGAGCATTAAAGTACAGTGCTCAAAACTTCTTTTCTGCATATACATCTGAATATGAACATCTTTAAAATTAAATAGTTTTCCTTCATCTGCCAGGCAGATGATACAAAGGTCTAATCAATAATTCATCCTGGCAAAGAAACTCATTACTCAGCCAAGGTTATGACGAAAATCCTGTCAGGAAGTCTTGTTTTGGCTAAATAAGACAACTTAATTTAGTGCAAAGTGAATAATCCAACTCTAAATCATTCATTCTGGGATTCAACATTATGGATTTGTCCATTAAATATGCATCCCAGGCCTGGACATGTATTAACTTCTGTATTGCTTGGCCCTGAGGGATGGCCAACACAGTGTTTTTGGATTCTCTTTGAACTTACCAGGTCTCCTGGGCAGAACAAAACACCAAGTAAAGGAGACTTTTGGAGAAACCAAGAACTTCAAGTTGGAAGTCCTCAAAGCCAACTTTCCAGATATTCTGGTGTCCCCTCCAAAACTACTCCAAAGGCTGGTCATCCTCTTCTGCAAAAACACTACTGTTAATGAGGAGTTTACTACCCATTTGAGTTAAAACTCTTAACATTTCAAGAGCAGAAAGCCCAAATCAAGCTAGCTTAAGCAAAATGGCAATTTATTTCCTCTTATCACACAGCATGAACAGTCTTTTAAGTTCATACTAAACGTTTAGCTTTTACTTTTAGCTTTATACTTTTAGTCTTGGCATGATCAGGACTCAACCAATATCACCAGGGTTTGTTTTTTATTCCCCTATCTGGGTTCCACTTCCTCTTGAATAGTCTCCCTTTGTGGTGGCACAACAGTGGCCACCTATTCTCTCGTAGCGGGAAAAGATCAACATCCTGCATAATGGAAACAAAAGTCTTAGAATCAGGTCTTTTTGGCTCCCGTTGGCATCACTTGGGCCTTGTGCACATCCCTGACCGACCCGTTATTGTGGGGAGTGAGGTGATGTAGTGCTCTGATTCTCCAGGCTCAGTTTACATGCCATGGTTGGATAGGGGATGAGTCAGGTGCAAGGGAACTACAAATAATTAAAGGGCAGAAGAGAAGTATCAAAGAAATCAGTCCAAAATGAAAGGCAGAACAAATGAATGCTAGGTAACCAAAATCCTACTCACCGCAATATTCTAAATTATTCTGGCAAAGCGTTCCTTTGCTTAGAAACTAATTTTTAGAATTTAAAATTTCCAGTCCTAAATTTGCCTTCTGGAGTAACATAGAACAAGACTACTTCCTCTTTCCAGTGGCAGTTCCTCAACCATTTGTACACGGACATCAAATCTCCCTTGGTCTGTTCTCCTCCAGGTTAAATGTACATACCAGGAAGTATACTTTTGGGATTGGAAACAATTCAATGCAGGCTATTAAGTAGACACTAATCTTACTGATACTTACAAGACACTAATTGTATCATGGAACTAAATATTTTTTGTTGTATTCATCTTTGTTTCAAAGAAAATGGTTTTATTAATAATTTGATAATGATTAGCATTGGCAAGGCTATTGGGAAAATAGACATTTTCAAGAACAATTGGTACTGACCATATTGATTAGGTAATTTAGACTAATCATTGAAGACACAGAAGCCTCAACAAAATATTTTTCAGTGTTCTTTAATATGTCAAAAAGCTAACAAAATAATGACAAATCACTAGGACTCAACCCAAAGAAAATGCTAAATCAGAAAGGTAAGTCTAGAACTCAAAGTTGCCTTTGTTTTGAAAGTGTTTTCTAATCTGGAAGGAATATCTGCAAAGTTGAATGGTGGTTTTGGCTACCTCATGAAGTTAGATGAAAAGTGTCAAGGTTTAGGGGCATCTGGGTGGCTCAGTCGGTTAAGGAACTGACTCTTGATTTTGGCTCAGGTCATGACCTCTCAGTTTCATGAGTTCGAGCTCCACATCAGGCTCTGTGCTAGCAGCACAAAGCCTGCTTGTGATCCTCTCCTTCCCTCTCTCTATGCCCCTCCCCCATTTACACTGTCTCTGTGTCTCTCAAAATAAATAAATAAGCTTAAAAAAATCTTTTTTAAAGTGTCAAAGTTTGGAACTCACAAAGTTAGGGACTTTGATGAACCACTACTTAGCATTAGCTAGGTCAAAAAGGGCTGTCCCCTCAGGTTAAAGGTGAACCAGTAGTAACTCTGGTCTCTCATGAACTTGCAACCTGGCTTCAAGTCATCTAAGTAAACCATGGAACCGTGAACAGTAAACTAGAGTTTTGGTGGTCTGAGACTGATGACACACAAAAGCACCTGGCAGAAGCAAATGCAAGTTCTTTCTGGAGTAAATCACATTATGCTGGGACTCAAATTATTCCTGCAAATAATTTTCAAGTGCAATAACCTTTATACAATCAAGGTAGCCAGGCACACAAGAAATTGAGACACCATGAGCAAGAACATGCAGAGACAAAGGACAACAGAAACACAGCCCAAAAGACCCAAAGGAGTGGAATTTTCAGACAAACATGCTTCATATTTTCAGAGAAATAAAGTTAAGCTTGAGTTTCAGGTCCATTCAATGGAGAAAAGGAGCATCTCTTCAATAAATGGTGCCAGCAAAACTGGATTTTCACATTCCAAAGAATAAAGTTGGACTCCCTACCTCACATCATAAACAAGTCAAAATGAACCAATGACTTGGGGTGCCTGGGTGGCTCAGTCGGTTAAGCATCCGACACTTGATTTCAGTTCAGGTCATGGTATCGTGGTTCCTGAGATTGAGCCCCACATCAAGATCTGTGCTGACAGTGTGGAGCCTGCTTGGGATCCTCTCTCTCCCTCTCTCTTTTCCCTTCCTTCACACTGCTCATGCTCTCTCTCTCTCTCTCTCTCTCTCTCTCTCTTTTTCTCTGTCTCAAAATAAATAAATAAACATGAAAAAAATGAATCAATGACCTATAAGACTAAACCAAAACACTCTTAGAAAAAAACATAGAGGTGGGGCGCCTGGGTGGTTCAGTCAGTTAAGCGTCTGACTTCAGCTCAGGTCATGATCTCACTGTGTTTGTGAGTTGGAGCCCTGCGTCGGGCTCTGTGCTAACAGCTCAGAGCCTGGAGCCTCCTTCAGATTCTGTGTCTCCTCCTCTCTCTGCCCCTCCCATGCTCATGCTCTGTCTCTCTCTGTCTCTCAATAATAAAAAAATAAACGTTAAAAAAAAAAGAAGAAAACATAGAGGTATATTTTCATGACTTTGTATTTAGAAATAGATTCTTAGATATGACACTAAGGTAATAAGCAACAAAAGGAAAAATACATAAAATGGACTTCATTAAAATTAAAAACTTTTGTGCAAAGGACATTATCAAGAAATCAAAAGACAACCTATAGAATGGGAGAGATTTTCCTATCATATAACTGATAAGAAATCGATATCCAGAATATATAAAGAACTCCCACAACTCACAACAAAAAGACAAACAACCCAATTTAAAAATGAGCAAAGGGCTTGAATACACATATGTTCACAGAATATATACAAATGACCAAATAAGCACATGAAAAGATGTTCTACGCTATTAGTCATTAGTGAAGTGTAAATCAAAACCAGGAGATTCCACTTCATACCGACTAGGATGGCTATAAGGTTTTTTAAACAGGTGAATAACAAGTGTTGGTGAGGATACAGAAAAATTGTAACCCTCATACACTGCTAGTGGGAATTTTAAAAGGTAGCCACTGTGGAAAACAGCGTGGTGGCTCTTCAAAAAACTAAATATGTAGCATTACCATATGACCCAGTAATTCCACTCTTGGGCATATATGCCACAAAATTCAAAAGCAGAGACTTGAACAAATACTTGTATGCCAATGTTTGCTGCAGCATTATTCGCAACAACCAAAACATGGAAACAACCCAGTTGTCCATCAACGGATAAATGGATAAACAAAATGTGGTATATGCATACAATGGGGATGTTATTCATCCTTACAAAAGGAATGGGGTTCTGATACATGCTACGACGCAGACAAACCTTGGAAACATTATGCCGTGTGAAATAAGCCATACATAAATGGACAAATAGGATTTAATTCCACTTACATGAAATATCTAGAAGAGGCAAATTCATAGAGACAGAAAGTAGAATGGTAGTTACCAGGGGCTGAGGGAAGGGCGAATAGAGAGTTATTGCTTAATAATTACGGAGGTTTTGTTTGGGATGATGAAAAAATTTTGGAAATAGATCATGGTGATGGTTATACAACATTATAAATGTAATTAATACCACTGAGTCGTACACTGAAAGTGGTTAAAATGGTGAATTTCATGTTTTTTCTTATATATCCATAGTTTTAAAAATTATCTATTTATCTATCTAATATAGCCACAATTCAGAAAGGAGAAGAAATCCAGATAGAAACCAGAGCATTTTTCTTTTTTTTTTTTTTTCAGAGCATACTTCTTATATTCTTCATCATTTCGCAGGGGTGGAAAACCCCCACATGAACCAAGATATATGAGATGGATTTAAAATTGAAATAAAAAATAGCCCAGCATATATTTTAAGGGCAATAAAAATTCAGTACATGGTCCACTCTCCACATTCCCAGTGTTTTAAAATCATAATTCAAATTCAAAATGGTGCCCTTGCCATCTTCCTAGATTCTTCATCACATTGGAAGTCCAAAGGGGTGTCTGGTACCAAAGGCATGAATGAAAGGCAGGGGAGGATGGCGAATGATAACCGTAACTGGCGCACAGAAGCTGTAGGAGTGAGTGATGGCATCACTCAGGAACAATTTAGCATGTAATGCAGGATTCAGCCAGAGCCAGACCTCGGGCAGGTGGGGGAAGCTGAGGCTAAGAACCAGAGGGTAAGAATGCCCTGGGGTTGACCACGGTGAACCAAGAAAGAACAAAATCAGAGCAAAACTGGAGCTGAGACCAGGGTCCAAAGACAAAGGTAAAGCAGGATCAGAATCGAGGAAGGTGGCAGGACAGAGTGATTAGCAACCAGGCTAGCTGCCATGAGCACTGTTTGAATGTGAGCCTCTGAACCACACTCTCAGAGGGTCCACTGCTCCCTGCTTCAGAACTGCTTCAGAACTCTACCACAGTCATAAAAAATTCAGGTAGTAGGGCCCCAATTCCAAGTCACTGAATCTGCATCTCTGGGGGTTGAACCCAGGTATATGCATTTTAACATGTTCTCAGATGGGTCTTAGGGTGTCTAAAGTATGAGAACCCCAGATCAGGGGACATATGTGCAGCTTCTGAGATAGACCAGAAGCCCACAGTTTCGACATGCCTGTTCTCCAAGTGCGCTGTAGGTACCTCCCTGGGGGACTCTGCAGGTCCTGCCAGCAACTCTCAACTAACATAGACAGGTAACTCTAAACTTGCCGGGGCTGCAGAGTGCACTAACAACAGTGCCTGCTAGTCTTAGAGCACCTACCCTGTGCCAAACACTGTACCAACTGCTTTACTGGCATTGCTACATTGAATGCTTACTTATGAGGGTCCTGTTACTATTCCATGTTTATAAATGATAAAGCTGAGACTAAGAGAAGCCAAAGCAACTTGTCCTGGGCCACCCAGGTGGGCAAGAACAGCTTCAGGTTCTAGGCCAGTTTGACCCAGAGAGCTCGGTTCTTTCCATACACCAACATGTTACAAAATTTTCAACAATAGTTTAAATTAAAAAAAAAAAAAAAAAAAAAAAAAGCAGGGGGCTGGTCGTGGAGGTTGTAGCATTAATTGATGGTGAGACTTTGGTTAATTAAAAAACTTTTCTCAGCACAACATACCAAAGGCATGGTAGTAAAGTAAGAAAGATTCTGCTGTCTTTTCTAATCATCTTGATCCCCGAGCCAGAAGGTTTTGTCAGGTAATGTAATCTCGTTCTGGCCTTTTTTTTCATCTAAGTGAAGAAGGGTCTGAGATTAAGTTTGGGAGGAGATTGAAAACCAAAGCTCGGAGGAACAGATTAAAATGATTCCAGGCATCCTGAAGCAGGAGGAAAAAATGATAGGACTTTGTTGATGGAACTGCTGAAGGGAGATAAGACGCATCTCAGAGGGACCAGGGAAGAGAAGGAAAGAAGCTGAGGAGGGAACAGAGATAAACAAGGTAGAGAGAGGAGATAAGAGGCATCATGAGGACTGAGGGCCAGGCAGAGAAGAGGAAGGCAGGACCAGAGGCTCTGCAGGAGAGTAGGACCCAGGCCCTTTGCTTTCTCTTTTACCCAGGTATGTTTTTAAAGGGGAAGGGAGCCAGATTCATAGAATATTTTAAGTGCCAGATTCTGATTAGTCAATCTTTGAGCCTGAACAGATAGCCCCATTGAAAGTAAAGCTAAACTTGAGTCCCTTCAAGAATGGGAGACTCTTTGGGCTTCATGCCCTCCACACTGTCCCATCCATTTCCAGGTTGGTCTAATCAGACAAACTTAGAGAGGGAAGACATTGAACCTCACTAAGGTGATCAGGGGAAACCCTAAGACCCCCAGTCCAACCCCATCCACCTTACACAGGATTACAGTCATGAAGAGATCAGTAAGGCACTTTATATACCTGGAAGGGCCAGAGCACAGGGGTTGAGGACATGAGCTCTGAAGCTGCTCCAGAGTTTGAATCCAAGCTCAACTGCAGATTAGCTACTTTACGATCTGAACTTTCATTTCCTCATCTGTCCAACAGGGTAAAACTGGCAACCCCCCTCATAGAGAGATTAAATAATGCATGTAAATTGCTTAGGGTAGTGCCTGACATACAGAAAGTGCTCAAATAATATTAGTGATGACTGCCAGCCCTGTTATTAGGTTCAAGCACAAAGCCAGGTGCACACATGAAAATACTTATCCATTGGATTGAGGAGGAATCAGGACATTTGATTCCCACTCTTGTGGGAACGCAGGCAGTGACTTTGTCTCTCTGTTCTTGCATTTTTCTCCCCCATCAAATGGAGATATCCTCCTCTTGTGACACAGAATACCATAGGTTTGGAGATGCTTAGAAACAAAAATGGGAAAATGGCACAGAAATACACAAGAGGTTATTTCCCTTACTGCACCATTGCTCTTATACCAAATTGCCTACTCTCTGCCATGTTTATGAAGCTTCACTGCAGCTAAGAATTTTTGCTATAATTTTCTTTCACCTACTAGGGCTGAATGTTTCTGCCTCATTCCTCTATTGACTTCCGATACTCACATGAAAGGCACAGTTCCCCAGCTTCAAGAAGGTGTGTCTGCAGAATTTCTAAACTTTTATCCTTTTTAAATCTCTTCAATCTTTTTGCCTCTCAGATACATTAAAGACAATCCAAATATTTGGAATCATGAAATGTGTAACACAGATGAAATGGTTCTGGAGACTGTAAGCTACCTGGGAAGAGAGACTAGGTCTGTCTAATTCATTACTATACCCCAGCACCTAAAATGGCTCTTTGGCACATAGGAGACACATTAGAGCGATGACAGCCATCTTGCAACCATGAAGAATGAGCCAAAAGAAGTCACAGAGACTCTACTATCTCAACATAAATCCGGATTTCTAGGTATGTGAAATAATTCAAAGTCTTTAAGTCACTACTTTTAAGTATTCTCTTACTTGCAGCTGAATACATTCTTACTAAGATAATGAGTAACTCTGCCCTGAGGAGGGTCTCCCATTATTTTTAGGTACAAGAGGGCAGATAGTTCCTTTTTACCAAGTTCCTTACTCTGCAACAAAGTTTTCCATTTAACCAATCTCCCATGTTTCTTTTATAATCTTAGCGTCATCTCCTCATTATCCCCCTGAAGTCTCTGAAAGATTAATAGCACCACCTTGACCCCTAGACATTCTTTCTCCGTTTATCTTTTCTGTTTTCTCATTATCACTTTCCACAGACCAAATATTATATCTTGATTTTTAATTACTTTAATGGGCCTCATCCATACTAATTGGGACATTTAGGTCATTATCTTGTCTCCTCAGATCTTCTTGGACAATTTTATTGATCATTTCTTTGAGCAAAATCATGTGGGGGTACTAGACCCACATAAACTTGTAACTTAGGCCAAAAGCTGTCCTGATTAATTAGCAACATTACCTTCTGGCGCAAAGCTGCCCTGTCTTTAGAATCGTGGCTCATAGTCATTGCTGAGTATTAGCGTTATCCGAGGTGGCATAAAAACTCTTGATAGCCAGGTCTCTCCCCCCTCCCCATGCCCATTAAAATCAGGATTTCAGAGGGGAGTTGGACATCAGTAGTTTTTAATACTGAAATCCCCATATGATTTCAACGTGCTGTCGACTTTGAAAATCAATGCTTTAGGCCAGTACTTCTCAACCTAATGTTTGTATGAATAACATGGAGACCTTGTTAAAATGCAGATTCTGATTCTCTGGCTCCTCTAGAGGTGGGGGAATGACATTCCGCATTTCTAACAAGCTCCCATGTGATGACAGCAGCATGGTCTGAGCCCCACATTCTGAATAACAAAGGTCTAGAATCTAGAGTTAGTAGTCCATTTTAAGACGGGATCTAAACAAATTAAACTCCACTTGGGTCCCACTGTGGTGAAAACATCATCGCTGCAAGAAAGCCAAGAGCAGGTGATTGAAAGAACTCCAAGGGTGGTTGTTTTCAGCTCTAGTTTAGTTATGGACTCAGGTGGACCAATCATCCCAGTTTGCCCAGGACTGAGGGGATTCCCAGCATGCAGGACAAGGACAAGTCGCCCTAGTTATGGTAGTGTTCTTCAAAGAGCAACAGAACAGCCAAGTTTTACACTTCTACATTCTGATTCCTCTTTCTGGGAGTGTCAGTCACCCTAGGGTCAAGGGTTTGCTGGGAAAGATGGGTCAAGGGAAAGAAATGCATGCACCAAGAATGTAATGTTACTTCAGAAGGGTAAATAATCAGGCAGATCCAGGTGGACCTAGAAAAATCCAACGACAGGTTTGTGACATGGCCACAGAGGTAAGTCCAGGCGAGATGGTTTAGGTCTGTGCTCTAGCACTGGTTTACTGTGTAGCCTGGGGTAACTAAGGCCCCCTGTCAGGGCCTCGGTTTCATCAGCTAAAACATGGGAGTTGAATTGTTGGATATGTGGGTGTCTTCCCTGCACCCACCCCCCACTCCACGTGCAGCACCTCATAAAGCATACAACTGCAGAACAGCACCTTTCCAGCTCAGTTGGAAAGTAAACCCACCTTCCATTTTGTGAGCAGCCACCTCCAGCACATTCCAAGACCCTCATAAAAACATCAGCATTAATCATACTCCATCTAGTACGTTTCTCTTCGCTGTCCTTTGATGTTCAGAGAGCTGAGAACTCACAGAGCCTTTTTTTTTTTTAACGACTATAACATGTTTACAAATCCAATGAAATTCTATTTTGAGACCCAGGCTTTTGGTTACAAGTGGCTTCCTCCTTCTGATTCTGCCTCCACCCAGGGAGCTCACTTCTCAACTTTTTGTTTTCTTTAGAGAGACAAAGAGTCTCCCCAGCCACCCATTGCTGGATTCCTGTTAACCTTTCATTAAGCCTGCTGACAGCTTGGCTCCAACTCTTCATGAGTTAGTTCAACACATTCCCATTTAAATGTGTCCCACCTGGCTTCATTAAGGTTCCTGCCAGGTTCTCCACTTGCAGCTTCCTCTGCAAATGCAAATAAGATTCTGAGTAAATAATATGGGGACCAGGGAAGATTGAGCTATAAAGGATTGGGGGTTGGAGAACCATCAAAACACCCAGGTTGCCATGGATTTGAGCAAACTAAAATCCATCTGGGACCAACACAGGCCAATATCGCAATTCTGTATGCACAAAGTGTTAAATTAAGGCCCTCGCTGTGAAGCACAGGGTAGTGGTTAAGAGTGTAGAGTCCTTCCAGCCTGGTTCAAAGCTCTGCTCTGTCATAGGGATGTTGGTCCATGTGACCTTGGACAAGTTTCTTCACCTCTCCCTGCTTCTGTTTTCTCAGCTCCAAAAGCAGGAGTAATTTACCTGTTTCACTGGGCTGCCGTGATAATCCAATGAGAAATTGCCTTGAAACACTTGGTAGAGTACCTAGACCATAGCGAATGCTTTTTAAGGACTGGATGTTATCTCATTTAGCCTAGAAAGACCAAGGTCCAGGTTGCAGAATTAGGTTGTTCTAAATCCTCAAGGTTTGATGGTGGACCCACTATGTAAACATCAGCTGTAAGAAGGATGTCTCCATCAAAGCCCTTCCTTGTGCAAATGGAAAATCAACACTGATTGCATTCTGTTGCATTTCCCATACGTGTTTTGTCTCATTTAGATTTTTAAGCTCTGTAAGGGAAGTGATTCTCTCTCCTGGGCCCAAGATACTAGGAAGTTATTTGTAGGTGGCTACCAATTCATCCTGATTGCACAGAGAGGGAGAGAGAGGAAAAACTAGATCAACAATCTCTTCTGATTAGGAAGTCTCAGCATAAGAATTGTATATTTATTAAGTCATCATTTGGCAAAACCCCACCCTACCCCCTGGACTTTGGAGTCTCAGACCAGTTGCCTTCCTCTAGCCCATGGCCATGTGTTGCTTGGCCAGGTCATTATTCTAAGTTGGAGTGTTAATGCCTTCAAGTGGACACAGACACATTCCACTTTGTAATGGCCTAGCACTTCCCCTTGCCTCACTCATCTATGTCGGCTGCCTAGCCTCTGAAGTCCCGGCCACCCAGCCACCCAGCCTCAGGCAGAGCCCACATGCTTTCTCTATGCCAAAAGTAGAAGTCAGGAGACAGGAATCTACGATCTGTATTTAGAAAAGGATATCTCTGCCACAGCATGGAGAACCAATCGAGAAGGGAAGGGGTATAGATTGGGAGGCAGCTTGGAAGTTGCTGTATGAGTCCAGGGAAATTCCAGCTTAAATGAGGTCTCTGACAACCACCTCCACCTGGACCTTTGCCTCCTGTTGCAGGAAACTCCTGACTCTGTGCGACCACACACCCACCACTGCAGAGCACTCCTTAAGGGAGAATCTTCTCTTTAAAAAAACAAAACAAAACAGGGGGTGAGCCGAAATTATGGTGTGGTTCCACATTACTTCCTGAATTATTGATGAGACCCAGGGCTGCTCATACCATACCTGGAGTGGGGCACTGAACTCCGTAAGCTGGGCATAAAGAGAGAGATACAAATGCATACAAGGCAAAGGCAACTAGAGTAGAGAAGGGACCAGAAATCATGTCCCAGGAGCAAGGTACTTTGGAGAGACATGAAGCTCTCCTTCCAATATCTGGAGCGCTGCCAGAGAGGAGAGAGATTATACATGTTCTGGGTAAACACAGTAAATTCAACTAGGACCGCCAGGCAGGTGCTTTCTGGAGACAGCTTTGTTTTAAATATTTCTGTCTCAGAACTGCCCTGAGATTGAATGATCTCCTTTAGGTGTGGTAGTGAGCTCACCATCACTGAAATTATTCAAGCGTAGTCTGGAAGATCCCTTAGCCTGATGCTACAGAGGAGATTAAAGCACCTGGCAGGGAAGGTTCGGTCTCTAAAATACCTTGCACTTGTGAAATTAGTGCAAGACTGAATGGATGACACCAATGGAATAGATGGGGCTTTAAAAACAAAACATTCTAGGACTTATTTTGACAATTCCCACATGATGCCCCCATCCTCAAGCCTAAGAAAAGGTGGCCCGTTAGAGTGTGAAAAGACCATCTTCAATTTCCCCTCCATGCTGCATATCTTCAGAGGTGTTTTTACACTCTCCAACATTGTCAAGCCTGTAAAGAGAAAAGAGAGGCTGAAAATGGGAAACACCAGGACCAGGAATAAACGGATGCTGCTAAATCACAAGGCCACTAACCATGGCTGTTACAGTTAAAAGAGCTCAAACTCCATCCGGTCCAAGCCTCTCCATTCACATATGGGAAAACTGAGGCTTCAGGAGATAAAGGGCTTTTGCAAATCTATTCTAATAAGGGAATTAAAAGTTTCTATATTGGCAAAATATAAAATTGTGATCTAAATGTGTTTATGACCTTGGAAAGTCACCTTGCTAAGCCCCAGTTTCCCCACTTGTTAATATTTATTTGTTAATTGGTATTTTGGTATTGACGTAATTGTTAATGAAAGCACAGTCTTCATCAGTTGACACCAGATCTTTTCATTTCTTTCCCAAAAAGCTATAAAACAGGACAGATATTCAAAATCTCTTTCCAGAGACTCTTCAGACTATTAAAAAAAAAAAAAAAACAAAACTGTTACAATGATCTAATTGGGCAGAGGCACCAAATCCCAGGAATGATATTCTACATGTTTTCATTTTCCCCACTGCCAGCTCTCTTCTCTGGAAACTCCTGTTTAACAACGTCCTTTTAAAATGAATTGCCCAGAGTTGAACAAAAAATTCTGAACACAGAGGATAGTGACATATCACCTTCTCTCTTTTGCATGCCATGCTTCTATTAATGCAACCTGCCTTTGTATTTATATTTCGGACAAACATATCACAGTGTTAACCAGGACAGAGGTTAATGTGAGCTAAATCCCACATCTTTTTCACCTCTAATGCCACATTTCTCCAACCCTGTATTTCATCAGAACACAAGAACAAGTCATTAAACCACTGAGTAGTATCTAATCATTTGTAACAGCTTGTACAATCATTACGACAATCAGTCATGCAAGATGAATTACCTTGTGTGTTTCTGGAAACAATTGGTTTTCATGACTTTCCCTGAAAAGACAAGGCCATGGTATAAGCAGAGTAGCTGTGTTAGGACATGTGAAATGCTGGGTTAAGCCAGGAGCTGCCTTCCCAAGAGCAGAGGTGGACCAAAGGTGAGAATTTAGGGACTGGTTTAGGCAGGGAAATGCATTCCTTTTCCCAGATCTACTGACTGCCTCTATGGGTCCCGAGGCAGTGCCCATCACTTACACAGTTGTTCCCATGTGTGGGCAATAGTGTTAAGCCGCTTCATTTTTAAGTCACTGCCCACTCATAATTCACGCACTCACTCAAGTTTTAAAACACTTCCTTATGAGACATACTCAGAATTTCCAAAACTGTCTGAGGACCAATGGCCTCTGCCTTTACGAGGGCTTTGCATGAAGGCTAAAGACAGGCTTCCACTGAGTTTCCAGTTCCCTTTGGCGGTGTTCACTAGGGACAGGTGCTGAAATGTACAAGTTTCGCTACTGCTGCTCAAACCAGTTGAGATGGTTACCAGTCTTATCTCCTTATCTACCACCTCGAAACAGTTTCTGTTGATGACTACAGAACAGTTTTCCCCCATTTTACAACAGGACGAGATGCCACATGCCTATACTTTGCATGACAACTTAAAACCCTGTTTCATGACTCCTTTTTGCTGTGTTTCAAAACTATTGTTTTGAAAGTGAGGAGTGGTGGTGGGAAGGAGGGGTGCAAGGTCACAGACCGGCTGGAGAATCTAATAACAATTATGGACGCTGCCCCTTGAAAAATGCAGATATCAACATGAAAGTACCTTTACACATGATTTCAAGGGATTCACTTTCCCCCGAGGTCTCTCTGTGGAACCCAGGTAAGGAAAACTTGCTTTAAGGAGATAATAAGGCCAAGATCCTTCATGGCTTTCTTCCTGGGGCAGTCCTAGTCAGAGGAGGAGGCCAGGCCACGACTTCCTCCACCCCAGACAATGATAATAATAGCACTTTCCACTTAAGGCAGTAATGAGGGAGAAAAGAGGCACATCAAGAGCATAGCATCAGAACTGTCACAGGTTATGCATCCAGTAAATGAAAGTACTCTTTTTTTTTTTCTTTTCCAAAATATAAACTCCATCAGGAAGATGATACATGAAGGCTTTAGCATCTTAGGGAGAATGAGTTTCCCTTGATCAGGATAGGGACCGGATGGAAAGAGGACTCTGGGGGATGGAGACAGGGGCAGAAAGCAGAATCTGTTCACTCTCAGGCCCTCCTGGAGCCTCCACAGCTCTGAGGGCTCCGTCCCACCTGGGCCTGCCCTCCTTACCTCGAAGGAAAAACGCCACAAGCAACACCAACAGCACAAATCCCACGGAGGGAGCAATGATCATTAGCAGGTCAGGGTTGATGACCATTTTTACCTGGTGAGACACAGGGAAGGTGAGGGGGCCACTCGTTTCTGAACTTCATACTCACACAGCTTCCAGTCCCAATCATATCTTCCCTCCATCAGCAGCCTCACTGCTTCTCACCCCATTTTGCCTGACATGTCTCAAGATCAAGACAAGGCAGCCTTACAAATCAGAAGTTTTTAAAAATAATCTCCAAAAATCTCCGACATCAGGCATATGAGCTGTGGGGCTCAGGGGTCTGAAGATAGGAAAGAACTGTGCTGTGAGCCCTGTGTTCATGGTCAAGTCTCTTCGTTGGCTACCACCTAAATCCTTTGAGTTCTTCCCAGTTCTGTGCAGCTCAGGACCTCAGCTGACTTAGACCTCCAGAGGCAACAAGATAGAAGAGGGAAATGGAACTCAATTTCAACTTTTTGACAGCAGTGGTTCTCAAAGTGTAGCCAGGGGACCCATGAGATCAAAACGATTTTCATGAGACATTATTTGCCCTTTTCACTGTCATTCTCTCACAAGATGGAAGGTAGGGTTTCCCAGAGGTTACGTGACAAGTAATGGACTACTGTCACCATTCTGATGATAGAATATGCAAGCAGATAAGAGTATCTTTCTGTCTCCTAGCAAGCCAGACATTAATGAGATTTGCAGAAATGTCAAACAATGCCACTAATGCCACTTCTCTCGCTAATATATTTTCGTTCAGGGAAAATAGAGTTATTTTTCATAAAACGTTATTTAGGTCAACAAGTAATGGATTTGCTTTCTTTGCTTTTAAATGAATTAATTAACATCACTTTAAATTTGTTTTAATTTTTATGAGTGTACAGGACTTCTGACACCAAATCATTTGAGGAGTTTTGCTCTGCAGGCAGCACCTAGTTCTAGTAGGGGCTCAATGCCACCTCTGCTGTCCAGGTCATGCTCCATTGCCTCACCTTCCTGTCCCTTTCTCCAACACAGCAGCAAGGAGGGACAACAATCTCTCTCTGCAGAGGGAGAAGGGAAGGAAGAAAGAAGGGATGGGGACGCTTTTCCCTTTTCCCTTATAGGTGTCTATGCTGCTGACAGTTTTTACTTGATGCAGCTTGAACCACTTTTGTGATGATAAAAATTAATGAAAGGCACGGTCAGCAAATAAGAAATATGCCGGTGGCAAGGGTTGATTCTGCAGGATGTCACTAACCCTGGGCCATGCAGAAGGAACACATATTGATCTTTCCATGTTTTTGTATGGTTTTTTTTCTTATTGGTTTCCAAAGCATCTGCACATATAGAAGTAACAATATGAAAGTTAGTTCTGCCAAGAGCACAAGTCTACAGATTCCTCAGCTAACTCACAACCGTTGCTGCTTAGATAGATCTGTCCTCCCCAGTTCATTTCTGCAAACCTCTATTGTGGATTTTAAAAATGGAAGTCACATGCTTCAAATACTTCACAAAAATTTTACCTCTTCTGATTGAGCTTCATTCTGCACAACCATTGCTGTCTCAGATTCTGGGGAGGAAAAGTGAGGGGAAATGTTTATATTTTCTGTGGAGGAATAAAATACCACATCCTGAAATAGGCATTTCAAACCTCATCTGGAATTTTAGTTGATGTGTTTAATCTTTCAATCCCATCTTTTCTTTTTGTATAATTTATTTACAACACATTTGTTTTGAGATGGTTTTATCTGATACTCAGCTGCTATCCAACATTATGCCACAGGAACATCTCCATTTTATAGATGGGTAGAGTGGGGCATTAGGTCAGCAGGCAATTGGGTCTACATTTTCTGTAGGTCCCAGCAACACATTCAGGATTTTTATCCAGCCAAAAAATGTGCCAATCCATTAGTTAACAAATATCTATTATGCATTTATTATAGGCCATGTACTGTGCTAGCCTGACCATCAACCTGGATGATCAAATTTACAACTTAAGGTGGAAAACCAAATTTTTTTAAACAATTTTTTTCTAATTTTTTGTTTTATTGTTGAGAGAGACAGAGCTTGAGGTGGGGTGGGGGGAGAAAGAGAGGCAGATGCAGAATCTGAAGCAGGCTCCAAGCTCTGAACTGTCAGCACTGAGTTTGATGCGGGGCTCGAACTCACAAACTGTGAGATCATGCCCTGAGCCGAATTTAAATGCTTAGCCGACTGAGCCACCCAGGCACCCTCAGGAAATCAAATTGAAACAACAACAACAACAAAAAAAAGTGAGTGGTTGAAAAAATAATGTCCTAATTGTGCAAAATTCTGGGAATAAATAATGCAAGATGTAGGGGCATATCACAAGGATGGCTGACCTGTTCTGGAGGACCAAGGGTAAGTGTTCTCCAGAAGGTGAAGGTCTCATGAGACATGGATGTTTTTATGTTATAAACAATAGTTGAGTTCATCAAGGAAAACATACTGAGAATCTACCAAACGCTAAGTACTATTCCAGGCACTAAGAATGCTAAGATGAACACGGCATGGCCCCACCATCATGAAATTTACAGTACATTACAGAAGGAAGACCAGTGGCCCCACGGGCCAAGGTAATGATGGACCATGGAAGGTTGCTGATGAGGGCAGGCACAGGGAGAGGCATGTAGCCTACCATCATAGTTCAGTGAGAACTTCTAGAATTAAGCTCCATGAGGACAGTGTCCCTCTGCCTGCTCAACAATGGGACCCCAACACTGCCTGGCACACACTCATTGCTCAATAAGTGTTTGTTGAATGAGTAACACCTGAACTGAGTTAAGGTTGGGTAAGAATTAGCAATGAAAGATAGTAAGGGCCTTTTAGGTAGAGCAGCATCAGCAAAGCCATGAAGCATGGAACAGTGTGGTTCCAAGTGGTATGGCAAGAGGCTGTGAAGGTAGAAAATGAGAAATGTGGAGTGGCAGAGGATGACACAGAGATGGGCAGGAACCAGTCATGCTGGTAAGTCTCCGTTTAATGCTGTAGGCAGTGGGAAACTATGGAGACATCTTAAGCTTGTTATGGTCTAGTTAAGAGGATAAGGAAATAACCAGATGAGATGATCAGTTATCATCTGGTCCCAGGTCCGAAATTCAGAGCCAGTAGAAACAAAGGGAGAGAGACAGATTCCACAAATGCTTAGCAGGGAGATCAAGAGGAAGGACGTTCAAGGACATTGAACGTGAGGGTGAGAAAGAAACAAGTCTTAGATAATTTGCAGATTCCTTCTTGAGACTCTGGGCCATTGCCCAGCTGTCTGCTAAGACTGGGCACAGAAGAAGCAGAGCAGAAGTGTCCATCTCGGTGAAAAGGATGAGGAGTTCAAATTTATAGTCGGTGAGGAAGGCACCTGAGGGACACACACACACAACACTGGCCTAACGTGCAGTTGGCAGATTGAAATCTGAATCAAACTCAGGAAAAGTTGGAGTTGCAGATACTGATTTGGGAGTCATCGGTCTCCAAGGAGAGTTAAAATCCTCAGAGCATATAAGAAATCCAAGGTCTGCGTGTCCAGAGAGAGAAGAGCAGGAATCCTAAGAAACCCCAGCACTTAAAAGGTGGGCAGAGAAGGTGAGGGAGAAGGAAGCAGAAGAAACAAATGGCAGAGAGTAGAAAGTGAGAACTGTGTCAAGGAATCCAGGCCAGGAGAAAATGCCAAGGAAGAATGCAAAATCACATGTACAACAAAACCTGCTGATAGAAACAGAACATAAAGCCACACATAGACGAGGCCTGAATATAATAAAAATCTAGGCCAATAATTACTGAAATTGATCATTGTTTCTCCCAGCCTTCCTTGCACTCAAGGCATAAGAAAAAACATGATGGGTTTTCTAAGGCTCATAATTTGGTACAAGAGTTTATTTCTTCGACAGGAAAAGTGACCTGTTGAATGCCTAGGAGCATAAACTCTGAGGAGAAAATTCAGCATGTTTTCATATCCTACAACTCAGTTATTGTTGTTTTTCTCTCTGCTATTATCCCCTAGAGCTGGAAATTGCAGGTAAGAATTCAAATCTCCTACCCCTGTTTTGTCAAAATCCTATAGTATTACAATCATTTGTGATGGATAAGCTGGAAATTGAAACCATCAAAGAGAAAAGCCATCCCAGGTCAGTTTTGTCACAGCTAATCTGTATTTTACATTGGAATTGTCTAATGGGAGAGACGTTTTGTAAACACAAACACTGCTGAGTGATACCAAACAATACTCCTCCTTCTCCTCCTTCTCCTTCTCCTCCTCCTCCTCATCTTCCTTCTCTTCTTTAGAAATTGCCAAAAGGCCCAATGGAGGCACTCCAAACCCAGTGTTAGATAGAGTTAGACACCGAATAAATGGCTGGCGACATTTGTTCCCCATGAAACACAGTGACGCTAACAGCTAGGGGATGGGGTAGGCAAGTGAAGACTACTCACTTCTGTGTTTTCTGTGCTACCTTGGTCCTTCCACTCTCAAGACCCTGACCTCTTACACAAGCACATTCAGGCAAAGGCAGGAGCCCCCCAGAACTTGCAAGAAAAGCAATTCTGTGAGAGGGGAACTGTGGTAGATTAAGTATGGTCTTCCTCAAAATTATGTGTACTCAGAACCTCAGACTGTGACCTTTTAGAAATAGGGCATCTTTGCAGATGTAATTAGTTTAAAGATATTGAGATGAAACCATCCTAGATTTAGGATAGGTCTTAAATCCAATGGCAGGCATCCTCGTAAGGAGAGAAGAAGACACAGAGGGACACACAGGGAAGGCCACGTAAAGATGGGCAGAGAGGGGCGCCAGGGTGGCTCAGTCGGTTAAGCGGCCGACTTCGGCTCAGGTCATGATCTCACAGTCCGTGAGTTTGAGCCCCGCGTCGGGTTCTGTGCTGACAGCTCAGAGCCTGGAGCCTGTTTCAGATTCTGTGTCTCCCTCTCTCTCTGACCCTCCCCTATTCATGCTCTGTCTCTCTCTGTCTCAAAAATAAATTAAAAAAATTTAAAAAAAAAAAAAAAAAGATGGGCAGAGATTGAAGGCATGTGGCTTCAAGCCAAGGAATCTCTGAGGCGCCATAAGCTGGAAGAGACGAGAAGGGATCTTCCCTTAGAGCCTTCAGAGAGAACATGGCCCTGCTGACACCTCAATTTTAGGACTTCTGACCTCCTGCACAATAAGACAATAAATTTGTGTTGGTCTATGCCACTACATTTCTGGTAAATTTTTACAGCATCCTTGGGAATTCAAAAGAGACACAGTGATCACTAAGGTCTTCCACAGGAACAGCGGCTCTGGGGACGGGCACAAGGGATGACAGGAAGACTGGCTCTCATTTAAAATGTTTTTGCACGCTTTGTACTTTCACCATATATGTATGGTTATCTACCTAAAAGAAATTCATCACCAGGTAATAACAACGATAAAAGAATCTTCAACTTAACCACACTTTTCCCAGGTCTATGGACTCACTGACACTTCTGATTAATATTAGACTTCCCTACAGGGTGAGAATGCATTTATATTAAAAAAAAATATGAAAATATGGACAGTCTTGGCAGAGTTGTCATTGTAAATCAGTAAATTGGCTTATGGGTACTCTGGCAAAGTGGAATTCCTGTGGGATTCCACCCCAGACCTTGGAGCACTGTGAGAACACACCTGGGTCTCCCCAACGCTGCACTGCCATCTCTGAATATGTATCTACCCCAGGTTTCCTGGCTGTGTGACCTTGGGCATGATATTTGCTCTCTCTGAGCCACAGTTTACTCATCCCAAAATGCTGATATTGCCCCAACCAATCTCCTATGTCCTTTTCAACCTTTAAATTTCTGGATGCCTTTGTAAAAAAGAATTTGAATGACCTGAGAAAATGATTATTTTTCATGGTAATTTTTTAAAAAGGATGTAAAGCTATGCTTAGTATAGAAAATCAGTATGTAAATACTTAAGAACATACAACAAACACATGCATACCTCTTGCTTCACAAGGAAAACTGAAAAGAAATACTGAAAGACTAGATACATCTGACATTGAATGGAAATATTATAGGCAATTAAAAATTTTTTAATTAGTACTTTTTTATAATTTCTAGATTTTCTCAAATGAGAAAATTTTAACTGTAAAATATATATCATATGTTAATTCCTGAAAACTCTCCAAGATGCCTGAGTCAAGAGCAAACTCTCAAGGTTTCGCTGAAGCACTGCCACAGTGACCTTCTAAGTGAAACTTTGAAGATCACTGTTAGAAACACATCAACTCACAGCTGAAAAAGAACTCAGTGATGCTCTTAGTAAAAGACACCCCCCCTAGATACGAGTACTGGTGTACAAAGATGTTCAGGAGATATATACACACACACACACACACATATATATGTATGTATATTATATATTATATATCATATATATGTGTATATTACATATTATATATCATGTGTGTATATTACATATTATATATGTATGGAATATGTATGTGTGTATTATGTATGTATGTATATTACATGTTATATATATGTATATTACATATTATATGTGTGTATGTAATATGTGCATAATATACATATATATGTAATACATATAAGTCTCTAGAGCAAGAATATGGACTTATAAATAGGCAGAGAGACTTTTCTATATCAAAAATGGTTTGTTTGTTTGCTTTTAGATAATGAATGCATGTAAAAACTGGTGAAATCCAAGTAGAGTTTGTAGACTTGTTAATTGCATCATGCCAATGTCCATTTCCTACTTTGACCACGTGCTACAGTTATGTAAGATGTTTGTGGGGGGGGGGGGGAGCGGGAAACTGGAGGAACATATAGATTTCTCTGTACTATTTTTGCAAGTTTGTGTTGAGTCTAAAACTGTTTCAAAATAAAAAGCTTTTAAAAAGTGGTTTAAATATCAGCATTTCATATGGTTCAAACTAATACATGCATAGTGGCTTTGTAATAAAGATTTATTGAAAAAAATGTTGAATACATTTTAAAGTACGTTTAAAAATGATTTTGTAAAATTTTTTGTGTGAAAAAAAATGATAGACGTTACTCTGTCGTGAGAAAAAAAAAATGATCTGAAAAGATATAGCCCAAACTGTTATGGTAATTATTTCTTCATCTTGGTCATTTGGGGTGAGGGCTTGGGAAGAATTTTTAGAATACAAGGACATTTCACTTTACAGTGTTTTGCTGTTTTCTTTTACAAGAGCATGTATTTATTTTATAACATAAAAATATAAAGTGTAAATGTTAAAACCACAACATAAAAATATTGCCTTTTCTTTTATCATCTAGTAGGATAGGAAGCAGTATTCATTGCATATGCTGGAAGAGCTCTGTTGAAGGAGACTCACATCTGCCCTTTCTAAAGAATGTGTCCTGTATCTGGATGAGGTTGAATCCAACCTGCTGCCTGTTTTTGTACAGCCTGAGAGCTAGGAATCATTTTAATATTTTTTTATTGGGGAAAAATCAAAAGAAGAATAACTCATAACACATACAAACTACAGGCAATTCATATTGAATGCCCATCAGTAAAGTTTTATTGAAGTGCCCATTTGTTCATGTGTTATCTGGGGCTGCTTTTGTACTACAAGGGCAGAGCGGAGTAGTTGAGACCACCAGCATGGCTGGTAGGACCGAAAATATGTACAGTCTGGCCCTTTACAGAAGAGTTTGCTGACTTCTGGTATAGTTAGTCCCCGGATGCAAAAACAACACCCATGGAGTCAGGGAATTAAATGTGTTATATCAGAGCACAATTTTAATGCTAAAACCTTCAGACCTTCAGACCCTAGAGTGATGAGACTTCCCCTCAAGATGGTTATGCCTAAGGTAGTGGATTCGAATTTACTCACTGAAATAAAACTACATGCTATGTGCAGATCTGGAATGGCATTGAATTTTGAGTTAAGAAAATCTTTCAAAATCCATTTTGAACATCACCCCTTTTGCCATCCCACTGGTGGAAATTTGCTTCAAAATTACTTGGAACTCCCTGTAAAAGTCAACTTATTGAGCACTACAGTATGCCTGGCAGAGCGATAAGCACTTCATATAAATTATCTCACTTAATGCTTATACCATCCATTCTACAGACATAAACTGAGGCTGAATAAGTTTAAATCACTCTTTCAAGGTAGCACAGATAATAAAAGGAAATTTGAACTCAACTCTGAATGACTCAAAAAAATCATGATTATAACCACTCTGAGAGGAAAGAAAAAGAGCATATTAGCATCCTATTTGAAAATACAAACTCTAGCCAGTGGGCTACATGCCAGAAATCAACTGGAAATAAAAGCACTCTATATTCTCAGTGGGTCTGTTTAAAAACTGATAACTAAGTAATTTGACTCATTAAATTCATAGACACAGGACTCATCTGTAAGTACTTTTAAAGCAAATTTAGTTCTGATATAAGTCAACTCAATGATACAATCTTAGCACAATCCTAGGACTTTAAAAGTGACAACTTCAAGCCTTCAGGTGTTCTTCCATAGGTAGCATCTGGCTTATGCTGCCCCCTTCTGGACCACTGGTGGTATGGCCTTAAAAATTCAAAGGCAAGATAAAAAAGATCCTTCTGAGAGTATTTTAGACTTGAAAAGAATTCGAAATTATCTCCTCTGATCCCTCCCTTTTTAAGGAAAAACTAAATTCTAGAGACAGTTTCACTCATTCAGGGTTTCATAGTAATGAGTAACGAAGGAAGTGACTAGGACCCATATTTTTTGTACTTGCCTGGCAGCACTAATGCAGATCTGGAATTTCAAAACGGCTTTTGAAAACAGAAACACAACTTTCTTCAATTCACATACTTGCTTTAAAATTTTGGAGACCTCTGAATGTTTTTAATATGTGCAATGATCAAAAGAGCACCATACGCTGAAATAAATCAATCATTCCATATGTGAGTCAGGTGTTCCTTAGCACCAAGGGCAAAATTGGGTAAGGACCTTTTTTTTTTTTTTTTTTTTAATTTTGAAAGGGAACAGACAGCAAATTGGGTTGGCACCCAATGTGGTTCATAAAGAAGGAATGGTAAGATGACTTCACATTTCATGCAGATGAGTTAACAGAAGGAAACTCTAGAACACCATTATTTAAGAGTCACTGAGTTCCGGGGCACCTGGGTGGCTCAGTTGGTTGAACATCTGACTTCAGCTCAGGTCATGACCTCACAATTTCTGAGTTCCAGCCCCACATTGGGCTCGTTGCTGTCAGCATGGAACCAGCTTCAGATCCTCTACTCCCCCCACCCTCTCTCTCTCTGCCCCTCCCCTGCTCACTCTCTCTCTCTCAAAAAAGTATATATATATTGTATATATGATATAAATTTTATATCACATATATATCTATATATTTTTATATATTAATATCACATATTTATATATTTATATATATGTGATATAAATTTTATATCATATATATATATTTTTTTAAGTCACTGAGTTCCAAACTTTGTGTCAAACTTCCACTGCCTCCAAGGATGCCCCACCAACAAAAATGTCGTCATCATTATGAGAGCCCAGAGTTGTCACCTCAAGTCACTACTCTCACGTGCCAATATGAAGTGAAACAGAGTTAAGACCTCATCCCTAATCCACCATCCCCGCCCCCCCCCCAACCCTGGACTCCTCTCTGCAGGGCAATGCTCTTCCTACACCAGCTGATTGATTTTGGTTGAGGGAGGTGGCAAAGTCCTCACTTTACCAAGGAACCTCAGAAATGCTAACAACAACAATAATAATAAGTGGATACCATATACCAAGCACTTAACTATATTGCATGCCAGACACAATGCAAAGTACTTCCATGTCAAAGCACTTCCATGTTTGAGCTCAGAAAATGCTCTGCAGTCAGGCACCTGGTGGCTCAGTCGGTTAAGCACCCAACTCTTGATTTCAGCTCAGGTCATGATCTCACGGCTTGTGAGTTCAAGCCCTGCACTGGACTCTGCACTGACTGTGTGGAGCCTGCTTCAGAGTCTCTGTCTCCCTTTCTCTCTTTCTCTCTCAAAAATAAGTAAACCTTAAAAAAAATTTTTTTTTAAAGAAAATGCTTTGCAATAGACACCGTTGGTTTTCTCACTGCCCAGTGAGAATCCTGTGGCCTAGAGATGTCAGGTGACTTGCCCAAGTCATGTAGCTAGGAAAGGAAAGAGCAAATCTCAGAGCCAGGATTATCTACCTGCAGAGGCCAAACTCTTATCCTCTGAGCTCTACAGTCTTTGGAAAATATGGCAAATGCTCACATACAGTTGCCATAGAAAGTTCAGTGGTGGAGAGTGAATGATCTTGCTATTTTGCGGCAAAACAGGAAGAAATCCATTTGGAATGGAACCCTAACCTTTTTGCTGCTTTGATGGGTGCAGTTTTTGGAAAGGAGATCTTTCTAACTATTACTTTAATATTTTAATATTAATAATATAATTTTTATAATTTATAATAATATTAATATATAAATAACTATATATTTCTAACTATTATTATTGATGATGATGATAATGAGCACAATGTAAGCAGCTGAAAGTGCACAAAACACTTTCACATTATCACTCTTGAACTTCAAAATAAATCTACCGAGGGAAGTAAACTTCAGCAGAGTGCTTGAAAGAGGAGGCAACTGAAACTTAGGGAGGTCCCATCTCTTGCCCAGGACTGCACAGCTAGTAATGGTCACTAGTCAAGCAGTGGCAGTATCAGAGCCAGTGAGATTTATCTGAGGCACGATTCTTATTGATTGAAAACTCTTCACAATGTTAGAGCAATGTTATCTGATGCCACCTTCCATGTCTGCCCCCCTCTGCTGGGCTGCTGAGCACCCCAGAGTTCAACAGGTGGCCATGCCAAAGGGCGTTGGTGGCTTCAGTCAATGACTTGTTCACAGTGGGAGAACCGATACCTTGCCTCATCACAGAACCTGCTGAGGTATGTCATTACCCTTCCCCCTGTGACACCAAAGATCTCTCCAGGGCCTAGATCAGTGTCGGAGGAACATTTTGGTGTGCAGAGTGGTCACCCAGCTCACTGGGTTATCCTTCAATGAGGCCCCATCTTAAGACTGGCCCCATGGTCTATTTCAGTGGCTGAAATAGACACCTTACTTCTTTTTCCCTTTGTTTGCTTTACCACAAACATACTTCTCTTAAAGCTTGGCAACTCCCTTTGTTTTTATTTGGTTGACCTTTCTGAAGGTGAGCTGTTAGATGCTAGAATTACACAGATTCAATCCCAGCTTTATTAATGAAAAAATATCATTTGTACGGTTGGTAGAATATAATGCTATTGTGAGAAGAATCATGAAAATCCATTTTTTGTCCTTTGCCTTTATCCCCAGACTGCCAGCCTACAACTGATTCGAGCCTGTGAACAGCGTGGGCATGAGAGATAAAACAAATCGGCTAATGCCTCACGAAAGATGTTGACTTTGAAATCAACTGCATCCAATTTCTTTCCTCCTAACAACGGCATTTGTGAGTGAAAATGAGCTTTGCTTCATTCCCCTGCCTTCCTCTGTTCCTTCTGCTGAACTTGTACTGAAAACAGCAATTCCCCCTACAACTTCTTTATGTCCTTGATCAACTGAGGACCCAGAAAAAATGTTAAGTTCTAACATGGCTCAGCTTTGTCTTTAATAAAATAGTGCAATGTAGGGGAAAGAGCTCTGATTTGAGAGCCAGAAGAGAGTCCTATCTGGGGCCTCGTTCCCACTTCTCTTTGAACTTTTTTATGCCTGTGTGCCTCAGTTTCTTTCTATGTAGAACGAAGTGTGCACACTAGACCAGCAACTCCTAAATGTCTTCTTGGGGCCAGGGATGGGATGGCTTCAAAAGAATCTCCTGAGGAAGTTTGCTAAGCATACAATTTCTTAGACCCACCCCCAGGGTAGGTTCTAATTCTTCAAGCCTTGGGTAGAGTAAAGCAATCTATATTTTTACTAAGCACCCTGTGTTTTCAACCCATGGCCAGGTCTGATATATACATGAACTGGATGACCTTGAAGTTCAAGGTCTTGGTTCCATCCCCTGGGAAGTCAACATGAGATCAGATTGCTCCACACTTTCATTTATTCTATCCTCACTCCCTTTTCTCTTACCTCCATTTCTAGACCAAACCCTACCTCTCTCATTTTTGACTGATCCCCTTCTGCTACACCAGGACCAACCTTGCTCCATTCACTATCTCCTTCTCTAAATATCCATCCTCAAACTTCTTGAAAGAACACCTAATATTCACTCTCTAACAATTGCTTGTCTTGGACTTCAGAGCATCCACCCAGAGAGCTAACACTGTTCACCTAATGGTTCACAGCCACCTAAGGGCCTCATCCTTCTTGACCAGCGTTCTGAATTTCCCAGTATTTGACTATACCCTCCATAACTTTTGTCAGCTCAGCCCTCTCTGCACTCATGCTCTGCTGGATCCCTTCCTACTTTTTCTGTCTTCATCCCTGCCTCCTCTTGCAATGTAGTTGTCCCTTTATGGGGTTGTACCTTTTCATTTCTCCCTCCATCTCACACAATATCTTTAAGTGATTTCACAGGAGCTTTCCATTATCCCTCTCCTAATGAGAAAATATAATAAAGTGCTTAAGAGCTGAGTTTCAAGAGCCAAGAGACCCAGGGTTCAAACTCTGGCAAATCTAACTTCTCCAAACCTCAGTTTCTTTTCCTTTATAATGGAAGTAATGATAGCATCTTTCACACAGATGCAGACAATGCCTCACAATGAGACACTGTGCCCAAGCCTGGTATATAAAAAGCATTTGGTAAGTGTCATTTATTATCAGTGATTCCCCAAATCATATCTAGAGCCCTGAACTGTCCCTTATGAGATAACATGTATTAAATTATTGGTGTATTTTTAAGTTCCTGTTCAGCAATTGTAACCTGAATCATGGTAATTATTATTTGATCAGAGGTAGGTGCCAATCATCAAAGACACCCATTCTCACCCAGGCATCCATAAGTCAACCCAGCCCCATATTCCCAACTGCCCATTAGACATTCCTCAGGGACCCTTCAAACTCCAGCTCTCCCAAACAAATTCACCCTTTTTCCTGGGGTTCCTTACTAGTTAACCTGTCACATCAATCTAACCTCCCAAGTACAGAGAATGAGTCATCCTTCATTCTTACTCTGGTCACTGTCCTCCCAATCCTAACTCCTAAGTGGCTTTGACTCTGTCCCCTCTCTGTAGTTACTGCTGCCATTATTCTACTCTAGACATTCATCTCTGGTATGAATTATTACAAAAGGTTCCTGGGTAGCCTCTCTGCCCCCAGGCTTGCTCCTTCTCATACATCTCCCACACTCTTACCAGAGCAATGTTTCCTAAAACAGAACTGGAAATATCATTCCCTACCCAGAAAACATGAATGGTTTCTCATGACCCTGGAATAAAATCTAAATTCTTCAGCCTATCAATCAAGTCCCTTAAGAACCTAGACCATTCCCAGCTTCTTGTCTCTATTAGATTAAACTAGACTATTAGACAAGCTCCAAAGATTTCATACTCTTATCAAGTTCCCTTCTTTTTGTTCATGCTCTTCTTCCTGCCTGTTCACCCTTCCCTGCACAATGAAATGTTCTCATCCTTGAAGAACCAATTCAAAGATTATTAAGTTAAATTATGCTAGCCATCCTTTCCAGGATAGAATCCATCTTTCCCTTCTTTGGGCCCCCAGGAAAACTTTCCATACTTCTATCCCAAAACTAAACCCACTGGATGATTGTTTGCTATACATAGCCTGTCTATCTTACTAAAGTGTGACCCCTTTTAGGACAGATGTCATGACTTATTTATTCCCATGCCATGTATAGAAAATCAATTCAATAAGCCATGTTTAAGTAATGATGGATTTGAAACGCCTTTACCAAAAAATGATATTACCTATTTCCAAGTACCCAAAACAAATTCCAAGATAAAGAGAAAAGTCTCATCTCCAACCACTTTGTCCTCTGAGAATCCTTTGGCTCCTTGGAAAGGCCAGCTTGCTCTGGACCATGAAGCTTTGGATGACTTTGTCAAACAGAAAGACACGGTAATAGAGCAGCTGTTTCTAAAAGCATTCCCTCCCATTTTCTGGGCCCCAGTTTCTAATCTTCTCAGTTTCCCAGATTTCCATAGATAATACTCCTCCCTGGGAGTTAATGAACACAAGTTTAAACCCCCTGAAACCTGGGTGTGAGTCTCAGATCTCTCTCTCTGTCTAGCTGTGCAATCTCAGGCAAGTCACTTCACATCTCTGAGCTCCATTTCTAGGCAGCCTTAGAGTGGAGGCAAGGATTTGCCACCCTAGGTAGGCCTTTTCACATGATGTCTACAGCAAATGCCTTAAAAGTAGAAGAAGCACTGAAGCAGGAGATAACCTACTTGGAGTTGTCCTATGAAATGAATAACATGAATCTGGAAGTTCTTGCTTGGCACACTCAACCACAGCTCTTTTTCAGGCATGACTTGAATTCCACGCCTACATTGTAGAGTGGAGCCTCTACAGACTGAACAGTATGAGAAGGACAAAACAATTCAGAGGCAGCAGGAGATGAAATGTGTCCATAAGCAGGAATAAAACCAATGATTAAGAATTCTGTAGAGCCATCTAAAAGGGAGTCAGTGAAGAGCTTTCAGAATCTCAGATTTACTCCAGTAACAAGTAGAGAATTACTACCGTGAGATTTTAAAAGCTCTTGTAACTTTCCCAGGTTTGTAATTTTGTCACTCATTGGCTGTTTCCCTGGTGCAATTAACAGATTTAAAAAAATCATAAAACCAAAAGTGTCTGTGTGCTTATAAGGAACAGCAAGTCAGTTGGGAGCTGGTGAAAGTGGCCTCTTGTTACCCTGCCAGAGAGACCTAAAAATGAAGGTGTGTGAGTAGGAATAATAGATGTGTGAAGAAAAAAGGAAATGGGGATAGGGCATAGGGACTATCGTTTACTAGCCAGTAATTAGGTACCAGGTATGTTTCTTATGCGTTTCCTCACTTAACAGTCCTATGAAATAAGTACTAATATCATCATCACTGTACGTTTTGGGGAAACTGAGATTTAGAGAAGAACAGAACAAATAACTCACCTGAGGATCTAAAAGAAAACAGAAACACAAAAATGGCAGAGCTGGGATATAAGCCTGAGCCTTCAGACTCCCCAGTGAGCTTTTTCAACCCCCACCCAGAGCTACCCTGGAGGCTGTGAGGATAGAAGACTAGAAAGAAAGGATCTGAGATGTTACTGAGGCAGTAAAAGAACGGAAGGCATAATCAATGGCAGACTTAATCCCAGGCCATCAGATTATGACTTCAGAGTGCCTCCCCATAGAGGGAACAAATTGGAACAAATTTGAGGGAGGGAACAAATTTGTCTTGAGGGAACAAATTGGAACCATTTCACAAATTCCTGCTGCCATGCAAGAAATGAAATGAACCCTCAGGCTGGATGGAATGCTTTGAGTTCCTAGGTACCTGAAGGGGTCAGAGTTTGCATTCTTCAAACAGACTCTTTAGCTCCGGGGTGGGGGGAGGGGAGAAACCTATGCAAGTTTTTGTTGTTGTTTGTTTGTTTGTTTGTTTGTTTGTGTTTGAATGATGGTTCCAAACCACTTGGAGCTTTGCAGAATTCTTGGAGAATCTAAAGATATGTCCTAGGCTTTTCCCTCAGAAAAATGCATGTGCACATATACACACATAATTATATATGTAATTTCAGGGGGTTCATACCACCCCCAGCCCGTCCACAGACAACTCCACCCAGGAGACCACAGACATTTAAAATTTAAAATCTCCGAGGCCTGGTGTGAGTCCCAGCTCTCCTTCTGCCCAGCTCTATGATCTTGGGTAAGTCACTCCACGTCTCCAAACTCCATTCTAGGGAGCCATGGAGTGGGGGTGAAGAACTATCACTCAGGGTAATGCTGACTTTAGGGAATAATAATTTTGACCAGATCTTCTTGAAGAATTGAAACCAGCTGTCATCCATGGAAGGCTTGCCATCCAAAATTACATGAAGAAATGAGGAAGGAATCAGGGATATTTGGCCAGGGAAAGAAACCCCACAGAGTCACGTGAGCTCTCTGAAAGGAGTTGAAAGCACTTTCATGTGAATGAAGAAGTAGCACTTATCCTGACTTATTCTGTAAAATGGCTCCAGACTGGGGAGTGAGGGGTGGGGAGAAGCAGCACAGTATGATGTCAGAATGGCAGCAGAGTTGAACCGACATGGGTTAAACCCGGGTCATCATTTACCAGATAAGTTATATAACCTTCATGAACTCTAAAATGGAGGTGATAATGGTATCTATCTCATAGGATTTTGTGAGAAGCCAGATAAAATAATGCGCTTAACGTGAGCAGTATTGAAACAAAGAGAGATTTCAGTAGATGTCAGCTACTCTAATAAACTCTCTGACCCTCCATTTCTTTATCTCTAAAATAGGTATAATATGTGTACCCGATCAGGAGGTCACTATGAGATTTAAATAAGAAAATACACATTAAATACCCTTAGTACAGCACCTAACACATAATTAAGTCTTCGGCAATAGAAAGTACAATTATTGTTACAAATGTTTCATTACAACCAGTGGGATGAGAGGACAGTAAATGGAAAGAACACCACCATTTATTTCAGACAGGAAGACAAGACAAAATAAAATAATATCTAAGAGCTTGGACTCAGAGCTAGACTTTCTGCATCAGGAACCTGAGAGCAGTGTGGCCTTGGAAAAGTTGCACAAAATAGGGGTATGAGCATCTGCTAAAAAGGGATTGAATGAAGTGGCCCATGAGAACAGCTTCGCACTGCACCACATATAATATGCGTTCAATAAGTCCTGGTTTCTTCCATAATGAGTAAAGGTTACACAGAGATAGACCTTCTTACAGCAAGCTCCTTCTCAGCAATGCAGCCTCTAGATGTTGCTGCAAATATTCTCTCTCCTCCAGGATTTATCAAGGAGGAGTGAAATAACAATTATCTGGGGTATTACAGAAGAGGGTGAAACATCAAGATGACCTCTTGTTTCCTTGCAGTTGAATGTAAAATAGCCTGAGATTTAAATGGAATGAATGATAACATTTTGAGAACTCCTTGCCCACTCTCCATCATTTTTCTCGTTGCTACCTTCTCTTCTGCCAGGAAACAGCCCCCACTTTTACCCCATGCCACAGACAAAGAAGGTTTGGATCTTTGGCATCTAGTTTCACCTAAGTTAACAACAACTAGTCCAAATTTCCCGTCTTCCCGCTGAATGAGATAGTGCCAAAAAAAAAAAAAAAAAAAAAAAGCCAAAACTTTTCAACATTAGGTCACCCTTGCATTTCACCTTGATTTATAGTCTTCCTTCAAAATGTATCCTTTTTCCACTTACTCTTGCCCATCCTCTCCAATTCTATCTGCTGAGCCTTTGTGAGTGATGTTACACTGCCTCCTTCACAGAGTTACAGGACCATCATTTGGCTAATAAACATATGGAAAGACACTCAAACGCCTTGTTAATCAACAAAAAATGAGACAAAAAAAAATGAACAACAAAAAAAGGGGACAGAATTTTCTTCTCAGAAGATTGAAAAAAAATTAAATAAATGGTCATATCAAGTATAGGGGAGATGTAGGAAAGCAGACACTGTGGGTGGGAAAATAAATTGGCAAAGCCTTTCCAGAAGACAATTTTGTAATGGTTAGTAAACTTAAAGTGTACATTTCTTTCAGCCTAGGATTTCTCCTTCTTAGTCACCACCCTAGACCGTTAGACATAGACACTTAAGGAGGCTCTCACATACAAGGATGCCCCTGCAAACTACCTATGGTAATGAAATATTAGAACACTTCAATGTCCCTTCGTGGGCATTGGATATTATAAGTATCCACAGTATAAAATTCTATACAGCAATTTAACATAATGATATATATCTACATGGATTGGAAAGGAAAGTAGTCCAGTATATAATGCTAGGTAAATAAACAAAATACAGAAGGCTGCATACAGTATAATAGAATTTTTTTTAATTCACACAACAGAACAAAACTGCATATTTCTATACACACACATAAGGAAATAGAAAAAGATCTAGGAATGGTCCTCTTTAACTAATAGCAGTGATTATATCACAGGAAGGGCTGGGATTAAAGACAGGGAGTCAAAGAGATTTTTTTTCCTACTTTTTATTTATCCCTAACAAAAATACATTAGTGTAATATTTGTGTAATTTACAATAAATTACTAATTTTTTTAAATGAATGGATGATTTTCTGGCAATTCTAGCTTCAAGACAGAAACAACTAAGGAAGAAGGGGAATCCCAACACAGGGGTTTCAGAAAAGAGGCAGAAGAGGGAAGAAGCAAACATGGCTGCTATTAGCTGGTTTCACTTTCCCAGCTTGTGGGAAGATGTAGGATGTGACCACAGTGGAACCAAAATAGCCAAATCCCAAGACAAACAGGCAGATGGCAGATGACAGATTGTTCCCACGGTCAAAGACAAAATCACCCTCACGAGCACAGCCCCTTACCTCTTGGCTGAAGAAAAGTCACTGACTCACTCATTTCCCACATTGATGTCTGGGACGTTGACTGGAGACCCCAACCTTCAGATTCTGAAAAAAAAACAAAACAAAACAGAACAAAACAAAAACAAAGGAAAAGAGAAAACAAACTTAGGTAAAAACTTGTCTTTTTTATTTTTGGTGCCCCACTGTCCCCTAAACTAACTTCTGTCATAAAAAAAATAAAAGAAGAATGGGGCGCTTGGGTGGCTCAGTTGGTTGAGCATCTGACAGCTCAGAGCTTGGAGCCTACTTCAGATTCTGTGTCTCCCTCTCTCTCTGCCCCTCCCCCGCTCATGCTCTGTCTCTCTCTCTCTGTCAAAAATAAATAAACATTAAAAAATATCTTTTTTAAATAAAAAATAATAATAAAAGAAGAAGAAGAAGAAGAAGAAGAAGAAGAAGAAGAAGAAGAAGAGCTAATGTTTACAGAGCATTCAGTTCATGCTGTTCTAAGTGATCTACAAGTATCCTCTCATTTAATCTTCAGAAAGAGACACAGGATAGGTGTTATTATTATTCCCATTTTATCAATGAGGAAGCCAAGACCCAAAGAGATTAAATAACTTTCCCAGAGTCATACAACAGTTAAGAAGTGGGTCTTGTACCCAGGCAGTGTAACACCAGAGCACACACCCTGTGCCATACTGCCTCCCTATATTGTACTAACACAAGAACGGAATCATTTATTTACCCCATAGATATCTGTTTTCTTCTACTTGACTATAAGCCCCATTAAGTAAAATCTGCCATTTGAGCACTTACTAACATGCCAGGCACTCACCTAAGGCCACTATATCCATGAAGTTATTCAACTCTCCAACTCACCTGGGAAATCAGCCGAGACCAGAAACCCCTGGCAAAAAGGAATAAAACAGAGAGCCCAGCCTGGGCACTTCTCTCTAGCACCCCCCATGGATGTAAACCGTGCCTTATTTTAGGGTATTCTCTGCCCTTGGACCCCTATTAAATACCTAAAGAAGTCTTGATGGATGAAAGATCACATGAATGAATTTCTCTCTCTACTACAGAAAGCCAATGATCAAGTGAGGACGTCCCTCAAGGAAGTCAACAAAGATCATTGTACTGGGAATTAGGATGAGACGGCTAAGCACTGCCTCACCTGGAATGGAAAGGCAAATATTCCAGAAATGTGCTACCATGAGGAATTGCTTAAACAAATCAAGGTCAGTCTCTCTCCCCACCCCCCTTTCTCTCTCAAAGCCACAAGAATGAATGAACCACAAATGTGGTCCAATTTGTCCTAGATAGGGTTCATGGCACACAGGACCCAAAATTCATCTTCAGTTATCTCATTCAATAGCATTTTACTCTCCTCAACCTAAGAAATGAGGAAAAGAAAGAGAAAGAAAGTGTCCTCATACCTCTGGATGTAAGCAGGGCAATGTTTCCAGAGGTCACCTCGGTACTTCTCTCAGAGTCACTGGAGAGAAAGAAACTTTCTGATTCTGGAATATAAAAAAAGTTTGATAAAAGAGAGCTGCAAAAATAAGTGTTTGTGCCGAGTGGTGGGATCCAGGGCTATTTTTATACTTGTCTTTGAGCCTTTTTATATATTTCAGGTTTTCTTCAAGGATTGCAAGTAATTTTTTAGGATCAAGAAAACTACAAATGTCATAGTTTAAGGTGATTATTTTAAACACCAAAAACCATTAAAAATACATACAAAAATTGGCTGGTTTATGGTTCATGAACTTTAGGTGACAACCCAGAGTATAACAGAATTAGCTGATTCAATATTATAAAGCTATTTAAATTATCCAAGCCTTACTGAGGCAGCTGAGACAGCTAAGAAAGCCTTCACACTATCTCTTAATGAGTTTCCAATAGCATTACCTTGGTATCAGAGGTTGAAACATGGTGGGCACTTTGATAAGCCCTATAAGTAATGAAGCTAGTAAGTCAGTGAGGGTCCAAGATGGAGGATCAAAAACGACTTGGGGGGGGGGGGGCAGGAAGGAAAGAAAAAGAAAAGAATGGAAGGGAGGGAGGAAGGGATTGAGAGAAGAAGGGAAGGAAAGAGGAAGGAAGAAACAAAGGTAGAACTAGTTCATCATCAAGGGATATTTTAAGGCATCTGGAGGCCTTTCCTCAACCAATCTCTAATGCCAAGGCAGAGACTTAACCCCTGGAAGAATAAAACTGGGGTCTGACCCCAGGTGACATATCCTAGCTGTTGCATAAATATCTCTAAGATTCCTGGAAGGTCAACTGGAGAACCAAAAAATCTGACTTTCAAAAAACAGAAAAAATAGGGGGAAAAAAAGGAAACCATAAAACAAAGAAAAGGAACAGATTAATGAAACCACATCCTCACTCACACACACGCACATACATACAGTTATAAACTGAGCTATATTCCCAAAAATTCATATGTTGAAATTCTAACCCCCAATACAGGAAATTGTGCCCTTATTTGGAGAAAGAAATAATTAAGTAAAATGAAGTTATATGGATGGACCCTAATTCAATATGACTGGTGTCCTTATGAGAAGATAAGATTAGGACAGAGACACAGAGGGAAGACCATGTGAAGACACAGAAAGAAGGTAGCCATTTATAAGCCAAGAAATCAGTCGTACTGACACCTTTGTCTCATACTTCTAGCCTCCAGAATTATGAGAAAATAAATTTCTGTTGTTTAAGCCCCCCGCTCTGTGGCATTTGTTATGACAACCCTAGCAAACCAGAATGCACACACACAAGGGCAAGTCTCTGAACTGCCCCATTCAGTAAAAGAACCCTGTTGCAAGGGACCCAAGATACATCTGACCAGCAGAAGGGAAAGAATGGCCAAATGTACCATGTACCTGTAGTGAAGGTGGGTGCTCCCATTGAAGGCTCAGTGGTCTCAAGAACTAGGGTTGCTTCAGGAAGAAAGGTTGATATTGTTGGGGGGCATGTGGTTGCCACAGCTGTGAGGGTAGTCTGAAGTGGTGTTCTGGTTGTGAGTTCAGGTGTAGTCACAGCTGTTGTTGGAAGCACAGCTATGGTTGTCGTCATGGCAGTAGTGGTTGTTGGGCGCTTGGTTGTTGGAGCTGTAACCGATATAAGATACATTGTACAAATATATGTGGGATCTGTCCATTTCTCTGTTTCTGCTGCCCTCACCTGGTCCACTGGCCTGGACCACTGGAATGCCCATGAAAGTTGGGTTTCTTGCCCCTACTCTTGACCTTTCCGATATGCTTTTTACACATTGGCTAGAACAATCTTTTAAAATGACAAATAATTATGTTGGTCCCCTGCTTAAAAGATTTTACTGGGTCCTCCTTGCCCTTGAGATAAAGGACCCAACCCCAAAGTTGGCCCACAAAAATTCCACTTGATCTGGCTCTTTCTTTACAATCTCAGGTCTCCACTTTACTCTTCTCACTTGTCTCCAGCCCACTGGCTTTTCTTCACCTCTCTAAACAGTGACCTCACACTGGAGGGACTTTGTACCTGTTGCTTCCGAGCCTCTCTCTTCATTAAGCTGACACCTACTGAACCCTCATGTCTCAGCTAAAAGGACACTGTTGTAAGGAGGTCACACATATTCTGCAATCAATTAGGTTTCTGGGTTTTGCACTCTATACTTTACCTTCACTTTTATTTTATGATTATGGTTTAACACCTGCTTCTCCCACCAGACTGTAAGCTCCATAAGGGAAAATCTGCTATTTATTTTGTTCTCTGCTACAAATCTAATACCTACCACAATGTTGGGCACATGGTAGATATTCCAAAAAGATTGCATAAGTGAGCAAATGAACAATTGCATCAAAAGTGAGCCCAAACATGAAATTTTAGTCAAGCAAGATGAAGAAGCTCAAGTTCTGTTGTACAACTCATACCTAAAGTTAACAATAATAAGTTGTATACTTGAAAATTTGTTAAGTGAGCAGAACTCACCATAGGTGTTCTTTCCACAATGAAATAAAATTAAAATCTGTAATAAAAATGAATCCAAGGTGTTCAACATGGGATGAGAATGTAGTCTCTTTCATATATTAACGACAAGTTCATGCTGACACCACTCACCCCCTAACATTTGAGTTTGGGTTCATCAGCCACAGTTATTCTACATATGCTACCATCTCTTAAATATGTCAAATTTTGATTAACTCTAACAGATTTCAGTGAGCTTAGAAATGACCCATAGATATTGAGTTCAACAAGTATTTTATAAAATAATAGCTGGTTATATCAGGCTTGAAAATAGAAGACTTGGATTAGCCTCATTTAACTTTAATAAAACTTCAGTAAATCAGAAAAATACCTTTTCTATCACAAAGTCGCTTTTAAAGAAAAATATACTAAAGTATATGAAAGTTCTGAAATAAGAAGCATCCACATAAGTCGTTCCCAAATTTTAGAGTACGTTGGTGTCACCTGAGAATTCTGTTAGACATGTGGCTATTAAGCATACGATCCTACCTTCCAAGATGCCTACCCAGTCAGGAACAAAGCACAAGAATCCCCCATCTTTTTTTTTTTTTAAGTTTATTTATTTATTTTGAGAGAGACGGAGAGAGCGTGAGTGGGGGAGGGGAAGAGAGAGAGAGAGAATCCCAAGCAGGCCCATCCTGGCAGTGCAGAGCTGATGTAGGGTTTGAACTCACAAAACCATGAGATCATGACCTGAGCCAAAACCAAGAGTTGGACTTTCAGCTGACTGAGCCACTGAGGTGCCCCGATAACCCTCCATCTTCGATGCAGTTTGAACATAGAGCTTACTCTGAGAGACACCATTCCCAACAAGCAGGAAAGGTGATTACTGTTAGCATAATTCAACCAGAGGCTGCCTTCTATGCAGCTCAAATCTTTAAGAATCCCACCATATTCCAGTTTCATCAAAAGCAACTGACAGTAACAGACAGAAAGGCCACCTGAAAACTGCTGTGATTGTCTCCAAGTCTCATGCCCTTTCCCCTTTGCTGGAAGTTGCAAACTTTGGCTTATGGGCTGAAGCTGACCCATGGACACATTTTATTTAATTTATATGGTATTTTTTAAAAAATCTTTGCCAACATATAAAAATCAATGTCATACACGTAAAAATTGCGAAATCTGAAAACACTGTGCACAAAGCAACAATCTCGTAATAAGAAGCAGATGTCTTTTGCAGACTGACCCTCCAATTCACTGGTTCCCTTCCCATGCACCCCCCACCCATTCATTTCTGTGGTCTTCTTGGCCCCTATGGGTATTTGCTCCATACTGTGCCTCCTCTAGTCATAGCAACATATCTTAAAATTAATCTGCCCACTCGTGCTTAAGCACCTACAGCCTCCCCAACACCACCCAGTACATCCATTCCCCATTAACTGTTGAATCTATCCTTCCACAGACACAAGCCCCTTCATGTACACACCTCTCCTCAGCTGCAGGCGAATGTTCTTTTTCACGTCATTGAACCAGCCAGGGACCTCTATGCGGCAGCAGTATACACTGTTGTCACCTTCGTTGGTGTTCAAGATGGTCAAGGAGACATTGCCTTGTCGGATATTGCCCTGAAGTTCATATTTTGATGACTTCCTGGACAACACCGTCATCCCACCAGTGTGGAGAAGCTCATTGTTGCACTTGGATTTGGGACACGGGCCCTTGCCCCAGCACATGCTGTTGCTGTTTTCAGACCAGGATGAGTACTTACAGGGCAAGGTCACCGACTGACCCAAAAACCCTCTCACAGTCTCTGGTGCAGCTGGAACTGTGAGCAAAAATGAGAAAAATTAAGGCTGTGCAGTACTAAAATCTCTCAAATATACTGCATGATGTTTGTGCAGCTAGATGCTTCCAGGAAGATGAGAAGAGTCATTATGTATATTTTTTTAGCCTAAATTCTGATGTGCCCTTAGCCACTGCTGAGTCCCTAACTCCACACCCTTTTGTCCCCCAGTTGCAGATAGCTGACCCACCTCATGGTCTGAACTCATCTCCATAACAAGCCCTTTTTGCTGATTTAAAAACTCTGTTCTTGAGTACCATTCCAATAAGCCAAAAACTTTTCCAATGAAAAATCCAACTCTTTAATCTAATTCCACTAACTCATGTAAACACATCCAGAACTAGCACTCTACCCAGTGTATCCTCAATAAGCAGTGGCCATGTACTGCTGACCTGACTGCTTGGGACTCCCTCCATTTTCAAACCCAAAGAATGCTGTGGCAGTAAGATAGGCTGTTGAACTACGTTCCATTGTCCTTCTCTCCTTTCAGTACTGGATCTAGAAATTGATTGCTCTGGACCATTTATTTGTTGTTAGAGAACATGAAGTTAGGTGGAGTTTGAACACTTTTTTAATGTTAAAACTGGAAAGAACCACAAGAATTATAAAGAATGGCACCTATGACATACAAAAATGCCAAGGGTTAGTTTTACCATATTAGTTGTGTGAGATGGAAGGTATCGCTATTTCTGAAATGAAGCAGTCCTATTTCCCAGCTTTGCCTGCTCATCAGCATGACCTGGGGAAGGTATTGAGAGTGCAAATTTTATTGCCCAACCCTGAATCAGAATGTTTGAGGCCAAGGCCCATGGAAATTCTCCAGGTCATTCTGATATCACTTGCTAGTCACCCAGGATTTGAGGACCAGTGGACAAGCTCTTCTAAGATTACTTCCATCTCTAAGAATCTGGGAAACATTTTCACTGCTGCAAATGTTAAGCCCACTGGGTTAATTGAGCATCAGCAATTGTTCTAACGATTGCTGGTTCTAACCCTCCACTCCCAAAAAATGCTACTTAAGACAGGCTGAAGCTCCAGATCATCAGGACTCCACCTGCTTTCTCTAGGGTACCTAGGTCCTGCTTTGTTTTCTCCAAGGTACCTTCCTGTGAGACTCTACATTCACTGACTTTTTTGGCCCATTGGACTAAGTTGTATAGCACATGGCCAAGAGTACCAGGTTCCTCTCTGACCCAGGTATCAGGAATATCCCCATAACCCTCTCTAAAATAAGGTAAGCACAAACCAAATTCAGACACGCCCTGAAATTTCAGACCCTGAAATCACAGTTTATTCATTTCATTGTAGTAGGAATGTTTCAGTGACCATAAATGCTCTAGAAGTCCATTTAGCCTACCATGAAACAAGGAAAAATAAATACATAAGAAATTCATTGTCATCACCTTCAGCTCTATTACCAACAGAACATATGCACCTAAAACTAGTAACTTTCTCAATACGAGCTTATTCCTATGAATGTTCGGAAAATTAATTCAAAATATATGCAGGAATTATTTCTGCTGGAGATTAAACAGTTTGTTTTTCCAGTATCATACTATAGAAAGAGGCATCCTACTACTCAGTAAGAAAACACCCAATATAAAAATTGACAGAAGACATAACAGGCATAGATAAAGAAATACAAGAAGCCAGTAAATTTCATCTGTAAGACTGGCAAAAATTTAGAATGCCAATAATATCAAAGTTGGCCAGACAGGGACTCAGGAAATGACATAGACTATTGGAGTACACTGGAATGAAATGGGAGTTTAATTGGTATAGCCACACTGTGAGGCAATTTGGCAGTTTCCATTAATATTGAGCATGCATGTATCCTAGCTAAGCCTTAGCAATTCCGTGCTTTGTTATTTACCCTACAAAAAGACATGTGCACAGGGAAATTTGTTTGCAAAAGTTTGGTGCAGCTTTCATATATATGTGAATGAAGTGAACATTGTATGTGGGGAACAGCAAAACTATGGCATACGCATTCCCTGGAAACATAATGAATCATTCATTCCAAGCAATCATTCCAAGGTTATTAGAAGTAAATCTTTATCAGTTGACATGAAAACTCCAAGCCTTATTAATGTATGAAAAGGACAAATTCAAAACAACACATAAAATACAAAACCATCTTATAAAACAAATAAAACAGTTTGCATTTTTTTTTTTTTTTTGTCTGTGGGCACAGACATATGAAGGTATATGCATAGAAAAGTGTCTGGTGGGATATACACCCAACTCACTGTTCCAGTCGCCTTTGCCATCAGAGGAAAGGAACTGGAGAAGGAGGGAGTATTCAAAGGAATTTTAGCTTTATGATGCTGTTATTTTTTTCACCTGGGGTGTTTCTGTATTACTGACTGGATTACAAATTAATATTTAAAAAAAGGAAGCAGGCAATTTGGTGTGGCAGAAAAACACCCATTAGGCTACAGTGTAAACTTCATTCTGCTAGTTACTGCTTTTGTGTTCTTGGGGGAAAGCCACAATAATCCTGACCTCATTATCATTGAAAGCAAAGGGGATATATAATACTTGCTTCAGAAGTATTTCGGAGGTTTATATGCAATGAAGTATCAAATGCCACATGAAATTAATAAAGTATTAGTACAAGTAACCAAGCATTTCAGAATTTAGAAATAGGACAAGAAGCTCTTCCCTGCTGGTACGAAAGTATCTTGGAGCAGAAGAATCACTGATAATCAAATTCCCTTTTTGGGAATTACCTAGGACGGTAGGTACAACCTAGGTTCTGTTGCCAGCTTTGTTCCTTCTCCAGGTGGTGACCTCAGGAAAGGCCCCTTCCCCAGTCAGGGTCTCATTTTCACTATTTACTGAGGAAAGGGTTTCATTCTGCATCTTTTAAGAGCATATCCAGTCCTGATTGATCCTTGCTGATTCTGAGCAATCACTCTCTTCTAAATTGGTCATTTTAGAAAAGGTACAAATGAAAAATGAACAAAAGACAGTTCTCTAGGTGCTGCTTCCTTCACATAGGATTGGAGAAGCCTACCCCATCAGTGTCCAGCCAGGAGCAGGAACATAGACTCCAGCAACCTTCAACACAACGTAAACCTCCACACCTCAACTACTCAGGACAAGATAAAGACCACTGAAAACACTGATAAAGAAAGTGACAGGGATTGCCTTCATTCCATTAATTCCTACAGAGTATCTAGGAAGAGAGGCAGTTAAATGATCAATTACTACAGGGTGACAAGTTCTCTGATGGATGACTTCATGGAAGATAGGAATTCATAGCAGAAACACCTCACCCCGTCCAGAGGCTCAGAGTGATCAGGAAAAGCCTGACTTGGGTGGAGACCTGATAATGCATGTAGTTACCGAGAAAAGAAAGGCAGGATGAAAAACAGCATGGCAAAGGTTTGAAGGGTAGAGAGAACACATTTGTTTTCCTTGGAATGGAAGTGCTTTTGCGGGCAGCACATTTGAGAGATCATTTGCAAATAGCTACTAACTTTGAAAACTGCTAGGGATATTAGATACTGTCTAGTTCTAGAATCATGCATTGTTCAAACTGGTCTTATCTGGCTGCCTCATTTCATACATAGAAGAGCCAGAGCAATTTAGACATGTTTCCATTGTTAATGACTAGTGACTGAGACCACTGCAGCTCAGTGAGGAGCATTTTGCCCAAGGCTGCCAGGACACAGAAGTCTAAACTGGCCCAGAATGAGTGTGTACACTTGCATCACCCAACACTTGGACACAACAAACCTCACCTTCTGGTGAGGGATGAAGCGTCATACCCAGCAAAAGAAGACAAACAAAAAGCAAACCAAAACTCCTGAAAATAAAGAGAAAAATACAAATTATAATAAGAGCTCTGCAGAAGAATTCCCGTGGCTCCAACTATGCTAATAACACCTGCAAAGGAAATTTCTTTTCCCCATTTCATCTGACCCTTTATTTTGTGTTTCTTCTTAAGTTGTCATTTCTGATTTGAATACAAATTAGCCCACTGTAAAACTCTAAAACCAGTCTCAGAATAAAACCCTATGTAACTAGAAAGGCAGAGACCCTCCAAAGAAAAAAATCTGGAAGGACTCAAGAATGAAGCAGGCTTCTGCTCTACTGAGGCCTGATCGGCTGTGGAAATCTATCACAGGATGCCAAGCTCTCCAGGGACTCCTGCATGGAAGGATTCAGAACACTTACTCAGAGAAAGCCGCCCAAGTTCAATCAGCAGCCAGAGAATAAGAGGCCCTTTGGACATTTTGACTGTTGGCAGGCCCCAGGAGTCAGTCTGTCTGTCCAAAGCCCATTTCTTATACTCTGGTTAGTGCTGACAGGGCAGGACCTTTTAGTTTCATTTCTCTTTCTGCCTCATAACCTTCCCTTTCCTCCCTCCTGAATAGTCTCCCTCAAGAGATGTATGATAAAATGTGCTGAGCTCTTTCTCCTGACCACCAGTGTATGTGGAAATGTGTGGACTGATAGTGAGGTTGCACCTGTATTCCTTTGTCCATACGTATCAAAGGATTTCCTACCCTGTGTGGTAGCATCCATGCATGTGCTTGTGTGTATGTGCATGTGTAAGCTGTGAATGAGCTACAGTCCTTCCCACTCCTGTGCAGCTTGCAGTAAAATGCAATGAACTCACCTCATTGGCTGCTATTTAAACATGGACTCCTCATAGGGGCCAAAGGAAAGTTAGACTGGAAATGGGCTCTGCTCCCTTTACCTGGTTCACCTGGTTCTCCATCACCTGGAACTTTGGCCCCTTTACTCTGATAACTGACAAACAAAAGCAATCAACCATCACATAAGACAAAATCACTATTAGAATTTACTAGACAAGGAAAGAAGAATTCAATAGAGGAAGCATACCGTGGCCATTACAGGACATGCTCAGGTAACAAACAACCCCAAGGTCAAGACCCAATTCTACGAGTTTTTAGTGAAGTCTTCATCACCTAATGATGAAGAGCATAAAAGATAGCTCATGAACCAGACTATAAGGCTTGGGTGAGATGATAGCCCTCTGGACTCTATAGCTTCAGCGATCTATCCAAGACCACAGAACCAGTTAGAGGAGGAATCAAATCAAACAGATATGTTTTCTAACATAGATTTAGGTCATCGTCATTGGTTAATGAATGTTTAGTTATATTCCAGGCACTCTACTACATGATACAGATGTATTATTTAATTCTCACAACACTAAGAAATAGGTATTTTTTCCCATTTAACAGGCGAGGGAATGGAGGCTTAAGGGAGCTACATAAATGACATTGACAGTCAAGAAGGTGAAAACATGACTCAAGCCCAAGTGTCCCTGATCCCAAATCCATGCTCTTGATCATGACACCCTCCTTCAACCTGTGGTCCTTAGGGAACCACAGCTATGAGACACACCATACCAGTGGCCGGCCAAATTATACCCAGCTCCAGAGAGGGAATTTAAGGAAGCACAAATGCTCTAGATTTAAGAAAAAAATCCTCATTTGATTGTAACCAGCCAAATGAGTCTCAGACCTTCAACATTGCTCATAGTAAAAGTATTGGTGAAAATACAATACTGGATGAGTCTCTGCACTCAGAGAATCTAGTAAAACAGGGGGAAGGGATGAAAATAGAAGGATTCAGAGAAAATGTTCCCACTGACTACCCACTGAACTGTGGGATCCTCTTCCTAGGAAGCTGGGAGAGTTAGTCTCCGGACAAATTGGATAGCCCTAATAAAACACTTACAGATATTCATATTTAGGTGCTCCCCGTTAATACCAACAAAATTTCCCTTCAATAAAGCTACCAGTTCATGAGCCTCAGTCATGTATGCAGCATTCCTAATTAGTTTTTAGTGTGTCTTTTAAATATGAATAGGCAACTAAGGATCAGAGACATTTGGGGAAAATATTCAATATGAAAAAGATACAAAGACAACACCCAAGATGACTTTGTACTCACATGTCTAGGAAATTGATTGGATGACTAGAAGACCTAGTGGCTGGACAGGTACCCCTGTGCCTCCACATGGCCTTTCCACAAGGCATCTTGGGCTTCCTTCAGTATAGCAGTCTCAAAGTAAATGAGTTTCTTACATAGTATATGGTTTTCTCAAAAGTGAGCATTCCTCAGGGCTCCTGGGTGGCTCAGTCAGTTGAGTGTTTGACTTCAGCTCAGGTCATGATCTCACACTCCGTGAGTTCGAGCCCCATGTCAGGCTCTGTGCTGACAGCTCAGAGCCTGGAGCTTGCTTCTGATTCTGTGTCTCCCTCTCTCTGACCCTCCCCCATTCATGCTCTGTCTCTCTCTGTCTCAAAAATAAATAAAAACATTAAAAAAAAAAAAGTGAGCATTCCAACAGACTCAGGAAGAACGGGCAAAGGTTATGACCTAAACTGACATGTGATTCAGTATTATTTCCACTGCATTCTATTGGTCAAGAAGAAGGCCATCCCAGGGGCACCTGGGTGGCTTGGTTGGTTAAGCATCCAATTCTTGATTTCAGCTCAGGTCATGATGTGAGATTGAGCCCTGCATAGGGCCCTGTGCTGAAAGTGCAGAATCTGGTTGGGATTCTCTCTCTCTATCCCTACCCCTCCCCTGCTCCTCCACTCACATGCACTCTCTATCAAATAAATAAACATTAAAAAAAAATAGAAAGCCACCCTGGATTCAAGTAGAAGGAACAATACAAGGGTGCGAGTAGCAGGAAGTGCATTGGAGGTGAAGGGGAAGCATCTTTGCAGACTTGTTACCACAACAAGCAAACCAGGCTGGAGCGGAAGGACAGAGGAGTAAGGCTGGCGGTGGTAGTGGTGAGCGTAACTGATAGATTATCTCATGCATTTAGGTATTTTGAAAATAGATCAAGTCGGTCTTTGATAGAAAGGGCTTGAATCATTTAAGATGAATTTTGATAAACACTTGGGAAATTAAGAAAAGGAAAACAGTAGACAATTATTACAATCAGGAAACACTAAATATTGTACATGAAAGAATATGAAATTACAGTACATTTGCTCAATTGGAAAGATAGTTGTACAGTCATGATAATGTAAACTCTAGCTACTAGTTTAACACAAAATTGTGATAGGAGTACATTGGGAAGATGGGCAGAGAGGAAGGGAAATGGGGGTACTCACCCTTCAGGAGGTCAATAGACAGTAATCAAAATGGTCAATCAAACAGTAACAGTAAAAGCACATTATTAGTAATATGGAAGGAAAAAAAACAGAAGAAAAAAACTCAAAAGAGTTTACATTTTATGGGAAGGAATAGGAAAGGTATTGGCTGTTTTTTTAGTTATAAGCCTTTTATAATAATTTTACTTTAAAAAATGTGTATATTGAGCACATCTCACATCTAGATCTTAGTTTCTAAATACCACTCACCAATAAAAGGAACCAGGCTCCTTGGAGAAATTTCTGGTTCTAGGACTGGGGCAGGAAATACTTAAAATGAGTCTGGAGCATCTTGTGCTAGAAAGTCTGAAAGTGCTCAAAAAGTAAATAAAAAGTAAAATCCACAATGATGTGATTGTTAAATGGACACAGGAGGCAACCAAAAAAGCTACCAATGACCAAAGCAGGAACAACCCAAGCAACAAAATAAACTAGAACTGGATTATAGCCCAAAGTATAAAATTAATGTTGATACTGATACAGTGATCAAATCAATAAATAAGCGAGGAAGGAGAGACAAATCTTCTGTCCAAAAACACTCCAAATAATTTATGTAGTTACTTCCTCCTCAAAGGAAAGGTAGAACATAACTCCTATCCTTAATTGTAGGCTGAACACAGTGACTTCCTTCCCAAACTTCCAGTAAAGACAGTAAGAACAACTAACTTTACAGTGGAGAGATCTGGCAAACACTACCTCTTGCAGGTGATCAAGGCCAGCATCAACAGAGACAAGTCATGTTGATGGTTTGCACCCTTGACATGATGTGGTATAAATGGTACTTTACCCGTGTGGTAAATTCTTCCCAAGAAACATCATCCCAGTACAATTATGAGAAAAACCATCAAACACAGCCAAACTGAGGCAGATTCTACAAAATATTTGACAAATACTTGTCAAAAGGTCCAATGTCATGGGGCTCCTGGGTGGCTCAGTCATTTAAGCATCCAACTCTTGATTTCAGCTCAGATCATGATCTCACGGTTTGTGAGATTGAGCCACGTGTTGGGCTCTGAGTTGATAGCACAGAGCCTGCTTGGGATTCTGTTACTCCCCCTCTTTCTCCATCCCTTCCCTACTCTTTCCTGTGCATGCTCTCTCTCTTTCTCTCTCTTTCTCTTTCAAAATAAATTTTAAAAATCTTAAAAAACCTGCCAAGGTCATTAAAAAACCAAGGGAAAATCTGAAAAAATGTTACAGCCAAGAGGAACCTCAGGAGACATGACAACTAAATGTAATGTGGTATCCTAAATAGGCTCCTGGAAGAGAAAAAGGCCTTTAGGTGAAAATTAAGAAAATTTTGGACTTTGGTCAATAATATTAATAGTATTAATATTGGCTTATTAACTGTTACAAGTATACCATTACCATAATGTAAAATGTTAATAATAGGGGAAACTAAGTGTGGGATGTATGGGAACTATCTGTACAATCTTCATCATTTTTCTGTAAACCTAAGGTTATTCTAAAATAAAGCATTTTGGGGGCGCCTGGGTGGCGCAGTCGGTTAAGCGTCCGACTTCAGCCAGGTCACGATCTCGCGGTCCGTGAGTTCGAGCCCCGCGTCAGGCTCTGGGCTGATAGCTCGGAGCCTGGAGCCTGTTTCCGATTCTGTGTCTCCCTCTCTCTCTGCCCCTCCCCCGTTCATGCTCTGTCTCTCTCTGTCCCAAAAATAAAATAAAAAACGTTGAAAAAAAAATTAAAATAAAGCATTTTGAATGCACATATGCTTTTATTTTAGAAATGCAAATTTTAATAATAATTTAGTATCTGTAAGGGGTCACACACTGGAACAAGAGGCTAAGCTTGGTTATCCTCTCTTCCTAAGTTAGGGTCCCTAGACGGTCTTCATCCTAGTATTGGATGCTCAATTTGTATTACTGTATTAAAGTATATTATTCTTCAGAGAGGGCCATAGCAGTTTTAGGTAATTCATGTCTTCCTCTACATATGGAGGTTTGCACCTGGAGAGCCGGTCCTCCCTCATTTTTAGTCAGTGCAGTTTAGATGGTATTGATTTCATTCATGGTCATGGTGTTTGGATCAAGGATGAACAATTGATCCAAATAAAGCCAAGGATACACAACCTTGACACATTTACTAGAATTTTTGAGTTCTAGTTCCCTATTTTCCACTGATTTTTCAGCTATAAGGATACGGGCCTGGATCCAAAGTTATCCATTATGCCACTAATGGGTGAAGCCTGCCTGATGAGAGAACCAATTAGGCAGAAGGCAAGTGGAGAAATAGAGAATCCTAGGTCCTTGACAAGGTTTGAACCTCTGAAACAAGACATGTCAATGTGCCAACAAATGTCCTTTTGAAATAAAGCCCGTTTGTGTGGGGTCTTCAGTCATTTGGAATCAAAAGACCTATGTTCTTAAATCTAGAAGAACTTCTATATCATGGTAATTCAGATGGATGGCTAAGGTTTTTCCAATCATAAGAGTTTACACAATTATCTGGCTCAACTACGTGCTTCACCAAATACCTGCTTTCACCCTGACCTTTCAATCATTCAGCAAGTGGCTTGTCAATCTATTTACTTTTGGAATGTGGAATTCTGCTAGGTTCTGGGGATAAAGACAAATAAGGCATAGATCCTACTCTTAAGAATATGACAGTTTCAAATTTTAAGCAGAGGAGGTATTATTTAAATTACTATTTAAAGATAAGGCTGTTGGAAGCCAAAAGATAAAAGACTGTTAAGTGATATGAAGAAAATAGAATCCATGTTTTCTAATAAAGAGTTCTTTGTGGTAAACAATACTTCCTTTATGGTAAATGAAGTTAAATGTAATCCCACTCATTCATTTTTATTTGTTCATTTCTTCATCAGTTATAGAAGAGTTCAGAAAACTATTGCCCATTGACCAGATCCCACCCACCACCCATCTTTGTAAATAAAGTTATATTGCAACACTGCCATGCCCATATGTTTACATATTGTTTATGGCTGTTTTCATGCTACAATGGCAGAGTTGAGTAAATGCAACAGATACTGTATTTCCCACAAAGCTAAAAATATTTACCATCTGGTCTTAACAGAAAGAGTTCACCAACCTTTGGACTATATATGGAATTCATGCTATGTGCCATGTACTGTGCTAAACACTGAGACAGCAGTATGAGACCAGCCACTCTTATCCTCAATAAGTTCACAAGCTTGTGCCTCCTACTGGCAGACAAGCAAGTTAATAGACAATATAGCACAGTGTGATAAGGAAAGGACAGAATAGCAAGGGAATGTTGAGAAAAGATTCCTAGCCCAGTCTTGAAGATGGAAAAAGAGAATCAAGAACACTTTTTAAATATAGACCTCAAGGATATTGGAGAGGATTGGGGCAGCATAGAAAAGAATTTCCAGCAGGACAAAGAACATGTAAAAGCTCAGTGACTATAACAGCAAAGCATTTTAGACTAACTGAAGAATTTAAGCTTCACAGATCTTTATCATAGTATTTAAAAGTAAATGTAAAACTTAAATGCTCTGACCAAAAAAAAAAAAAAAAGTAAATGAACAGATAAAATAAAACAGGGCTATGTGTAGACTAACACTGAGACAATATAGTGATCTGAGGATTATGATTGGTGTGTGTGTGTAAATTTCTCTATGGCTAGACCTCAAATCAGGAGGGAAGAAGTGCAAATGAGGGGACAGGGACACAGGCCAAGGGCAGATCATAAAAGTCCTGATCAGCCATATGAAGGAGGGCACTGTCTGAGGGCCAAGAGGAATCCATCTTTTGTGGTGATTACTGAGCCTGTTAGTAAAACCTATAAAAGAAAGAATTCCACAAACGGGAGCATTTTCATTAAAATGTGCCTAGAACTAAGTTGTCACATCTCTAAATCTCCTCCAGCTTTGGCAGTTTATGACTACATATTCTGTTAGGTCAGGAAATGACTTCAACCTGGGAAAGGATATTTTCTGAGTTCTTTTACTGAGGTAGAAGGACAGCCTCTCTTGCTCATTGTCAACCATGGGAGCCTATTTAGCAAGCTCCCCCTCACTCTATGACCCCTGCATCAACTTCTTTATTTTCTATGGGATGGGAAATCGAACTGCCTGGGTTCCATCTTGACCACATACTAGCTGTATGGCTATGAACAATTTACTCAATGTCTCTGTGCTCAATTAACCTTCTATAAAATAGAGATGGTAGTACCTATATCTTGGATTGCTATGAGCACTAAATGAGATGGCCTATGGAAAGCATTTAGCAGAGTACCATGCAGATAGTGAACCCCCAAAAATATTAGTTATTATTCAAGTAGTTATTATGCAGGTAGAGTTAGTAGAACACAAAAGACAGAATGACCTATTGTAGTGGATATATCTTGTTGTTGCCTGTTCAACATCCCTTCCTTTGTGGAACCAACCCTTTTTTAATCTATATGGATCCAGTCTGGCATATGATTAGGGTGGGCATATGCCTTAGGTATAGCCATTCATTTTAACCCATTACCTTGTGGGGACTGATATAAGGCAAAGAAAATAGACTGGTTTGCTTGTCAAAGCTGATTCAGTCAGAGACATGCAGATCCATGGAATCTTGAAATCTTGGGGGGAAAAAAAGGCAAGTAAAGAAAGGATCACTAATTTACTCATCATTCTAAAGCTTGATATGTGTGGTCACACCTCAGCTTTCATACTTCCTTCCAAGTAGTCAGTTCTACTTCTGTACAGCCCTAGTTGTTAGGGAAATAAAAAGGAATTAATATTCACTAAATTGTGGCTATGTGCTAAGCACTGTGCTGGGTGTTGTTCACACATAATCCCAACAAATATAAAAAATATATCTTTTGAACTACAAGGAAAAAGGGATTAAAATACAGCTCTTCTTGTCTAGTATGTTAGTTAGAACTTATTTCAGGACAAGAACAGAGGTTCACTAATATTGCCCCAAGGAAGAAGTAACTCACGACAAGAGCACACATGGTCTGGAATCAATACCCCGTTAGGAATCTCCAAGGCATCACTTTCTCTGCTCTTCTTTTAGGTATCTCTGCCTCTCTCTGAAACTCTCCCCATGACCAACTTCCTCATGATTTCAGCTTGCTCATGATATGTATTATACAACCCAGCCCCAAATCCTTTCAGCTCAACTCTCAGCTCTCTGAGCTCACTGACTTATTATCTCAATTCTAAATTCCAAATTCTTGAAAGAGAACTCCAGTCCCTTAAGTTCTCATTTTCTATGGTAGGCCCAGGCTATAGTTCAAAGGCAGATTGGTAGTTGGCTATCCTAGGATCAGCCTTGTCCATGAGGAGAAAGGGTCCACTGTGCAGAACTCAGTCATTCCATTTGTAATTTAGGAAATTGGAGCTATGGATGGGGTACAGTCCCTCAGAAGTGGCTGGGGTAGACAGGCAAAGACTAAGAACTGTAATACAAATAAGAATTTGTGTATTAGTTGGTCACCAAAATAGTCCATTGAATCACCTGGGAATCCATTCAACTGTGCATAACAGAAATTCCAATCAACAGAAGCCTAAATATTTAAGGTGTTTGTTTTTCCTCTCATAACAAGAAGTCTGGATGTAGGCAACCCAAGAATTCAAAAATATCTCAAGGACTTAGGCCCATGTTGTTTGTCACAACAAGGACATGGAAGGGTTAATATACTTCCAAACATTGAATTCATCTTTGGGAAACGGAAAGAAGAGTCATAGTAGCTTTCAAATCATCATTCCTTGACTTTTATTTGGAAAGGAATGCTCTTCTAAGCAAATTCCCCTTATAACTTATTATCCAGAACGAGACCACCAGTCAACACTCAAATCTATCCTATTACATATTTATGACTGGTTTCAACCAATTAGGGCCATCTGCTGAGCTTCTGGTAGGGACCTAAGGTCTCTGAAATCAAGAAATTGAATATACTGGTTTCCTGCGAAAAAAATTAAAGAAGGAAATTAAAAGAAGGAAAGGCTGTTGGTTGAACAGCAGATAGCATCTTCTTCAACAGAGCGCTCCTCTAGGACAAGGGACTATGTATATACATCCCCTGCAACTGGCCCCATGCCAGGCTTCCAGTAGATAACTAGTTCTTGTTGAGTGAATGAATGAATATTTTGACTTATTAAAGGGCTAAACTGATGACAAAGTAGAAAAAAGATGAGAGAGGCTGTCAGGAGACGAAAATATTTCAGAAATCTCCATGAGACCTTGTCTCACCTCTCTGAACCTCAATTTCTTCATCTTTAAAATAGGATTGAATAATCTCTTCACCACAGAGTTGGTTTAGGGATTAAATGAGACTACTTATGGGCAAGTTCTTTGAAATCATGAAGAATTAGGAATATACTGTTTTGATTTATAAGCTATGGAAACAAAGATAGGAGGAAGCTGGCATGAGTCAATTGGCCTTATAAAGTCATCCTCACAAATAGAAAAGGAGAAATGATGCCTGGGTGGATACATGTTCTGACTGGTTCAAAAAGTCATTGTTACATGGATTTTATCCTCTAAAGATGAAAGAAAGTTTCCATCTGAATAATATGGAGAGTGCTGAAATCTTGGAAACCCAACTCTTGTTTTTTCTGGTAAGGCCAAAACACAGGTTAAGAAATTGAAAGTGGAAGAATTAGATGTAAGAATGAAAAAAGTACATCATTCAACTTCGCTGGGGATATCCTAGTTGGCTCAAATATAAAGAAATAACTATTTCCAGGTCACATTATATTGTAGAAGCTCAGATAAATATAACTGGCTGCCTTTGGCAGTTGAGTTCAATTTAATTTCATATAGCTTAGTGATATTTTTATAGATATTCCAGTTATCTTCCAGGCATATGGTGAAGTAGCACACCCACCCCCATGATGTTAGATATGGCCACAGGACTTGATTTGGCCAGTGCCTGTGGGCAGGAGTGTCATGGGTCACTTATAGGTGGAAGTCTCTATCAACTGGCATACAGTTCACTATTTTCCCTTCCCCTGACAGAGAAACTGGCTCCAAATAGTAAAAGCTCCACAAGTGGGGGTCCCTGAGTGAGAATGACATCAAGCAGGAACCCCTCCCCCAAGGACACCCAATAAAAGCAAGCAAAAACAAAAACAAAATTTCATTGTTCTAATCCACTAAATTGTTTATTTGCTTAATCATAGAATAATGCACCATATCCTAATATCATCTCAGTCCTGTGGAAACAGCAATGAGAAGTGGGTAAGAACATTCAGGTGAGGCAATCCACAATAGGAGGCTCTGATGCTTACTAGCCATATGGCTACCATTTACCCTGCTGTAGCCTTGCTCTTGTTCCTGTAGCAGTCTAGATCTGTGGCACTCAGATCTGGCTGCATCTTAAAATCAAAAGAGAAACTTCTAAATAATATGCCCAGGTTCTACCCCCAGACATTTTGATTTCATTGGTCTTGGGTGGGACTGAGGCATTAATATTGAACATCAAATGTGCAGCTGGGATTGAGAACCACTTGTCTTTAATTTTACTTACCTCATTCATCTCTCAACATTCAGACTGAATAGTCTATAAAAAGTCTTCCTGAATTCAAAGGTCCCACTTGAGTTTCAGTAGTAAGCTGGGCACATCTTATCTCTGTAATTAGAACATCATAGTAAGATTATCCATGTCCATATTTACTTTCTAACTGGGTATTAAATCTCCTAGAACACAGGGACTGTACTAGAATCTTCTTATGCCACTACCTCCTATCATACTATATATCAAAGTATATACCCAATAAATGCTTATTTATTTAAACAGAAAACAAGACCACTTGATTAAAACTAAGAAACCATTGGTAATCTTTGAGAAATCATCTGTAAGAGAAGGATAGAATAAATTGTAATAATTCTACACTGAGAAGTGAAGGTAAATTTGGTTATCCATTTGAGAAAACAAAACTGGAGGTATCATGATCCCAGGTTTCAAGCTATACTGCAAAGCGATAGTCCTCAAGACAGTATGATTCTGGCACAAAAACAGACACATAGATCAATGGAGCAGAATGGAAAACCCAGAAATTGACCCACAGCTATATGGTCAACTCATCTTCAACAAAGCAGGAAAGAATATCCAATGGAAAAAAGTCTTCAACAAATGATGTTGGGAAAACAGACAACGAAATGTAGAAGAATGAAACTGGGCCTTTTCTTACACCATACACAAAAATAAATTCAAAATGGATGAAAGACCTAAGTGTGAGACAGACAAAATCCTAGAGGAGAACACAGGCAGCAACCTCTTTGACCTCAGCTGGAGCAACTTCTTACTAGACACATTACCAAAGACAAGGAAAACAAAAGAAAACATGAACTACTGGGACTTCATCAAGATAAAAAGCTTCGGCACAGTGAAGGAAACAACCAAGAAAACTTAAAGGGAGCCTGCAGAATGGGAGAAGATATTAGCAAACGATATATCTGATAAACAGTTGGTATCCAAAATTTATAAAGAATTTATCAGGTTCAACACCCAAAAACCAAATAACCCAGTTAAGAAATAGGCAGAAGATGGGGAGCCTGGGTGGTTCAGATGGTTGAGCATCCAACTCTTGGTTTCAGCTCAGATCATGATCTCACAGTTCATGAGTTTGAGCCCTGCCTCAGGTTCTGTGCTGACAGCTTAGAACCTGCTTTGGATTTCTCTCCCTCTCTGCCTCTACCCTGTTTGCACTCTCTCTCTCTCAGAAAATTAAATAAATGGGCAGAAGACACGAATAAACAATTTTCAAAAGACATCCAGATGCGTGAAAAGATGCTCAACATCACTTATCATCAGGGAAATACAAATAAAAACCACAATAAAATACTACCTCACACCTGTCAGAATGGCTAAAATTAACAACACAAGAAACAACAGGTGTTAGCGAGGATGTGGAGAAAGGGGAACCCTCTTGCACTGTTGGTAGGAATGCCATTCTGGAGAACAGTATGGAGGTTCCTCAGAAAACTGAAAATAAAACTACCCCATGATCCAGCAATTGCACTATTAGGTATTTGCCTAAAGGATACAAAAATACAGATTTAAAAGGGTACATGCACCCCAATGTTTATAGCAGCAGCATTATCAACAATAGGCAGACTATGGAGAGAGCCCAAATGTCCATTGACTGATGAATGGATAAAGAATATGTGGCATATACGTATAATCAAATGAAACAAAATTTAAAAAGGAAAAATACATACATATGTAACATACATACATACATACCAAAAAAAAAAAAAGTTTGGTTATCTATTTGAAGATGTTGTCTTGACACAAGAAATAGACAAGATGATGACGGTCAAGAGAACGGGTTATTTTTAGGATGGCCAAAAAGCAGTTTTTGTAGCATTTGTAGCATGGTACAAAAGCAGTTTTGTAGAATGAGTTATTTTTAGGATGGCCAAAAAGCAGTTTTGTAGCATCATTCAAAAGGGGAAATGTGTTTCCGCAGAAAAGTTTAATTTTTGTGAGTCAAAGATTCAGAAATAGAAGAAGGGGGTAGGGGAAAAGCACTGGTGTACAGAATGTTGAGTGGCTCTTCTAAATGGTGTGATCCGGGTGATATGTTTTCTTTCACCTCTAGCACGTGCTCAATAAGTATTTGTTCAATGAATAAATTTTCTTTGTGTGAGTAAACATGTGCACTTTTTCACAGGTGCAGAGTTAAGTCCACCATACAGCTTAACATCAACATGGTCTGTTACACATCCTCCTATTTTCTCTGTTATCTACATACCTATCCTAACTTTTTCTCTAATGTATTGAGTATATATAAGTATCCTAGATATGTAAGTATCCTTGAAAGATGCATAGTATTGATTTGAATGTTATTTTTTAATTTATAAAACATTTTGCTATAGATTTCATTCTGCTTCTATTTTCATTTAACCCTATGTTCTTAAGATCTGTATTACTGTATGTACATTTATCTTATAGCTTCTAATTGCTGACTATACCATTGTAGGCATATCCCTTATTACACCCATACAGTCTCTTAATGATGAATATCTGTTTGCCTCCAACTTCTCACTAACACAAACAAATATTTCAATGAACAATCTCACACCTATCTCTACATGGACCTGAGAAAGGGTTTCTTAGGGATAGGTACCTAGGAAAAGAATTGTTAAATCATAGGCTAGTCACACACTTAATTTTTGTAAGTGCTACCAAGTCTTTCTCCCAATCAACTGACCAGTTTTGCTCTTACCAGCTCTGCATGAGAATTCTGTTCCCCACATCCTTCCTAATGATATCCACCCCCCTTTTTTTCAAGCAGATTACAAATTCATACTAGGGAATCATTTGTAATGATCCAACCAGAAGAAACCAAATGGAAATCTGGAGAAAAACGAAGGTACCACCAACAAAGGGAGCCCTTTTCTCGTCCAGTAAATAAACAACTTCTGAATCTCTTGTAACCTGGACCAAAGAATCAAAATTTGCAAATCAGAATAAATATCTGGGCGGCTCTGGGCTCTGCTCAGGAACAGCTAGCTTCAGGGAGGGGTGAGTAACTATATCCTTCTTTATAATTTTTGCCAAGCTGATGAATGTAATGTGTTACTTTGTTCCCTTTAGATTTCTTTTACTACTATGAGCTTAGTCTCCTCTTCACATCTGGTTAACTGTTAACGTTTCTTCTCCTTCAGTGAATGGACTTCTCTTATCTTTGCCCATTTTTCTATTTTGTGTCTGTGTGTGTTTATGGGTATGTTCAGTATCATCTCTAAACATTACAGGTAATGTCTTCTGCTCCATCAACTCTCTACCAACTTTGTCCATCAAATACTTCACTGAACTGAAAGTCTTAATAATGATTTATTAAAACGTATCAAGCTTTATCACTGTGACGTCTACTTGGGAGGGTCTTGTTTAAGAGGTTTTCCTTTTTGCCACTCCGAGATCACTATGATATTTGTCTATAGTTTTTTCACTAGCTTTATAGTTTGGTTTTGCAATTGGTCTCTAATCTCTCTGGAGGTCACTATTATTTATGGTATGAGATAGAAACCTAACTTTATTTTTTCTATATAATAAGCTAGTTTTCTCATTACTTTCCCCTAAAAATCCATCCTTTCTTCATTGGTCGGTGATGCCATCTGTATTGTATGTTATGTAGAATATTAGGCAGGTAGATAAATGTACTTGGATGTGTGTGTGTTCTGTGTTATTTATTCTGTTTTACTGGGCTTTTTGTTGGTGTTCTTGTCCTTGTGCTCTTATTACATTATTTAATATGATGGCTGGGCAGCAGGCTCTGCTATTAAGAAGAATGGTTCTGAACATCCTGCTACCTTTGGCGTTTATTTTTATTTATTAGATTTGCTATTTTATATTTTATACTTCCATGAAAACTCTAGAATCAATTGTTGAGTGCTTAAATAGAGTCCATAAGGAGGATGGGGGGAGCGGTGAAATAGGTGAAGGTAGTCAGAAGGTGCAAACTTACAGTTATAAGATAAATAAGTTCTGGGACGTAATTTACAACATGGCCACTGAAGCTAATAATGCTATATTGTATGTTTGAAAATTGCTAAAAGGGTAAATCCTAAAACTTCTTACCACAAGAAAGAGATTTATAACTGTGAGGTGATGGATGTTGACAAAACTTATTATGGTAATAATTTTGAAATATACACACATACTAAGGTATGTTGTACACCTAAAATTAATACAATCTGACATTGCAATTCTATCTCAATAAAATCAGGAAAAAATATCATGTTGGATTTTTATTGTAACTGGCCTAAATGACTGATTTATTAAAAAAGAATGGATATATTTACAAATGTTAAATCATTTCATTCATTAGCTCGGCACATCAGGTTGTCCTGTGTTCCTTAATAGAGTTTCAATTTTTTTTTCATAAAGGTTTCATGCATTTTTTATTAACTACTACATACTTTCTTGCTAATGTGATTTATACCTTATTTTATATTTTTCAGACAATTTTTGCTGAAATAGAGACTACTTTCTATTTTGTATTCAGTTAACATAGATTACCTTTCAAAAAAAAACTTTATGAAATAAAAGGGGGTAACATACTACATGTGAAAACTTTTTCTTTGTAGGAACAAGACTATTTCTTTCTCTAAAACAGGAAAGAAAGAAACAAGAAAGGTTAAAGAGAGAGAAAAGGGGAGCGGATTGAGGGAAGGAAGTTGAACAGGTCATTTCTTGAATGGAACTAGTCCTGAGAGGTTTACACTGTACTCCATAAAGACAGAAAATACTTTTCTCCTAGAAAAACCAGTCCAGTCAAGGAAATCAAGGAGTGAGTAGGGAAACAACTCTTTTCAAAAAGCATTACAGAAGCCCAGAACTGAAGAACTCGATCTTTAGAGGAAAAGAAAACAAAGATCAAAGTGAAATCTAAACATTATATTCTCCACCTACTTCCTCATCTATAAAATGAGGAGACTGAACTCAATGATATCTAAACTTCCTTCTACCTCAGGTCTCTGAAAATACTTTTTTTAGAAAATGAAGCAACAGAAGTGGAAAACAATTTTAAGTGTGAATTAATCTCTCTTTTGACTTTTTTATTCCACTGTTTTCTTTGGCAAAGAGGATTTGAGAAGAGTAATTCTTTATGGGAACTCAAGGGGAATAAGTTTAGTTCATATAACTGCACAGAGACCATTTGGGAATGGACACTTTTAGAGAGGAACTGGATTATTTTTACCACTGTCATTTTGGCCAGTTACTGAATTGGCTCTTTCTCTGACATCAGCTCAGTCCCCACTCTAATATTGAAGCTCTTTTCAACTGGCTCCATGCATTTTAAGAGTTTTCCCTTTTGGGCAGAGAAGAGGAAGAGACAGAAGTGAAACTTCTGGAGTTGCATTGCTAAAGGCAGCTTGTTCCTTGCAGACTCTTTGCTGCCAAATTTTTACTCCATGTTCCTCTTTTGTGAGGTAGGAGGGATTTTTTTCATATCAAAAAAATATTTGAGACAAAGTACAAAATTCACCACCTAAGCGTCTTACATAACAGACCTATTTCTTCACTCAGATGAGTTCCATTTCTCATTTCCACAGCGAGACCAATCCCCTCACCCACATCTCTAGGGTATACTTGGAAAGAAATCAAAGTTACACTTTTAAAGAACAGCGAATCTAAAATCAAATGATTCATCTCAAAATGCATAAGTATGCTTTACAAATAGGTGGAGATACAAATAAGTTCTTAAAACTGAATATCAGATTATTGCTAATAATAGCACAAAATCTAAAATAACCAACTGTCATGCACCATCAATATAAAAATTCATACTGAATCATCAATACAAAGATTCAGCAACCTCTTAAAAGGATATTGTAGGTGTGTATTTATTAATGTGAAAAGATCTTCAGGATAGAAGTGGGGAGAATGATCTTCATGACTAAATGTGGCAATCAGGACACAAAGATTACACACAATCTTAACCGTCTTTGCAGGAAGAAACACACACACACACACACACACACACACACACACACACACACACGAGCCTGCAATGATACAAAAAGCATTAACTATGGTCCCCTCTGAGTGGAGGAAACAGGCAATTGTTGGCTCCTTTTTCTTTACATATCTACATTTTTAAATTTTGTGTACAATTAACTTGCATTCTCACATTAAAACAAAAGATCTAAAAAGAAAGAAAACAAAAAATGAAAAGGCAAGTGAATAGTAGGTGTCTATGTCCTAATCTTAGCATGTCCAAAGTTTCACAGAAGAAGTTTGAGTAAAGCACAAAACTTTCCTAGTGCCTTAGTTTCCTTATCTGTAAAGTAGGAAGAGCTGCCTTCCGCTGGTCTAGAGTTTTTGTGATGAGTCAAAACATCCTCCCATAAACAATTAGGAGTAAGTTAAATGGACACTTGCCATAGACGCAGCAATTTCACTCTTAGATATTTACCCAAGAGAAATAAAACTATGTCAATACAAGTACATCAATGTCTGTAACATTATTCCCAGTAGTCAAAAACTGGAATGTTCACGCACCAAAATGCTAGTCGTCAATAAAAAGGAACAAACTATTGATACGTGAAACAACACTGATGCATCTCAAAAACATTAGGCCAGGTGAAAAATCTAGACACAAAAGATTGCATACTCTACGTGTCATCCAAAGGAAATTCTAAAACAAGGCAAAACTGTAGAGATAAGGAAACAGATCAGTAGTTGCTGGAGGCTGGGGCGGGAAGGAAGGGCATTGCTTGAGAAGAGACACATGGGAACTTGCTGGAGTGATAGAAATGTCTGCATCTTGAATGTGGTGGTGCTTAGATAATTGTACTCATTTGCCAATACGATGTACACTGAAAATGAGTGAATTTTTTTATAGGTAAAATGTACCTCAATATAGCTGCTTTTGAAAGTGCTGGGGGAGAAAATTACACAAAGTATGTACAAACACATTGTAAAATGTAAAGCTCTATAGAAATGTAAGGAATTTTTCTTAAGCACTTGTAAAACTAAACCGAGGACAAAGAAACAACCTTGGAATAGATTCAGCTAACGAAGATTTCCCTTTGATAAATGGGGGAGTGGGTGTAAGCAAAGAGAAAAAAGAGTAATTGTTATCTGCTCCTTTTTTTTTTTTTTAGCTGTGTTAAATTTTACATAACAATTCAGGGAAAAAATACATATCCTTTAAGTTATTTTAATTCTTTTCTCTGCTAAATACTTAGTTGGAAAGAAGAGTAGAGAAAAAAGTTCCTGAGCTTCAACCCCAAAACATGCCATTGGGAACCTAACAAAACAACCATTGGATGTTAAATATTTGGAAACCCTTCAAGCTCACATGCTGTGTTTCTAAGGACACTGTAAAGAAACGGACTTGTAAATTACTTGCTTGAGGATTCAGGTTAGCAAGAGGTAGAGCCAGACTCTTCCAGGGGATTAGAGCCTGAACACAAGGGCACCACCCCACCCTGCCTCACAGAGATGCTTCCTGCAAAATAAATACACAGTAAGAACCAATGTGGGTGTGGTGATGGGGTCCCGGAGGAGGACTCTTTGGCACTAGGAAGTGAGAAAGGTGGGGCGGCATACAAGAAGGACCCCAGAGAGGAAACGGTGAGGCCTCAGAAGTCAGGCCTTCCTTTCACAGCTGTGGCCTGGCTGGCCTCTAGTGCCCCTTACCACGGGCATGAGGGAGGGCTGTCCACATGACATGGCCTGGACTGTGCCTAGGGTGACTGCCCAGTGTGTGTCAGTCATAGGGTGGGGCATTCACATGCTGAGGGCTCGCTGAAGCTCTGGGTTGAGAAGGAGCAGCTACCAGCCCTACTTATTAAACTGGGGGATGTTTCCATTTTGTTTCTTTTGTTAAAGTTTCTTTATTTATTTTGAGAGAGAGAGAGAAAGAGAGGGGGAGAGAGAACCCCAAGCAGGCTCCGTGTTAGTAGTGCAGAACCTGATGTGGGGCTTTAACCCCCAAAGAGACCATGACCTGAGCCAAAACCAAGTCGGATGCTTAACAGACTGAGCCACCCATGCGCCTTACATTTCGTTTCTCATGTGTCTTGTCTGCCTCCTTTCCCACGTTCTGGGCTTCAAGTGTAAGTGACTCCTAAAGCCAGTCATGTGCTGCTTTGCTTCACTCTGCATTCCCTCTTTAAAGAAGGTGGTTTAAAGGCATTGAGGAACCTACAGGAAACCACAGAGGTTCACATCCTCTTTACACCATCTTATTTCTGGGGTGTACATTTAAGCTATTTATTTACATTTTTAAATTTTTTAAATTTTATTATTTTTATTTTTCTTTTGATTATCTATTGGAAGATGACTTCCATTGCTTTTATGTTAGTGTTATTACAAAGTAATGAAAGATCGTTATAGATCTTTCTTTTCTTTATTTCCTACAAAGGAAAAACAAGACAAATAGCTTACTGACCCCAGCACTAATCAACAGGGTTGTGATGTAGATCCTACCACCCATATTCACCCAGGGCGTATCTTAGTTTTGGCGACCAGCTTTTCTCATTTACCACAATATGAACATGGGTCACATTCTCAAATTTGTATTCAAGCACTCTTCTTACTGAATATTTCTTCATGGGTCACATTCTCAAATTTGTATTCAAGCACTCTTCTTACTGAATATTTCTTCATGCCTTCAGTACTGGTTGCACATTATGGATATGTCATTATTTATTAATTATTGGGTTTTTTTTTTTAATTTTAGAGATGGAGAGCACAAGCAGGGAAGAAGGGCAGAGAGAAAGAGAGAATCTTTTTTTTTTTTTTTTTTTAATTTTTTTTTTTTCAACGTTTTTTATTTATTTTTGGGACAGAGAGAGACAGAGCATGAACGGGGGAGGGGCAGAGAGAGAGGGAGACACAGAATCGGAAACAGGCTCCAGGCTCCGAGCTGTCAGCCCAGAGCCCGACGCGGGGCTCGAACTCACGGACCGCGAGATCGTGACCTGGCTGAAGTCGGACGCTTAACCGACTGCGCCACCCAGGCGCCCCGAGAAAGAGAGAATCTTAAGCAGGCTCCACACTCAGCTCAGAGCCCAACATGGGGCTCACTCCAATGACCCTGAGATCATGACCTCTGCCTAAATCAAGACTGGGATGCTCGACCAACTAAGTCACCCAGGTGCCCTTGTCATAATTTATTTAAGTAAGTCCCCTTTACTAGATAGTTAGGTTCTATACCTCAATTTTTTACTAGAAATAGCACTTTAATAACACCTCTTATGAAGTATTTTTCACAAAAATATTGAAATCGGACCTAATCAAGCATTTACCTTAAACTTCCAGTTTACAGGGAATGAAACAATCTGAAAAGCCCACAAGGTGGGACATTTTAAAGAATTACTATCTAGTATTTCAACAAGTCAATGGCATGGAAAAAAGTGAGGAGTCACTATTCTAGATGAGAAGAAAGTTAAAAGACAAAGCAACAAAATGCAGTCTATTGGTCTTGTATGGATACTAATTTGGATGAATCAATTATAAACAGACATTTGGGGGAAATCAGTGAAATTCAAATTTAGACTAGTAATAAAGAATTATCACTGGTTTGGGGGGCCTGGGTGGCTCAGTCAGTTAAGCATCTGACTCTTGATTTTGGCGCAGGTCATGATCCCAGGGTGGTGGGATCAAGCCCCACACCAGCCTCTGCACTGACAGCGTAGAACTGGCTTGGAATTCTCTCTCTCCCTCTCTCTCTCTGTCCCTCCTTCTGCTCATGCTCTCTTTCCCTCTCTCTCTCTCTCAAGATAAATAAACTTTAAAAGCAAAAAGAATTATCATTGGTTTTATAGGTGTAATAATGGTGATTACATACAAATTTTATTTCACAGTTTAGAGATGTATAGTGAAATACTTAGAGAAAAAGTATGCTTGTTCCTAAAAATGTCTAGGACTGTGAACAAAGAAATAAAAGTTACAAAGATGAACCAAATTGCAATCATGGAATTGAAAAATACTATAAATAAAATAACTGAAATAAGAGCTTGACAGATGTGTTCAATACTAGAATAGAGATAATGAAGGAGAGACACAGAGAGTTTGAGAACAGATTAACAGAATTTACCCAATCTGAGTGACAGAGGGAAAAAACAACAACAACAAACAAACAAATCCAGAGTCTTAGCAACCTGAACAACTAAAACAAAAGAGTTAACATTCATATCACTGGAGTTCCAGAAGGAGAGGATGGAAAGAGTGGAATTGAAACAATGGTAATAAATAATGGCTAGAAAATTTTCAGTTGGGGAAGAAAGACACTTATAGATGCAAGGAGCTGAGAAGACCTCAAACAAGAGAAATCAGAAAATAATTACACACACACACACACACACACACACACACACACACGTCAAATTTCTGAAGTTAAAGACAAAGAAAAAAGTCTTAAAAGCAGCAAGAGGGAATGACTCATTGTTTTGGGGGGAAACACTCATTTGAGTAACAGTGGATTTCTCATCTGAAACCATGGAGGTCAAAGGAAGTGACACATTTTCAAGTGATAAAGAAACAAACTGTCAAACATGAATTCTATATCTGGCAAAAAGACGTTCAAGATGTTCTCAGATGAAGGAAGTTCTTAATTAATGTAGAGGAAATATTTAACACAATTATAAGTGGGAGGAGGTAAAGGGAGATTAAGTTTCTATACTTCATCCAAACTGATAATATATTGACACTAGTAGACTGTGGCAAGTTATGCATGTATTATGCAATAAATAGAGAAACCACTAAAAATCTATACAAAGAGACACGTTCAAAAACATGACAGATAAATCAAAGTGGAATCCTAAAAAACAGCCAAGTAACCCACAAGAAGGCAAGAAAAAAAAAGTATATAAATAAAGTATATAAAATAAAAGTATATAAAAAAATCTATAAATGGGAGACCTAGGTCTTAAAATGTATCAAGAGTTACATTAAGTGAAAATGGTCTAAATACCTCAGTTAAAAAAGGAGAGATTAGAAGAGTGGATTAAAAGGCATTGTCAGTTTATATGCTATTTATTCTTCAAATATACACCGATCAGCAAGTTGAAAATAAAAGGATAGAAAAATATACTGCTATGGGCTGAATTGTATTGCCCCCAAATTCATGTTGAAGCCCTAACTTCCAGCACTGCAGACTATAACAGTATTTCGTCCTTTAAAGGGGTAATTAAGTTTAAAGTAGGGGTTGACCCTAATCCAATATGACTAGTGTCCCTATAAGAAGAGGAAACAGGACACAAAAATACTTAAAGGGATTACAAAGTGAAGACATAATGAGACTTAGCAGCCATCTGCAAGCCAAAGATACATCAGAGAAAACCAAGCCTGCTGGCACCTTGATCTCAGATTCCTCCCTCTAGAATTGTGAGAGAATATATATATATTACATATATTATAATATATATATAATATATTATAATATATAATATATATATTATAATATATAATATATAATATATATTATATATATTATAATATATTATATATATATATATATATATATATATATATATATATATATATATATATATTTAAGCCACACAATCTGTAGTATTTTATCATGGCAGTTCTGGCAAACTAATATAGATACTACGAGGCAAACACTAATCTGAACATTAATCCAAGAAAGCATGAACAGTTATAATACCATCATGTAAAGTATACTTCAGACCAAAACATATTACCAGAAGCAGGAAAGGATGACCATCCAGCAAGACATAGCAATCCTAAATGTATATGCACCAAATAGCTGTAAAATATGTGAAGCAAAAACTGACAGAGCTAAAAGAAATAGAAAAATTCACAATTATAGCTGGATACTTTAAGACCCCTCTCTCAATAACTGAAAGAATAACTGGGCATAAAATCAGCAAGGATATAGAACTTCATAACACAATAGCCAACAAGATCTAATCAACATTTACAAATACCCATCAGTAGTGGAATATACATTCTCTTCAAGTTATCACAGAAAATATACAAAGATAGGCAACATCCTGGGTCATTAAACAAACTTCAACAAATTTTTAAAAGTTGAAATCATATAGGCAGATGTGGGTGGAATCTAAGCGATCAGCAGGACATGGTAAGCCCAGCGTCTTCCTACGCTGCCATCTATAGTTGCTGGCGAGGATGTGGAGAAACGGGAACCCTCTTGTACTATTGGTGGGAATGCAAACTGGTGCAGCCGCTCTGGAAAACAGTGTGGAGGTTCCTCAAAAAATTAAAAATAGATCTAGCCTATGACCCAGCAAGAGCACTGCTAGGATTTTACCCAAGGGATACAGGAGTACTGATGCATAGGGGCACTTGTACCCCAATGTTTATAGCAGCACTCTCAACAATAGCCAAATTATGGAAAGAGCCTAAATGTCCATCAACTGAGGAATGGATAAAGAAATTGTGGTTTATATACACAATGGAATACTACGTGGCAATGAGAAAGAATGAAATATGGCCTTTTGTAGCAATGTGGATGGAACTGGAGAGTGTTATGCTAAGTGAAATAAGTCATATAGAGAAAGACAGATACCATATGTTTCTACTCTTACGTGGATCCTGAAAAACTTAACAGAAGACCATGGGGGAGGGGAAAGGAAAAAAAAAAAATTAGAGAGGGAGAGAGCCAAACCATAAGAGACTCTTAAAAACTGAGAACATTCTGAGGGTTGATGGGGGGTGGGAGGGAAGGGAGGGTGGGTGATGGGTATTGAGGAGGGCACCTTTTGGGATGAGCACTGGGTGTTGTATGGAAACCAATTTGACAATAAATTTCATATTAAAAAAATAAATAAATAAATAAAAAATAAAAAAAGAAATCATATAGAGTAAGTTCTCTGTCCACTGTGAAATCAAACTAGAAATCAATAACAGAAAGATACCAGGAAAATAAATACTTGGGAACTAAACAACACACTTCTAAATAAACCATGTAAGTGATAAACCACAGGTATCTACCCCAAAAACCAAGAGCACACTTTACACACTGTATAAATTAGCCAATTTGACAATAAATTATATTAAAAAGCAAACAAACAAACCATGTATCAAAGAGGATCTCTCAAAGAAGTAAAAATACATACATACATACATACATACATACATACATACATACATTGAGCCGAATAAAAATCATGTTGGAACTTGTGGGACACAGCTAAATCAATGGGGAGAGGAAATTTTATAGTACTAAAGCATACATTAGGAAAGGGGGAAAATTTCAAATCAGTAATCTAAGCTCCTACCCCAGAACATGCACAAAGATGAGAAAAATAAACTCAAGCCAAAAGAAGGGAGAAAATAACAAATATAGAAGCAAAAATTGATTAAATCTAAAACAGAAAAACATTAATGGAAATTAGTGAAACAAAAATCTGGTTCTTTGAAAGAACAATGACATTGACAAATTTCAAGCAATACAGATGGAAGGAAGGGAGGAAGGAAGAAAGGAAGGAAGGGAGGAAGGGAGGAAGGAAGGAAGGAAAAAACAGTAAGAAGACACAAATTACCAATATCACAAATGAAACTGGGGATACAACTGATGGCCCTACCTTAGTGTAAGGAACTACTAAGAACAAGTCTACCCAGATAAATCTGACAACTTAGATAAAATGAACCAATTCCTCAGGAAACACAAATTTTACAAGTCACCCAATACGAAACAGATCATTTGAATAGCCCTATAAATATTAAAGCAAATTTAATTCATAACTTAAAGAAGTTTCCCCAAAAGAAATCTCCAGGCCCAATAGTTTCATTGGAAAATTTTACCAAATATTTAAAGAAGAATTAATATCAATTCTACACAATATTCTCAACAACAACAAAAAAAAAAAAATGGAAGAGGAGGAAACATTTCCAATTCATTTCATGAAGCTAGTATTAACCTGATACCAAAACCAGACAAAGACATACAAAAAAGAAAAATACACACCAATATCCCTCAAGAATACGATACACAAATCTTTAACAAAATATTAGAAAATAGAAATCAGCAACATATAAATAGAATTATGCACTATGACCAAATGGGGTTTATTTCAAGGGCACAGGACTGATTCAACATTAAAAAAATTGATCAGTGTAATCCACTGAAAACTCATATGACCACATCAATTGTTGGTGTGACTCAATAATACTATGTTGCATATTTGAAAGCTGCTAAAAGAACCTTGAAGGTTTTGTAACTATGTATGATGACAGATGTTAACTAGATTTATTGTGATGATCATTTTGCAATATATGCATACATCAACCCATTATGGTATATACTTGAAACTAATATAATGTCATTAATATATGTCAATTATACCTCAGTTAAAAAAAAGAGAAAACCCAGAAACAAACTCACACAAATATGACCAATAATTTTTTTGACAGGGGTACAAATGTAATTCAATGGAGAAAAGATGCCCTTTTCTTTTTTTTTTAATTTTTTTTTTAACATTTATTTATTTTTGAGACAGAGAGAGACAGAGCATGAACAGGGGAGGGTCAGAGAGAGGGAGGCACAGAATCTGAAACAGGCTCCAGGCTCTGAGCTGTCAGCACAGAGCCCGACGCAGGGCTTGAACTCACGGAGCGCGAGATCACAACCTGAGCCGAAGTCGGCCGCTTAACCAACTGAGCCATCCAGGCACCCCAAAAGATGCCCTTTTCAACAATGGTGTTGGAACAATTGAACATCCATGGGCAAAATAAATAAATAAATAAACAAACAAACCTCGACCTAACCTCAAACTTTATATAAAAATTAACCCTTAAAATGGATTATGAATTTAAACGTAAAACATATAACTATTAAGTGTTTAGGAAAAATTATAGGAGAAACTCTTCTGGATCTACGGTCAGCAAAGCATTTTCAGACTAGACACTAAAATGTGCTTCACATAAGGAGAACTGATAAATTGGACCACATCAAATTTTTAAACATTTTCTCCATGAAAGAACCTGTTAAGAGGAAAAGAAGTTAATTACAGACTGGAAGAATATATTTGCAAACCACATATATTGCAAACCACAAGGACTAGTATGTAGAATATATGAAAAATTCTCAAACCTCAACAGTAAACAAAATAAAAAATTCCAATCACAAAATGAGCAAAAGACATGAATGAAAATTTCACTTAGCATCTGGGTGGCTCAGTCTTTTGAACTTTGACTTTGGCTCAGGTCATGATCTCACAGTTAGTGAGTTCAAGCCCTGGATCCAGCTGGCTGCTGTCAGTCCAGATCCCACTTCAGATCCTTTGTTCCTCTCTCTCTTTCCCTCCCTCATTCATGCTCTTTCTCTCTCTCTCAAAAATAAATAAATATTCTTTTAAAAAGAGGATATACAGGTGGCAAATAAGCCATGAAAAGATGTTCGACATCTTTAGTCAATACTAAATGAGATACTATAGACATCTCATTAGTCAATAGTGAAATGCAAATTAAAACCATAATGAGATACCACCATAACCTATGAGAATTTAAATGGCATATCTGCTCTGGAAAATAGTTTGGCAGTTTCTTAAAAGTCTGATGTGGAAGTAGGTTCAAGATCTATTGCTAGGTAACAAAGCAAGTTACAGAACAATAAGTATAATTTGATCTCATTTAAAAAAAATAACATAAAACAAAATGTGTATTATATGGGTGTTTTTATATGAATTTGTTTAGAGAAAGTTGTGGAAGGTTACACAGGTAGCTGTGAATAATGATTACCCCGTCATTGCAGAATGAGAAAGGGGACTGAGGCAAATACTTTTCCAGATGTGATTAGAGGAAGTCTCTAGAGCAGCAATATTCAATAGAACATTCAGTGATGATGGAATGTTTTATACTGTGCTTTCCAGTAGGGAAGCCAGTAGCCATGTGTGGCAATTGAGCAATTGAAATGTGGCTAGTGTGACTAAGAAACTGAATTTTTTTTAAGTAGGCTCTACACCCATTGTGGGGCTTGAACTCATGACCCCAAGATCAAGAGTCACATATTCTACCAACTGAGCCAGCCAGGTGCCCCAAGAAGCTGAATTTTTCAATTTAATTTTAATTAATGTAAATTTAAAACAACCATATATGGTTAGTAGCTAACTTAACAGCACAACTCTAGAATCAAAATGGATGGAATCACATCTGTTTCTAGAACTTTCCAATTGTCAGTCTCTGAACTCAATTTCTCCATCTATGGAATGGGATTTTCTACTACTAAATTATGTGTAATCTGGTCAACACTACACTTCAATAAACATTGATAATGTAATTATCACAACTCTGTCTGAAGCTAAAGAGAGAGATCTGACTATAACAGAAACTTGGGGATCTCCAGTAAAAGTGGAGAAGATGTCAAAAAAGGAGCAAGTGGTAGATGGAGTCCTGGGACACATTAACACTCAAGGAGAGAGATAAAGAGGATCCAGCCACAGATTCTAAGAACAAACGCAGAATAGGGAGAAAATCAGGATAAACTGCACCACTCCCTGAGAGCAAAAGGAAGAGAAAGTTTGTAAAAAGTATGGTTTAGTTAGTGGGGTCAAATGCTACAAAAAGGTCAAGTATGATAAAGATTAAGAAATAGTCACCACATTTGCATCGAACTATTATTGCTTAATGGCTTCATTGGAGGAGTGGAGCTGGAAACCAGATTGCATTAGTTTAAGGAGTAAATAAGAGTCAGGGAAATGGATATTTGGAACAGAGACGTTTGGCTCAGAAATTAAGGAAAGAGAAAGGAGAGCAGCCAGAGTTTAAAGGGTCCAGGGAAAGTTGTTACTGGCTTTTGTTTGTCATACTCACAGGCAGAGGGGAAGACTCCAGTAGAAAGCAGAAGATTGAAGATATAGATGAGTTTGGAATGAACATATACCAAGACATCTTTAAAAGGTTTCATGATCCTGGTCCTTGTTCAAAGCCCAAACAAGATGCTTTTCCACTAAGATCAGGAACAAAAAAGGTATGCCCTTTCAACATAATACTGGAAGTCCTAGCCAATGCAAAAGACAAGAAAAAGAAATAAAAGATATATCGATGGGGAAGGAAGAAGTAAAACTCTTTTGTTCACATGTGACAAGATTGTCTACATTGGAAATCCAAAAGAATTGACTAAAAAAAAAAATCCTAGAATAATCCATTACAGCAAGGTTGCAAGATACAAGGTTAATATCCAAAGTCTATTGCTTTTCTATGTAAAACCATCTATATTAGTACTCAAAACTGAAATACTTAGGTATAAATATAACAAAATTTGTGTAAGATATATATGAGGAAAGCTACAAAATTAATGAAAAAAATCAAAGAATTAAATAAATGAACAGATATTTCATGTTCATGGATCTGAAGACTCAATATTGTTAAAATGTCAGTTCCTCCCAACCTGATCCATAGGCTCAATGCAATCCCAATCAAAATCCCAGAAAGTTATTGTGTGGAGATTGACAAACTGATTCTAAAGTGTCTAGAGAGAGGCAAAAGATCCAGAATAGTCAACATAATACTGAAGAACAAAGTCAGAGGATTGACACTACCCAATCTCAAGTTTTATTATAAAGCTACAGTATTCAAGACAGTGTTCTATTAACCAGAGGATAGAAAAATAAATAAATGGGCAAAATAGAGAGCCAAGAAAGGGAACAACACTGATATAGTCACCAGCTCTTTGACAAAGGAGCAAAGACAATTCAATGGAGGAAGAATTGTTTTTTCAACACATGGTGCTAGAACAACTAGATATCCACATGCAAAATCCAAACCTAGATTCAGACCTTATGCCCTTCACAAAAATTAACTCAAAATTTATCATACCCCAAAACATAAAGTGCCAAACTATAAAACTCCTAGAAGATAACATAGGAAAAAATCTGGCTGACCTTAGGTATGGCAATGAACTTTTTAGAAACAAGACCAAAGACATGATCCATGAAAGAAAAACCATGATGAGCTGGACTTCATTAAAATTAAGTGTTTCTGCTCTGCAAAAGATACTGTCAAGAGAATGAGAAGACAAGCCATAGATTGTGAAAAAAACATTTGCAAAAGACATATCTGATGAAAGACCCAAGTGCAAAATATGCAAATAACTCTTAAAACTCAACCGTAAGAAAATGAACAACCTGATTTAAAAATGGTCAAAATATCTGAATAGATACTTCACCAAAGAAGCTATCTAGATAGCAAATAAACATAAAAACATGTTCAACAGCATATGTTATTAGAGAATGCTGATGAAAACAACAACGGCATACACACCTACTAGAATGGCTGAAGTTCAACACCCACCGCTGGAAAGGGTGTGGAACAACAGGAACTCTCATTCATCGCTGATGGGAATACAAAATGCTATTAGCCACTTTGGGAGACAGTTTAACAGTTTCTTACAAAATTAAACCTACTCTTTACCAAGCAAACATTGTCCTTAACCTGCCCTTGGGTATTTATAGCAGCTTTATTCATAATTGCCCAAACTTGGAAGCAACCAAGATGTCCTTCAATTGGTCAATGAGTAAACAAACTGTAGTACATCAAAACAGTGAACTATCATTCCACAAAAAGAAATAGAGGGACCCTAAACTCATACTGCTTAGTGAAAGAAGTCAATCTGAAAAGGCCACATACTATATAATTCCGATCAGATAACATACCGGAAAAGGTGAGACTATGGAGACAATAAAAAGGATAGTGGTTATCCCAGGTCTGGGGGGAGTGAGGGAAAAATAAGGTGGAGCATAAGGGATTTTTAGGGCAGTAAAACTATTCTGTATGATACTATAATGGTGGATACACATCCTTACACATTTTCCCAAATCCTTAGGATTCATGATGCAAAGTATGAACCCTAATGTAAACTATGGACTTCAGTTGAAAGTGATATGTCAGTGGTGGTTCACCAGTGACACCAAATGTACCACGTTTGGGAGAGGTGTTAATGGTGGAGGAGAATGCATTGTTTAGGAGAGAGGAGGGTGATTATATGGGAACTCTCCATACTTTCTGCTCAGCTTTTCTGTAAGCCTAAAACTGCTCTAAAAAAAAATAAAGTCTATTGAGAAATGTGTGAATCAGTACTCATCCAAGTATTTTTTAGGTTCAAGCAGGTGCAGGAACTGCCAGATAGAGCAAACCCCATCTCAGCAATCCACAGTACAAAAACAGAGAAGTTTACCTTAGAGCATTTCCTCACAGGCCAAAGGGGATTTTCTTCTTTGCTTATTCTTACAACTTGTAGAAGAAAACATTTAGTTCTTAGGAGGCCCAGGGACAGTCAGCTAGACAGCCATGGGCCAACTTCCTGAGAAGCTTTACAAAAGTGAAGCAACATCCAGACTTCTTGTCCCCAGGGCTGCCAATATAATGCTGTTGCCATAGAAGCCAGATGTAGGACAGATCTGCTGTTACCCAGCAGCATGCCCTTTCCCACTTGGTTGTTCACCTGCCCCAGCCCATTGTTGATATTTTCTTGTTTTAGTTTGTACTGTTTTATGTTTTCCAGAGCACTTGTCACACAGAACAAGAAAACATGCTGTAATTTTCCCTCCCCCTCTCTCTAGGTCAGTGGTTTGCAGTCTCAGCTATACATTGAAATCACCTGTGGAGACTGAAAGCTTCACTATCTGGGCCCCACTTACTGAGATTCTGATTCAATTGGTCTGAGTAGAGCTAGGTTGGCCAAGCTTTCCAGGTGATTATAATTTACAGCCAAGGTTACAAATCACTGGCCTCAGAGAGTCCTTGGGAGTCACACAGACTCCTACACTCCGGCCAGTCATACGAACAGAGTTGTTTCTATCTCCTAAAAGAGTTTTAAAGACATTGTTCGCTTCCCCACCCCGCTGTAGCACATACACAAAGTTTCTAGGAAATGTTCTTTCAGATAATTTACTCTCATTTTCACAGCTATGTATTAAGTAACTCATATGAATGCTAGGTGCTAAGACACTAGATACTTCCCTCAAAGCTCTCAGTATAAAAAAGCGTCATCAACTGAAATTCCTTTAATACAAAGAACTAAGTCATTAGGTCACTATTTATGGTTGTAGTATTTTGTACAGATTCAGTTGGGAAAGTCTCGGCCCTGGCTCAGGGCTGTGTCAGCCAGAAGGAAGAGGGGGCCTGCTTGTAATTCACCCAAAGATGGCACACATGCCCTGGCCTCATGTAGAATGAGCTGAGCTAGGCATTAGCACCACGCTTGTATGCCGAGGGGAGGCACTCCATCACATTCACCCAGTGACTAGAAAGGGTTGCACAGAAGTATTCGTGAGACGGGATTAATTCTGTCTAGGTAGATGAGGTCCAGAAAGGCTGAAGAAGTAACATTTTGAGCTGAACCTTGAGGAATGACATACCCAGTGGAGAGGTAGGAGACAAGCATTCCTGGAAGGTGAGTTGACCTGCAGAGCAGAGAGTGGGTATCTGAGGCATTTCCATCCACTGGAGTATGGCAGAGAGGGGCTGCATGAAGCAGACAAGGAAGATGTTCTGATGGGCTTATTACAAACTTTTACCCACCAGAGAGCAGTGGGAGCTTTTCAGTTCACACTTTACACAATCAGATCTTGGTTCTTTAGATTATCCCGATGGCCGTGTGGGGGAAGGGACGGAAGGAGTGGGAAGACACAATTGGTAACCGATGATTCCAAGTCAGAGTTGGAAGGGCCCTTGATAAGCCCCAAGGGAACCTTGCAATTAGATTCCTGGGGGTCCTAATTATTAGACTCTCCCACAGCCCTACAGACACCATGCTCATGTTCCACATCAAAACTACTTATTTGTGCTACCTGTCATCGCCTTTGCAGTGGGGTGAGGAATGCCCTTCTGTTATATTTCCTCAGATAATCTGATGTCATCAAGAGTCAAAGAAGAAACCAAGTCTTGGGAGGATGTGTACCCAAAGTGGTCCACAACCAACTGATAAAGAAACTTGATCAGAGGAAGAACAAATGATCAATTGCTATTTCTTTCCTTCTAGAGAGCACTTTGAACCCAGAAGAAACAATTCTGCACAAACCAGGCTATGAAATGCAGAGGATAAATGTGTCTTCCCTACATCGGGGGACTCTGAGAAATTTTGTTTGCCTTCAAAACTGGCATGAAAATACCCACCCACTCTAAATATAAGGTTTCCAGCTTCATTTCCCGAGATTCACTTTAGAAATAAGTAGAAATGGGGTGCCTGGGTGGTGCAGTCAGTTAAGCATCCGTCTCTTGATCTCAGCTCAGGTCAAGATCTCGCAGTTTGTGAGTTCAAGCCCCACATCGGGTTCTGCACTGATGGTGTGGGGCCTGCTTGGGATTCTGTCTCTCCTTCTCTCTGACCCTCCCCTGTTTGTGCTCCCTCTCTCTCTCTCTATCTCTCTCTCTCTCAAATTAAATAAACTTTAAAAAAGGAAAGAAACAAGTAGAAATGAAGGAAGATTACCTGCTCTTATTTCTACATACTCTTTCAGGAAATCTGAATATTTTGGTTGAAATGTAAAATAATCTGTAGTAGCTTGTCTTCTGTAATTTAAACAAACAAAAAATAAATTCTTAGGTCCCACCCGTCTTACAAATCATAATCTCTAGGAGGGGGGCCCAGGAGTCTGTATTTGAACTACCTCCCAGCCGATCTAACCTGTTGCTTCCCTGACTTCATGCGTCTGCATGACCTTTGCTAAACTCACACTGGTATCTAGCTCTTGTTCACTCAAGTTGTTTCAGATTAATTAACTTTAAAATTTTAGTCATCCTAAACAATATCCATTAAGTCATGGTTCTAATGCACTGTTGCCTAAAAGTGCACATCAAAACTAGTTTAAAAATCCACTGTGGGCCAACAGAAGGCATCCCTGCACCACCTGCTACTGAACGCTGCAATGACACCCTAGCCCTGTTCTTCCAGGATCCCTCTTGCTGGGCCTGGGTGCCCTCACACAGCCCTGTGGAAAGCCCCTCACTGCCAGGATGTAACCCCCTTCCCTTCTCCTTCCCCTTGTTTTGTTACCCCAACCAAACTGGCTTTTTTATTTTTTTTAGTGTTTATTTATTTTGAGAGAGAAAGAGAGAGAGAGAAGGGGAATGGAGGGGCAGAGAGAGAGAGAGGGAGACAGAGAATCCCAAGCAGGCTCAGGGCTTGAACCCACAAACCGTGAGATCACATGTCCCGAGCCAAAACCAAGAGTCAGACGCTTAACCGACCGAGCCACCCAGGTGCCCCCAAACTTTTTAGATCTGATCTAAGAAGAATGTCACTGGAGCACATTAATGCACGTTAAAATATAATTTGGAGGGGCACCTGGGTGGCTCAGTCAGTTAAGCGGCCAACTCTTGGTTTTGGCTCAGGTCATGATCTCATGGTTCGTGGGTTCTAACCCTGTGTCAGGCTCCGAGCTCACAGCGTGGAACCTGCTTGGGATCCTGTCTCCGTCTCTCTCTGCCTTTCCCCTGCTCTCTCTCTTTCAAAATAAATAAATAAACATTTGAAAAATATATATATAATTCAGTGATGGATAGCAGGTCTAATCCTTAGTGTGCACGAGTGCTTTGTTTTCTAAGAAAGGGACTCTTCTCCAACAGATGTGTTCCTAGAGCCCTTTTCACCTAGCATCTTGCCAGTTACCAGGCCATTTCTCCAGCGTCAGTTCTTTCTAGTCCCCCTTGTTCACTGCTACAGCCATATGTTGTTTTGGGGTTTTTTTGTGGTTTTTTTGTTTTTTGTTTTCTAGTCCTCAGAACATACCCTACTTTCTCTTAATACACAGGCTTCTTCCTGATTCAGGCCTTTGCATTTGGTAGACTCCCTGAAGAGGCTACTGCCCACACATTCATTTGGTTTCGACTTAAATGTCACCTCTTACCCAGAGGGAGCTCGTAACCAACCGAGCAACCCATTCCCCACACCAGCCACATCCTTCAGGTATCTGTCTAACGTTGGCTTTCAACCAGAGGTGGTATTGTAATTGTCACAACTGGTGGGGCCCAGCTGTCTCCTCCAGTGCGTAGAGGACAGAGATGCTGCAAAATATCCTACAATGCACAGGACGGCCTCCACAATGAAGGGTTATCTGGCCCCGAATGTCACAACTGAGGAGCCTAGCTACCACTATGATCTTTTTCCTCCGCATTAGAATTCGATGGTTTGGGGCATTCTTCCCACTAAATTGGAGCTTCTCAGGAACTGGATTTCAGGGTTGTTCTCTGCTCTACCCCCAGTATTTAGAGGAGCACTGGGCACACTTGACTCTCAAACCTTGCCCTACTTTCCCTTATCCTGGGAGTCCACAGCAAGTTGAACATGCCTGGCTCATGTTCAACAGATGAGCTTGAGAAAGCAACAAGTCATTTTCAAAATGAAAACAAAAATCTGTTTTATTAATGAGTGTACATACAAATTAAACTAGTCCCAAAGAGTCCCTCATACTTTCATGTACTCCCAGAATTATCTTCACAGCCATTAGTGAAAAATTGGTTCTGCTACTTCTTAAAGATGTGCAAAATTTCCCAAGTTTAGATATCTTACTTACACCAGTGTCCTAACATCACAAGACAGTTTGTAGAAAATGGAACCTCAATCATCTCAAAGGATTGAAAACAAATCAATACATTCTATAAGATGGATATATTCACAAAAAAAGAGTTTAATATTAACTTAATACCTCCCTTTCCTCCCCACTCACCTGTTTGTCCTTTCAGTTATTGACAGTTTTTACTCCAGTATAAAATTAGCCCAATTACCCTATATCAGCTTTCCAAAAAGTAAATTATTCCCTCCAATAAAGTACCATATAGCAAAATACATATGAATGCAACACCATTGAAATTATTTACTGAGCACTAAATCTACATCTGCTATTACTATAAAATCAACCAAAAAATAAAAACAAATTAAAAAAAACACTTTTTGCATTTCTGTAGTGTTTTCCGCTTTTCAAAGACCTCTCACAAGTAACATAGCATTGGAATTACCACTATACACTGACATAATTATAGGAATAATTATGCCTGATAGATTAAAAAATGTAGGCATCAAGAAAGATTCGCCCTAATGGCATCCAGTGTTTCTGTTAAGAGTTAAGAGTAGAACTCAGGTCCTAGTCCTGATTCTGTGTACCACCTTCTTTCTCACACATCCTCACATTCTGTTTCACAGAATGCGACTGGATATGGCAGTAGTCCTTGTGTTCAAGCAAGTTTTGGAAGTGCTGGATTAACAAAGTTAACCAGATTCCCAGAACTTTTAATGTGCCATCATAAATCTGCAGGAAGGGTAGAGAGAGCAGAGCTGTTATAAATTCAAATTCCCAGTCACAAAGCAGGTGACAAATGTGTGTCTGTGCAGGAAAGTTGAGCACTAGGGGCTGAGAGGATGTAGCACCATTTAATGGGGCCCTGACTACCTAGGAATGCAGTCCAATGTTTCAAGGTCTTTCCAGAAAAGCTACAAATTCAGGCTTTCATCTGAATTCACCATGTTTATGCATGTTGTCTTGAATTTGAAAGAAAAACACTGTAGTTTAAAAACAAAAACAAAAAAAATTTCTTAGGCCAGATCAGATCTTGGCCACACATGGAAAACCCAAGATAGCATGTTTAACAATATTATTTGCCCGTATAACTTTTATTCAGAGGTCCTGTTAACTTCCTAGAACCCTGCAGAAGAATGTCAAGCATGTTGCCCTCAGAAATGAACATCCTGCCTTCCTCAACCGCTATAGTGTATCTCTGAACCCCAAGCAGGAGTTGTTTCAGGGTTTACTCAGATTGAAATTAATACCCAACCTTGTTAACTGTTCATGTAGAAATGCCTGTGTTGACTAAAAAATCCTTACCTTTAGCTTTTGTTTAACTCTCTTGGAAAAGCCAAAAATTTCACTGAATTGTGAGAAAAAAAAAGAATAGCATTGGAATTGCTTTGATATTAAAAAAAAAAAAAAAACCTTCATCCTTCCAAAACAATTTTAAAAATTGCAGTGGTTTAGTGACAATTTAGAATTTTGACTGAAACTTAGTAACACTCTCAAACAACACTATTATATTTGCAAAGTAACTTTTCTAAAGCAGAAAGCCTTTTAGCCTTCTCCCTTTTTTTTTCTTCTATTTATTTATGCCCTGCCTCATTCTAAAAATTAGTTCAGAGAGCATGACAATTATCTACACAAATGCTTGGAACTGTGGAACAGATGTAGCAGAAATAGCATGTAATAAATCAACTGATTTTCTTTCCTGGAGAATCTTCTTGGTTCACTCATTACCCTAGTTTCTTCTAACTGCTAAAATACCCACCCTGGTTCTAAGGAAAGGCTTAATACCATGTATTTCCAGAGCCACGAGACATTGGATTTACCCACAATGGCAATATCACATTCACTTCTATTTCCCTATGGGGGAAATAAAAGCCTGTGTACCCCTGTGATTTGAAAGCCTTGGGGAACCTAAGAAATGTAACATTTGGAGTTATTACAAGGTAAAACACAAGAGATAATTGTGAAATGATTCCAAGTGAAGACTTTAAGTCCCAAATTGGATTTGCTGACTTTAACTCCTACTCCACTCTTCTTGACAGCTTTGGTGACCAACGTAGTAGTTCCTCTCCTGTTTCACCAGCGAGAATTCTTGATGGATATAGGGTTCATAGGGTCCAAAGAGAATACACAATTCTAAAGTGTTCACTTCGTGTTTGAGAGAAATCTCTGCAATGACCAGAAATACTGAACCAGTTGTAGTATAAAAAATTAGGACTACATGACCAATGAGGTTGACTGTACACAGATGAACCAAAGTCAGCCTACCCATCATAACTGACATATTGGAATATCATTTGAAATTGACAGAAAAATCATTCTAGAGCTTAAAAGAACTCTGACATGGTGATATCTTGTCACTGTCTTCTGCAGTCAAGGGTATAAATCCTTAGAGTGCCGCTGGGTCTTAATCCATGACGTAAAGATTGTCCTCGATAATGTAGATATTGTCTTCCGCTCGCACACCCACTTCACATGCACTTTGCAAAGCTCCAGTCTGGGGGTCACTCAACGAAACCAAGCTACAGAAAGAATAACATGAGTAAAGGAAAAGCAGACCACTTCTAAAGTATGGTGAGCACATTTGTTTACACGTAGGCAAGACTGGGTATTTGCCAGTCCCAGAACCCCATTCACAGTCTATGAAATGAAAAGGAGATCCAGGGTAGTGAATATTAAGTTGAAGGAGAGTCTGTTTAAGAAGTATGTAGAAAACCTAAGTATTCTCCTTCAGGAGACTCATGTAATAGAATGCAAAAATTGAAAATCTAAGACTGGTATCACACATCAAACTGAAGTCCTAAATCAAGCATATTCTCAAGGGTAGTAGCTGAGAAATGGTTTGGCTGCTGTTTTTCTGACTGTGGGTTGTAGTTTTCCAGAGAGCGCTATTAAATCTGTTTAGTGGTCTAAATCCTGCATTTAGGATAAACACAGAATACAAAATATATCAGAATATATTGGACATAGTAAAAGAGTATTGCTTCATATAAACATGTGCTAGATCATGGTGCAGAAATCTTACTATGTTTTAATGATCCGAATTTGAAAGCCATGGGTTAGACAACTTTCATAACACATACACTCCTACAGTAAGTATACAGAAAGTTCATGTTTGCAGTTTTGATACAGCTGCTGTTTCATAATTTGTAGAGAGTGCCTATTTTTATTACCTAAGCCTGCTGAGAAATGATATGGAACATAATGAGGATTCATTCAGCTCTGATCTTTAAGTGACCACCCATACATTGTGAGAACAAGTGTCAATTACTTAAAATGAGTCAGTGTGATGAGAACTGTGAAAACCAAGAAAAAGAAAAAGAAGAAGAAAAGAAAAGAAAAAAAGTCATGAAGAAAAGCTTGGGATTTTGTTGTTTTAATTTTCTTATATTTTATAAGATTTTCTACAACAAATATTTTCTATTATGATTAGGTGATAAAAAATCAGCCCTTAGAAAAAGTTAATAGTGAAAGAACAAACATCAACTAATAGGATGTTGTGTTCCATGCTTTTCTGCCTATTAAGAGTAATTTCCTCTTCCATTCTTAGAAGCGCACAGTCAAAAACTTCTGTAAGTATGGGTTTGGGACTCTAAAAGACCTAAGACTGAGCCTTTTACCTGCTGTGTGGTGTGACTTTGGATGTCACTTCACACTTCTAAACCTGTATTCTAGTTTGTAAGTTGAGAATAATAGTGCCTATCTCATGGGTAGATTTACCATGACAGGCATAACAGCAATTACAAAAGCCAATGTTTATGGAGCACTTACAATGTGTTGGGCATTGTTCAAGGTGCATTCTTTGGATTAGCTCATGCAATTAACTCAGACCTAAGAAAGGCTGTGTGCAAACATCCAGTGAAGGGGAACTAGGAATAATGTATGGCGATCTAAGAGAAATGGATTTTAAATAAACACCTTGCTTAATGAAGCTCAAGCTCTATCAAACGAAGCAAGCTACTTGGATTTGGCTTCCTACTATTACAGCTATTCCATTAGATGACCCCAAGTTTTGGATGCAGGTAAAGGGGATTTAAGTTTTAATTGGGCAGTAGGATAGATTTCCAAAAACTGTAAATGCCAATGTTTATGAGGCAAGATAACCCATGTAAATGAGCACACCTGGCTGGGAATGAAACAGCAGGAGAAGGCAGGACCTGTGTAGAGCTGGAGGTACCTGCCTCACCACAGTGCCTTTGCCCTTCTTCAGCCTGGAGCTGTCTTTTTCCACATCTCTGCAGAGCTGTCATCTGTTCCTTCAGAGCTCACTCAACCCATTACCTTTTTCCATATCCCCAATGATATTTGTCTAGAAGCACTGCAAAGTTCCTGTTTATTTGCTGATGTGTTTCTGTCCGCTTTGTTCATCTCTTTGAAATATAGTAGACATTCAATAAACATTCAATAAACAAAGCACTGAATGAAATCAAAGAACAAATCAAATAACTTACTCAAACATTCTATCAAGCATTTGTGATTTAGTTCTCTTTCTCTAAGAGGTAAGATTGGGATGCTCCTTCTGTAGCAGTTCTGGCACAATTCCAGAGAAATGTAGAAAGTGAAAAATATCACTAGAAGTTGTGGATAACAACAGTGGTATTCCTTAAACTAGATTTTTCAGGATGTAGGGTATAAAATGAAGAGTTTAGGGGAAAAAGAGGAGAAGGACAGAGACAAATTTTTCTTTACTTTTAACAGAGTAGAAACACCAAAAGGTATTGACACACTTTCAAACTTACTTTAGTTGTTCCAGCTTGTTTCTTACGCATAAATATTCTAAATTGGGGAAGAGCCAAAAAGAAAATTACACACATTGGTCAAATAGTTTACAAGACCTTTTTTTCAAACAAGTATATTATTTCTGTTATTGCTTTACTATAAACAAAACCTGGACAGAGCTAGAGCCTGAAAAAATAAATTTAGAAGAAAGAATTTTTTAAAAAAAGAAAAAAAAACAGACTTGGTGCTTTCCTAGATACTCAAGTAACTCCTTTTGAATCGATAAGACCCAAACAAACTTCTCATAAAAGTATTTCATTTTCATAATGGCTTAGTGTATTCACCCACATGCCCTGGCTTACTTTAATGCAATTATTAATAAATAAATTTCAATAAAAATAAATGACTGTGGCTCTTTCATAGAAGGAAGGCTACACACACACACACACACACACACACCCTGTACACAACAGCTGGATGACTGTCTTTTGAAATTCTTTCTTCTAGCCCTGAAATCAGTTTCCCTCCCAATGTTTCATTTGCCTTTCCTGTCAAATGGGTGTTGTAAAATTCAACAAAATCATCACTCATGAGGACAAAAACTGATTCCTGGGGGGGGAATGGAAAAGGAGTGAACAAGTTGTATATATTACAATGGTTTGTTGCTTTCCAAACTCCAAGCCTGCCCCCAAAATTCTCATTTCTTAAGATTTAATTTCACCTTTGGAGACTTTAATTTGCATCTTTATAGGCCAATATTTTTTTTAAGAACAGTTCAGAAAACAGACATTTAGGGGCATCTGGGTGGCTCAGTGGGTTGGGCGTCTGACTCTTGATTTCAGCTCAGGTCATGATCCCAAGCTCATGGGATTGAGCCCTGTGAAGCCTGCACATGGGGCTCCACACTGAGCATTGAGCCTGCTTAAGATTCTCTCTGTCTGCCTCTGTCCCTCTCCCCCCACTCACATCCTCTCTCTCTCTCCCTCTCTAAGAAGGAAGAAAAGAAAGAAAAAGAAAGAAAGAAAGAAAGAGAAAGAAAGAAAGAAAGAAAGAAAGAAAGAGAAAGAAAGAAAGAAAGAAAGAAAGAAAGAAAGAAAGAAAAGAAAAGAAAAAAGAAAAGAGAAGAAAAGAAGAGAAACGAAACGAAACAGAAATTTATGTGAAAATGTGAAATCACAATCACGTAGTGTGTGGAGCTACTCGAACTCAGGCAGTTTGGCTCTAGAACCCTTGCACTGTGTTCCCTTAGGCATAATTCTGAAATGACTTACTTTTGGTAATCACAACAACCAACACAGTGAGCAATACCACAGTAGTAATGCAGATTCCAATGTAGAGTCCCTTACTGGTGGTCATCCATGAATTTTGTGCCAGCGACACATGCTAAGGAGACATCAGTGGATCAGAAAAGCATCTTGTTAGAGTTACGAGTAGAAGACATTCCCTAAAATAATGTACTTGGACCCATTTTTCTTTTTCTTTTTCTTTTTTTTTCTTTTTTTTAATATGAAATCTATTGTCAAATTGGTTTCCATACAACACCCAGTGTTCATCCCAACAGATGCCCTCCTCAATGCCCATCACCCACTTTCCCCTCCCTCCCACCCCCCATCAACCCTCAGTTTATTCTCAGTTTTTAAGAGTCTCTTATGGTTTGGCTCTCTCCCTCTCCAACCTTTTTTTTTTCCTTCCCCTCCCCCATGGTTTTCTGTTAAGTTTCTCAGGATCCACATAAGAGTGAAAACATATGGTATCTGTCTTTCTCTGTATGACTTATTTCACTTAGCATAACACTCTCCAGTTCCATCCACGTTGCTACAAAAGGCCATATTTCATTCTTTCTCATTGCCAAGTAGTATTCCATTGCATATATAAACCACAACTTCTTTATCCATTCATCAATTGATGGACATTTAGGCTCTTTCCATAATTTGGCTATTGTTGAAAGTGCTGCTATAAACATTGGGGTACAAGTGCCCCTATGCATCAGTACTCCTGTATCCCTTGGGTAAATTCCTAGCAGTGCTATTGCTGGGTCATAGGCTAGATCTACTTTTAATTTTTTTTGACCCATTTTCTTTATTGGCCCTTGGCTATTTCTGGCTCATGAGGGATAAGACCAAGTGATCTGAGGTTGTAACCATATGGTGAAATTCAAAGACCATTTAAAATTCAAAATGTATTTAGGGATGGCAGAAATGTTTTATACCTTGCATGGGGTGGTATTTACATAGGGGTATGCATTTGTCAAAACTCAAACTGTATGTTTCAAAGGGGTGTACTTTATTATATGTACATTATGCATATTTTTAAAAACCAAAAAGCTATTTCCATAAATATATCCACCATGATATTAAAAAAGAAAAAACAATTTTTGTTCGTGTATAAGTTGGCTTGGTGATGTTATCTGCATATGCTTGGTGACTGAATTTGGCCCTTGATTACAGTCTTTATTTTTATTTATTTTTTTAGCTATAACTCAAGAGTCTGTGAAAGTCTACATAAATGGACTTGAAAGTAGGTGCTCACAGACATGGCCCTCATTAACAACCAACTTGAAGTGCTGTGCAATTGGGTAGAGAAGCAGAAATTTGTTTAAACACCCTAGTGTGGTTTGTAAAGGATCACCACCTCCTGGAATAAGCCCGAAATATGCCAGGCATTGTGCTCAGCAACTTTTTATAGCTTAGCTCAAATCCTAAAGAGATCCCAGAGGGTAAGTATTTTAACAGAAAAGAAGATAAGAGAGAAAGATCAAGTGTCTTCTTGCGTAAAAGTTTAATGTCTGGAGTCAGGATCCCAGCTCTTCGACTTCATTGCTGTGTGGCCCTGGATAAGTTATTTAGCCTCTCTGAGCCTCTGTGTCTGTGTCTGTCAACTACAGATTAAATAGGGTTCTTGGGAAAGGTACTTTTAGGTACTTTCTGATAAACACTATGAGGAAGATAGGAAAAGATACTTAGTGTTTGAACCATCCTTACTTAAAGGCGAAATGGCCAGTGTCTGGGAGGGAAGAGCTGTGTTATTAGCTTTCCAACGGGGAGTAAAGTAGTTAGATGTAACATGGGGCTGCAGGAGGCAGGCTTTGCTTTCATTTTCAAAAATATTACATAAAAACTGCATGTTCATTTTAGAATGTGCGGCGAAGCATGAAAAAAGAAAACTGAAACCAACCATAATCCTAACATCCAAGAACAACCACTATTACCATTTTTCATTATCTGCTCTTCTAGAATTTTATCTTCCTAGTGTTTTTCTTGACAGAAACAATTACTATATTCAATATATGCTACTACATTTCCACATGTGTGCATGCTGTTTTAACAGTTGTTTTTTTCACTTAACAATAAACAGTCACTGTCTTCCCATGTCAGCAAATGCACTGCAGTGACTACATTCTTAATGGCAATATGTGGTCATGCTTAACTGACTAAGTAATTAATCCCTTACTATTGAACACTTAAGTTGTCTATACTATTTTCATGACTATAAATAGCAGCAATGAACATCTTTTCTCATACATCTTCATGCATTTGTTCAATTTCTCCTACAATAGAGTCCAGGAAGCTGACCCACTGGGTCAAAATACATGCTGCATGTTTTCAAGATACCTGAGATGCCTCTTAACATCTTCACAGTCAAGACACAAAAAGCCCATGGTTTCACTACTGTCTGTTGTGACTTGCTTCTAAATCGCTTCCATTTGCTGCTAAACATACCTGTCCTACAGATAACTGAGGTCGAGAACAATATCACCATTCAGAATGTTTTATTTACTTTTTTTTCTAATCCAGCATAGGCCTGGCTATATACCAATAGAAGAATCATTCACATAGTTGCAGTTCTGACATTTAGCAGGTATATACAAATTCAACCCACATCCATCAGGTCAATCAGTGCCCATGCTACATAAGTGGTTAAAAATGTTAATATCACTCCTATGTAATGGTCTCATTGTCACTGATGTATACAACATAAAGCCATTTGACCCCACACTAAATAATCCCACCGTGCCTGAGCTTGAGTTTTTCTTACCATGGCCTGTGTTGTCATTTCTCAGTACTTGGGACCAGAAGGACTATTCTCATACCTCAAACTCTTTTTGTTTGCTGTTTCTGAGAGTTATTTGCACATACTAAAAGAAAACTCATTTCTCTCAGAGGAACCAAAAGAAAAGGTCCTATTGATAAATTTGTCTAACTTGTTTACAAAGATGAGACTCTGACAAGCATCAGGAGTATTTAGGGCCCCTTAGAGTTTTCCCAAGCTCACTGTGGAAAAGTGTAAGAAAATCACAAATGTGTGTAAGATGTTAATACCTTAAAAAGTCATCATATGGGGAGGTTTATATATGGAAAAACTCAATAGTGGCCTCAATATTTCTATAAAGAATGGCAAATGGGTTTGAAAAGAATACGAAGGAGGATATGCTTAAGCAAGCACACTTTCACGGATATATTTTTGTCTGGGGTGGCCTCCACTCCATTGATTCAAAGCATGTTATTTCCCTAATGGTAATTAAAGTCTTCCTTGGTCTATTATGTTAAGTCACTCTCCTTAAATTAGACCATTCTTTCTTCTTAATGTTTGGCCAGGAGAAAGTCTGTGGTGGGCGTTTGTATGTATATGTATGCGTACATAGAATGTAATATCATTTAGCAGGCAAATTCTAACAAACTGGTCCACCACCCGTATGAACTTTCCAAATTAATTAAAGTATCCCTATTTAAGAGTCAAATTCTTTTCTTCCTTTTTTAAAAAAATTTCAACCAGAAAGGATCAATCTGTGGGCCAATCTTACAGAAATAATCTCTAAATGTAACTTGCTTCCAGGGGGGCGCACAAGTGAAACTGGCTAATGAAGTAGGAAGAAATATGCTTACAGTTTGATTGCTATGCCAAAGGCCATCTGAAGACTGTGTCACAGTGCCATTCCCATCTGCTCAACAAGAAAGAAAATTAATTATAATTACAAAAAATATTGAATTTTCACTGCAGACACTAAATATATTCACATTGCCTTCTGGTGGTGAATGAAAAGTTGAATAATAATATGGCCAAATGTTGAAGACATTGCAAAAGTCATACCAAGTTACTAACATGTATTAATTTATCGTGGAAGGTTGTGTGCCTTAACCATTTTGTCATGGACCCTTCAAAAATGGACACTTTTTGTCTTCTTTATGGAAAAAAAATGCATGTATACACAAAGGTTCACCTACAGTTTTAGGGGAATCACAGAGGCCCACTCTTGGAACCAAGTTAAGAATGCCACTTAATGGTAGGAAATCGATATTTTTATGCCAGCTAAGAACTGGCATAAAGGCCATGAGTACCCAAAGGCCACATGCACATCCAAAGATCAGAACCACTCTATTCTGAATGGACATTACATTGGTTTTATTCAGAATGTGGGTAAAACATACTAAGATACCTAAAACGAGGGGCATATAACTCCTACATTATATGCCAATGTGCCCATACTTTGATCCAGAAGTATTTTATAAAAAATCTGCTATATCAGCTATAACACTAATGTATCTTATACTACCTGAAATCCTACATAAAAGGATTTTATTTATATTATTCCCTAAAGTTCTGAGCATTCAAATCTTAATAGAGTTTTGAAATATCTATTTTGTAATATAGACAGAACTACAAGCTATAGCAGCACCCATCTCATAAAGTTGCTAAATTAGATGATGCATGTAAAGGACTTAACACCATATTAGATAAATATTAGCTGTGATGAATTAAATATGTTACAATAGAAGGAGCGGTGGGGAGAGAGTCACTGTGCAGTATGCTTTCCAAACATCATGTCTTTCGATCATCATTAACATCCAGTGAGGAATGCAACATCTTGCCCATAGGTCTGAAGCTAATAACTGGCCGTTGAATTGGAAGCTGTCTCTAAAGGAGAATTATAGGGCCTCCCTAATCTAGCAATGGCAGTAAATAAGGCCTGCCTTAAAAGAATTACGTGAGATAATATACAACAGTTTCCTGGCACATATATCCATCTAAGGTGGGTGGTGGGCCATATGAGCACCAAAATCCTTCCAAACCTAACATTCTTTGCTTCTGTGAGACTTCGGCCCACTGCAGGCTGACTCAGGCACAATGAGGATCTGGCTCCAGAACCTCAGGTACACTGCCAGCATGGCAACAATCACATGACTCATAGGGGACACAGCAGCTCCGATGTCTGTTTCACTTTGGAAAACTCTACCTGGACCAGGTTGTAGTGACATGATTTTTAGAAAATGATTTCCTACTCCTATGTTCTTCCTACTCAACTACTAAAAGCGTGGGGTGCCGCCACTCCTACTGCTGCCACCTTGTGTTTCTATATATTTTCACTTTGTTTTTGTGCCCGGAAACAGTTCACACTAAGGATTCCACTTTCAAAACCAAATGTCACCATTATCTAATCCCAGTTGAATAGGTCATCTGTAAATCTCACTGCAGCTCCATTTTAAATTAACCAGCTTCCAGGAATTATTGGCAAAAGGTAAGCCAAAAGGAGGGGGGGGGGCGGGGGGGCAGGGAGGCAGCTACGGATTGTTAACTCCTAAGCACAATGAGTCATGCACATAAGGGAGGACTCTTGCAAGGCTTGACCTTGTTTGGATTCAGCACATGCACAGGCACACACAAGCCAGCTCTGCATTACAAAGGGGTTCAGCCTGTGGCACTCTCCAGAATTACCACCATGGGTAACAGAATTAACTGGGGAAAATGAAAGGATTCAAATCACCTTTCTCTACCACAGGGAAGACAGGAGAATCTTACATTTCAAAAAAGCAGAGATTGTATGAGACCTGCCCAGAATAGGGACAGTAGGGAAAAATTGGGGAAGTAAACAGACAGTCTCAGCAGGATATGCCTCTTGGTGCTGGTGCTGATGTCCTCAGCTAATCTCAAAGTGTCCATTTACAAGCTCCACAGGGTGACAGGGGAGCTTCCTAGATACACTTAGGGTCTGGGTCTTAGATAAAGCAGAAACATGGTTGACCAGTTTGGTCTGGATACCAGGGAGCTGGATTTAATTGTTTTAAGGCTCTGGCCCAAGGGAGCAAGCCCACTAATAAGTTTGGAGTCAAGACTGATTGATTTGATTAAGACAAAGAGTGATATGCATGTCAATGTTTCCCAACTCACACAAGCCACCTCTGCCAGTCAGGTATAGGGATTCTGGACATTCTAAGTAAGAGTCAGAGTTGCTATTGTATCTATTACTTACCACTTTTTAACTATGTCTGAGGTTCTTCACCAGCATTCTACAAGATAATTGGTATTCCATCCAGTTCACAAACGATAAAAACAGATTCTAAGTAGGTAAGACATTTGTTCAAACCACATAGCTCATTAGAGTGGCCAGCATCAGCATTCAGGTCAGGTCTGTCTTACTCCGAAATATATGCTTTTAACAATGTGTCAGTGATTATCAAAATTTGAATACTCTCAGGTGTTCAGGAAAAAAATGAAGTTACCTTTTGGGCAAGAGTACAATGGTGAACTGGTGGGCTGTGTTGTCCTCGTCTCCTGTGGTGCTGTAGGCTGGGTTTCTGCTGTCTGCACTGGAGAAGATGAAGTAGCTATTGGAATGAAAAGAATAGAACTGTGCTCCATCTGTAGAGGAAAATTCCCACCCCCAACAAAAATGAAAAACACAACTAAAATCAGGAATCACCATCAACTTCCCACAGCACCTTCACGCAGCCATTCCCTGAAGCAGCCAGTCCCTGAAGGCATGCCTCTCACTCACTCACTTCCAGTCCTTTCAACCCCCTCTTAGAAATTTAATCACAGATGGCACCACTATCTAGGCATACCATTATCATGAACAAACCTGATCTAGATAATCATCCGGATAGTTCATCAATACATAGGGTTATTCTACACTTGTTCTACTCCTAGGATCCCCCTAAATGTCCAAAGTCTATAACAGCACCATATGTAGGACATCCAATTAAGCTTTTATTCATACAAATGACATTTCACTTTCATGGGAACAGGGCCTGGGGGTTTGTGCTTATTTGCCCTTTCCCCTTCACAACAGCGCCATCTAGATTTCCTGACCTTATTCAAGTTCCCAGTATCCATCCACATATCAGCACAGAATACATACTCAAAATATTTAATTCTTTGAGGTCTCTTCAAGGTGACAATATTGTCCTATGTCTGAACCTTGATGATGATTAACAACTCTAAAAGCAACATTCTTGGTAGACCTTGACCTGGCTCCTTCTGCGGTTGCATTGTGGTCACTCCTTTCTTAAGACTGATTTCCTGTTATCTGACTCATCTTATGTTTCACACCAAAAGCTTCACTAAGAGTTTTCCAGTACAGGGATAGGTTTCCCTTTCCTTTCTAAAATCAATCCTTTCTTTTCTATCAGATATTTCACCTTATATGCAGCATTGATCACTTCCTTCTTTGTGCATTTTATTAAATATTTTAAATATTTTATTTTTATATACCTTCCTCTTAGAGCACCACAAATTTTGGAGCAAGTTATTAGGGCTGGCTGGACAAGAATTCCCAAACCTGGGCTTTTCTTGCCTTTTGTTGGTCTTTCTGTTTTCCCTTCCCCACAGTGATCTCCACATTTCAACTTTACCCTTTCTCATGTTCTGAACTATCTTCCTGCCTCTCTCTAATGTTCAAATCTAAAACAGCATGTAGCTCTGTTGAAGAACTAAGAACAAGACAATATAAGAAAGTTGGGTGATCAGAATCTTTATTCAACTTGGATCTGTGCAAAAGACCTCTTGGGCTTAACTTTTTTTCCAAGTTTCTGTCTTAGCAGGCATCTTTCTCCCCCCCCTCCCACCTCCATTTCTACAACCTTACAGCCAATCATTCCATGAATTTTTAGGCAAGTTGTATATACAAGAGGCATTGAGCACAGGAAGAGAGTGGATGTAAAGATAAATATCCCCATGTTGGATCTGCTCCAATGTGCACCTCCTTCCTGTTCAACTCAACTCAAACTCTTAAGAAAAGCATCAAGACAAGGATAAGGCTCAATTAATACTATCCCTGAGGAGGTCACATGGACATATGAACCAACACTTTTCTTCTCAATCTTTGCTTTAAACATGCATGTTCACCAAACCAAGTCCACTAATCCATCCACATTTGCAGGCACAAACTAAATATTATGAAGCTAAATCAATATTGAGAAAGTCAACAGATTCTCTAGTATGTTCAGCTGCCTCAAACAGAGCTGTTTTTCTTACAAACTTTTATGGCTCTAAAATCCCAGTTTTAACCTAAAGCCCTCTCTTCCAAATTCAGCTCACAGCCCAATCCTTCAGATCCCTCCTGATTAAATATACATATGGTTCAATAGGAGTCAAGGGAAATCAATATGTTCCATCAGGTTTTTCTGGCTAAGAGGTTGTGACATCTCTGTTACTCCTCAGATTCCAGTGCTACCCCAAGGGGTCAAAGAGTTTTGGAGGCTCTAAGAATCTCCACTGAAAGTTATCTTTTTAATCCTAGAGATAGAAGGTTTGAACCTAAACTTATCCTCAGAATGGCAAACTATTTCTCTACCTTTAAATCAAATTATTCTTCATTTGTATTAAATCTAAACTCTTATTTATCAGAAGTTTGAAGTGTTAACCTTGTGGCCTGAATGGGGAAAAAAAAGTGTAAGTTCTAAATCCCTGAAGTCTTTAAATCCGATGTTTACTTTTTCATCGGTATAAATAGTATCTTTTGCCATTTCCATGCTACATAAATAAATTAAAAGATGCTGGAAGCAAAACTGTGTGAGTAGATTGAATGCCTAGAGAAGACAGGGTAATCGTATAAAGGATTTTTCAGTGAGGGATGTCAGATCAGGACAAATTCATCCAAACATAAACTCAATACTCATGGTAGAAGGAACAATCCAGTAGTTAAAAGCACAAACCCAAAATTCAAATTAATGGAGAATGAATCCTGATTCAAGTGCTTTCTATCCATATAACTTTCTGCAATGAACTGAGACTCTGCCTTAGTTCTCACAACTATTAAATGGGATTGAATCACACCTACAGTGCAGAGAGATTGTCATAAGTATTATATTAAACAATATAATACTTGCAAAGCAGTTAGCATGGTTCCTATCACTTAGAAAACACAGTAAATGTTAACTTTACTGAAATCTTATCCTCAAGTGGAGGTCCAGCTTCAGAATGTACTAAATGATCTCTATTCAGAGCTCCTTGTAAGGACAGAATCTCATTAACCTGGCCCCTGTTCCCTGGCATTCCCTATTTTTTCCTTACAAACCAGTGCTCAACTGGGCCAAATCCACTCCACCCTCAATAGTTGTTTAAGATCAAAGGTCTGGCTTTGGGCAGTGGGGGGGGGGGGGGGGGGAGGGAGGCGGGGGGGGGGCGGGTGCTAATAATGAATGCATTGGATAATCTGACCAAAAGCTATGAGTCTCCTTTCTCTAAAAATGATTACATGCATACAATTTGGGACAGGTATTCACAGACCCTGTGAAGCCCATGTTTGGAACCCAGGTAAGAACACTCAGCCTAGATTGTACTTCTGCTTTAACATAATGCCCTGGATGGTCTACATCCTCTCATTAGAAGACCTCAGGGCTCAAGGAACACATTTGTTTACCTGGCTTGAGGTTCTGCGTGGGTGCTGGCATTGAAGAAGTAGAGGTAAAGGCCCTAGGTGACGTTGGAACACTGGTGACCACAGCTGGAGTTAGAAATCAATATGAAAGCAAGGATTAGTCAAGCAGCAGGAAACAAGAGCCTTGCGCTGGGCCCATGTACCAATGCAACCAATGAGAAACTGTCCCCAGGCAGAATTAGGCACCAATTTTCCCTGAACTCAGAGTTCTTGTCATTGGTCAACTAGAATCTGTGACACAGGAGGGCTTGAAGACATACTTGTGAAAAGGAAACAGCTGCATTAAAAGATATATATTTGGGGAGGTTCCGAGGTGAAAAATGACACCTGGGATTTGCACTGAAGCACTTTGAGACCAGTCATGCATATCAGATTTATGTATCTTCATAAACACCTGTGAGTTAAGGAAAATGTCTAGAGCCTGGAGCTGTCTTCATCATCTCAGTGGTGAATGACTAAGACTTCAACAGGATTTCCCAGGCCCAGAATGCTTACCAAATAAATAGCATTCAGTTCCATCAGTCCTGAGGGTACCGTGCCAATAGAGGGACGTGCAACCTAAATGAGGGCTAACTCACATCCATTAGTGTATTAGCTAGATAAATCACACAGATGATTTACATATTTGGTTAGAAGGTAAACTAGATGTTTTACGGTTCCTTTCTACCTGAGAGATAATAACAATAGCTAATAACATAGACTCTTTCTGGAGTCAGAAGTGGGGTAGGATTCCAAACCACTTAGTGAAGGTCACAGAAGTACCCAGAGAGAACTGAAACCAGAATTAAGCCCCAACAAGGACTGAATGAAGAATGTAAACTTTTGATCTCACTAGGCACCGTTTTTCTCCACGAGAAGTTTCCTTCAATTTCAACTTGACTACAAAGGAAAACCCATTTCACTTATATAGGGGACAATTGGTTTGAAAACTCTTCTGAAAGATCTAACTTAATTTAGAATCTGAAGAGGAAAAACTTTTTTCAACAAATATTTGTGAGTGTCTATTAAATGCGAATCATTAGTCTAAAGTAGAGGTCAGCAAACTTTCTGGGAAGGGTCAGATAGTAAATGTCTCAGTCTTTGGACACCCTGTAGTCCCAGGCACAGTTGCTCAACTCTGTCAGTGAAAGGCAGCCATAGACTATATATATATATATATATATATATATATATATATATATATATTTGATATATATATATATATATATATCAAATGTGTATGGCTGTTCTAATAAAAATTTATAAAACAATGACCCTGTTTTGTTATCTGATCTAGTTCTGGAACTATAGTTTACTGACCCTGATCTAAGGTGTAGTCAGAGGCTTCCGAAAAGAGTACAGTCCAGTCCCCTCCTTCCAGCTAAAACCAAGTATGCTGAGTACGCAAAAAATCTAAGCAAAGGAGAATAAGGGAAACAATAAAGAGGAGGTAACCTGATGGAATTGTGTAATGAACTTGACTTCTTCAGTGGTAAATATTTTTCCCGAGCAGAATCTAGGAAACTATAACTATAGATGCTGGTGGGGGGGAAAAAAAAGCCCTAACAGAAGCTTGAAGAGTAAGCTCAGCCTATGAAAAATGTAAGACAACTTTAGCAAAGAGTTAGTTATTGGAGGCAGAGTCACCTTGGCTCAGTTATGAACCTTCTTCCCACTTGACAGGGCACTGCCCTTGTAAATGCCCACCTATTAAAGAATTTTGAAGCACTTTATCAGCTTCAAACCATACAACCAAACCATAAAAAATTCAACCAAACCATAAAAAAATTCACAAATACAAAAAAGTTACAATCATCATCTCTTCTGGACATGCTGCCTCCTCACTTCTGTCTAGAGCACACTACAGTCACCAGCATTCTTGGGCTTCCCTAAATTGCTTCCCAGATGTAGTTTCCCCAGAGTCAGCTATTTTCTCCATCAGAATTGACCTTATCCCACTTGCCTTCACAAAAGAGACAGGCCAAGTCCAAAAGTTGGTAGATTGCAAGACCAAGTTCCTCTTAATTTAAAACAGAGAGAGAGAGAGTTTATTAAGGCCACAGGTATTGGGTTCTATTGTCAATATAAGAGTTTAGTGGAAGGAACTTCATTAGGAAAGAACACCAGAAACCAGGGAATCCTGAGGAATCCACTCTGTTCATCCAGTGGTAAAGAAAATGAGGATGTTCACATCAAGACAGATTTTTGGATTTCATGAAATTCTTTTTTTTTTCTTATTTTTTTAACCTTTATTTATGTTTAACAGACAGAGCATGAGCATGAGCAGGGGAAGGGCAGAGAGAGAGAGAGACACAGAATCTGAAGCAGGCTCTAGGGTCCAAGCTGTCAGCACAGAGCCCAACGCGGGGCTCGTACTCACAAACTATGAGATCATGACCTGAGCTGAAGCCGGACACTTAACCGAATGAGTCACCCAGGGGCCCCTGGATTTCATGAAATTCTTAAAAGCAACTGGTGTATCGTTACTGGAATATAAATGCTTTCATGTTGCAATAAGGTCATTTTCATTTTTAAAGAACCAGTTTTGCAATATGATGTGAAATATGCTACAAAAATTCCCAGGCAGGGCTGAAGGAAGGAACTATATATTCCTTTATAACAAGATATGCAACAAGATTGAGTTGACAATTGTTATAGCTGGGTGCTACCATTATGATAAGACCTTATACCATATTACCTACTTTATGTTTGAAATGCTCTGAAATAGTTTTAAAAATGTTAAGAACATTTAAAAATTCCTCTAAAACATAATCTCAGAGAACAAGGGCAGTTCTTTAAGCTGAATAAATTCAGCTTGATAAAAATGTTTACTATATTTCACAGTGGAACAGTGAATGCTTTTTCATGAACCAATTAGCATTTTTGAAGCACTGCTTTAGGGAACAGTTTGCTGACTGGGAAGATCCTCTAGCTTACCATCTTGAATCAAGATTGGTCTAAGACTTCGTTTTATACAAATAAAAGTTATTCTATTTTCCAACAGTTGCTGAAAAACAAGACTGTAGGAACCTCCTCTTGCCCTCTTAAAGGAGAAAAACACTACCAAAGAGTCAACATCTCAGTCAACCCACATGAAGCGATCAAAGAAGGAAAACAAGCTCACCTGGCTTTATGTCCAATGACAGGGTGAGCTTCATATCATTGAACCACCCTCTGTGTTCAACACGACAACAGTATAGGCCACTGTCCGTCTGAGCCACGTTCTCTATGGTCAAAGACACATTCCCTTCTAAAAGGTTTCCCTTTAGCTTATAACGTGGGTGCTTCCGAAAAGTGACGTGGGATCCATTAGTCCAGATGATTACATCTGAGCACTGGGACACAGGACATACCCCTCTGCCCCAGCACATGGTGGTGACTCCCTTAGCTGTCGAGTAAGCACAGGACAGCGTGGCAGAAAGACCTACCACTCCATTCACTTGTTTGTGAGACACTACAGCATCTGTTAAGTAAAGAGAAAGAAGAGTATGAGGCCTCAATATTTCAGTTTTATATTTATTTTCACTGTTTTCTTTTCAATGTAGTTTATTTCATTTGCAATCATATGGATTTGTATCTTCAATTAAAAAAAAAATCATTGGGGGCGCCTGGGTGGCGCAGTTGGTTAAGCGTCCGACTTCAGCCAGGTCACGATCTCACGGTCCGTGAGTTCGAGCCCCGCGTCGGGCTCTGGGCTGATGGCTCAGAGCCTGGAGCCTGTTTCCGATTCTGTGTCTCCCTCTCTCTCTGTCCCTCCCCCGTTTATGCTCTGTCTCTCTCTGTCCCACAAATAAAAAAATAAAAAAAAAAAAAAACGTTGAAAAAAAAAAAATCATTGTAAGCATTTTTATGTTAACGTACTCCTTTTTTATGTTAACATATTCTTGGGGCGTCTGGGTGGCTCAGTCGGTTAAGTGTCTGACTTTGGCTCAGGTCAGGATCTCACAGTTTGTGGGTTTGTGAGTTCAAGCCCCCTGCATCGGGCTCTGTGCTGACAGCTCAGAGCCTGGAGCCTGCTTCGGATTCTGTGTCTCCCTCTGTCTCTGACCCTCCCCCGTTCATGCTCTGTCTCTCTGTCTCAAAAATAAACATTAAAAAAATTTTTTTATGTTAACATTTTCTTAAAAGCATTATTTATATGATATTTGTAGATAAGATATAATTAAAGCTTTTTTTTCTTTTTAGGATTATTTTCTAACAGGACAGATGTCTAAGATAGAAATTACCAGGAATAGTTTCACTCTCTTGATGAACATGACCAAATTTCTTTCCAAAAGGTTTGAACCAAATGACACTCCAGTAATACATGAGTATGTATTTCATCCTGTGTTTGACATACATGTGGCTTTTCCACTTCCCCAGATTCATTCGCTGTCTCAATTGAAATATGTTTGAAAAATTCTATTGCATTTAAAGTTTTAATTTTTATTGCAGCTTTTTAAACTTCTATTGCAAGTGATGTCCCCTCACAGCACCTCTCTTATAAGAAAAGCAGAGCTTGGGGCACCTACTTACCTCAGTGGGTTAAGTGTCTGACTCTTGATTTCGGGTCAGGTCATTATCCCACAGTTTGTGAGTTTCAGCCCCGTGTCAGGCTCTGCTCTGATAGTGTGGAGTCTGCTTGGGATTCTCTCTCTCCCTCTCTCTCTGCCCCTGCTCCCTCCCCCCACTCTCTCTATCTCAAAATAAATAAATGCTAAAAAAATAAATAAATAAAAGCAGAACTAATGTTTTGTTTAAAGTATTATTGACTGGGGTGCCTGGGTGGCTCAGTCAGTTACACATCTGACTCTTGATTTCTGCTCAGGTCATGATCTCAAAGTTTGTGAGTCTGAGCCCCACATGGGGTTCCACACAACATGGAGTCTGCTTGGGATTTTCTCTCTATCCCTCTTTCTCCACCCCTCCCCCATGATCTCTCTCTCTCTCTCTCTCTCTGAAAATAAATAAATAAAAATTTAAAAAAAAAATTTAGGAAATGGGTTTCTAATACTTCTAGGAGGAGCTGAGGTTTATCATGGGCTTTAAGATCAGTCTAAAAAAATCCAATAGGGACCCCTTCTCATATGTTGTTAGCAGCCCCACAACTGAGCGAGGCCCACTTCCCCTGTGAAAACAGACAGTTGGAAAACACTCAACCAAGTACTAAATTATGACACTTAAAAAACAAAAACAAGAAGTCTCTCCTGGGGCAGTGGCATAAAAGTCCTATCGTGCCAAATGCAGACAAGGTGGCCATGAAAAGAAATCTGAAATTCACCAACCAATCACATTTACAATTTTGGCTGTGACTTTGGGAAATGCTCTGGGAATAAAATGTTCATGGTTATATAAAATAAGAAAAAGTCACTGAATTCTTAAAATATTTAGTTTTGCCTAGTATCATTTTTAGATTATAAATATAATACATGCTAATTATAAAAATCAAGTTATATAAGTTATAATAAATGAACTTTCCTTCATAATCTGACTTCTGGAGATTATTGTTTTTAAAATTTATGCATTATGTCTATTCCTAACTTTGCTATCTCATGGAGTGTTTTGAAATAAAATATTTTTTATTTGTTTATTTTTTATTTTTTTTAAATGTTTATTTTATTTTGAGAGAGAGTGCACATGCGTGCATGCAGAGAGATGGAGAAAGAGAATCCCAAGCAGACTCTGGGAATTTGACATGGTGCTCAATCCCACGAACCCTGAGATCATGACCTGTGCAGAAATCAAGAGTCGGCCACTCAACCCACTGAGCCACCAGAGCGCCCCTATACATTGAGTTGACATTCAGTTATATCACTAAATTCTCTTATCACTTATAAACATGTTTATTTCAATTCTGATTTAAAAGGAATACTCTGTTTCATGACTAAGTATAATCATGTCCTCAAACCCTATAAAGCATTTTATTTATTTATTTATTTGTTTATTTTATTTATTTATTTTTAACTTTTGAAGGATGCTTTTATTCTGTTGTTTTTTTTAATATAATTTATTTTTAGGTTGGTTAACATACAGTGTATATAGTGTCCTCTTGATTTGGGGGGGTAGATTCCCGTGATTTATCACTTACATACAACACCCAGTGCTCATCCCAACACGTGCCCTCCTCAGTGCCCATCACCCATTTTCTCCTATCCTCCACTCCCCCCATCAACCCTCAGTTTGTTCTCTGTATTTAAGAGTCTTTTAAAAGAAATAGTTGCACAGCATTTTTAAAAAATCAAATGACACAGGATGGTTCAATGGAGGACTGGTTCTCTTTCCAACTAATCCCAGCTTCTTCTCCCCATCCCCTCCTGCTCATGGCAACACTGTTACTATATCCTACATACACTTGAGTAGTCCATGCTGACACTGCTGTCCACTCGTCCCTTTTATTGTTTAAACACAAATGACAAGATATGATACACAGTTCTGCATTGGGTCTGGCTCACTCACCCATGGATTTTGTAAGTCATAGCATTTAAGCAATTTCTTTTGCGTAAGATTTAGCCTGGTTCTTTGGCCACTAACTGATCCATTACCTTTCACCAAAGCCCAAGCACATCCATCTTCCTACACCACACTCACACGTCTCCTATGTGCCCCAATCTTCAGGGCTTCCAGACCCCGGCCCACCTGTTCACTTACCTGTCAGAAGTAGTATGGGGCTGAAGATGGCTACCCAAGGCTGCATGATGGTATTGGCCTGAAGGAAAGAGAAAGCAGACTGGTAGGTGTGCCCCTCACCAGATGGTCTCGGAACAAGTCTTAATTCTCAGACTGCAACTTCTCCTTTCACCCTGACTGGGTGAATCACATGAGCCTGCCTCGTCAGTGAGGAGAGACCATGCACAACAGCTTCACATGTCAGTTATCTCTAGTGTGACCATCCTGCACCTTCCAACAGACAGGCAAAGCTGTCCTCAGGTCAGCCCCTTGTTTCCCAGCTCCTTCCCCACAGAGTCCAAACTGACTCCTGATGCTGACACAGGGGATACGGGGGCAAACAGAAAGGAAACCAGAGTCAGGCTCAGTGAGGGGACCATCACAACCAAGACTGGTCTTCACTTACCCTTGGCCTCGGAGATGAGTCAACTGGCCCTTTAATGAGTGCAGAGAACTCCCTGCTCTGGGGCTACAATGATTGTCCCAAGCCTTAGTTATACTGTCAAGTTTACCAGTGGCAAGAATTAATCAAAAATGTAAATCACCGTGCCTGACCATGTTACAGGAAGCAATGACTCAGACCACATCTCACTGAGTGATGTCAGGAAGTGTTTCAGGAAGTAGATTCTGGACCAGACTTGGGTTTAGATCCCAGCTCTGTCACTTGCAAAGCTGGGTATCTCCATGAGTTACTGAGCTCTTCCAAGCCTTGACTTCCTCATTTGTAAGATAGTACTAAAAGTACTTGCTGTGTCTCCCTCAAAGAATTGTTATAATGAGCAAAAGCGATATGGAAGACCTTTGAAAATGAAATGTAAATATGCATTAATGCTAACCAAGGTTTTCGGAAAACTTACTGTGTGGCGGGCTCTATGCCAAACACACACATGCACTTAGTCCTCAAAGACCTCCTTCGGCAGGTCCTGCTATTAACCTCATTTCATAGAAGAGGAAACTGAGGCTTGTAGATGTTAAGTGAGCCAAGGTTCCAGACAAGCTCTTCTGACTTTTGCACTTAATCATTAAGCCACACAAGTATGTGTCAGCCTGCCTAGTACTTCATTAACTGTCCTCTGATCTAAAGATTCAGTAACTTCCTCCCAGGAAGGTACTGATGCTCCATTTCTAGGCTACTTGCAGCCCATCACAGGCTTCACAGAGACATGAAAACAGTGGCAACGGGTCCTGTGCTGCTCGGGAATGTGAACTCCTGACTCCAGCAGTCTCTGCACTTGGAAAAAAGACCTAAAGCCTAATACTACAAACTGGTGGCCTAAAGACTATATTTGGCCCACAGAAGTGCTTTGTGCCATGGTGTTCAAAAATTCTTTTCTTGGGGGCACCTGGCTGGCTCAGTTGGTAGAGCATGCAACTCTTGATCTTGGGGTGGTGAGTTTCAAACCCCACGTAGGCGTAGAGATTATGTTAAAAACTAATCCTTAAAAAAATTCATTTTTAATTAATGGCCACCATTTAGAAATCTAGAGAGCCCACATGAGAACTCAGTTTTTCTGCTTTGTTATGAAATACAATTAGATGGCCAGCAATGGCCTGTAGCACCCAGTCCCCTTAGAGTGTGCCCTCTCCAGCCTGCTCCTGCGCCAGCCTTGTTGGGGGTGTGGGGTGCTTCTGTGTCTGGAGGGGGCCCCTGTCTTAGACTCTACTCCACCTTCACGAATACAAGCTCTTTCCTGTCACTGGGCCTTCACACCGGCTGTCCCCCTGGCCTATTTGCTAAAACTCGCCTCTTCCATCCAACAATTGGATTATATGACCTTTATTAGTCCTCCTAGCTTTACAACGCCACACACTTGAATTCAATTGGGTAACAAGATGAGTTCTCACAAGGGAAAAACTCCTTTCTGGATTCCCATCCTCCTCTTATTCTCCACTTAAAGGGAACACCATTGACCCCACATTGACCACCAGCAAAAGTGGGGGAACACATTCTGAAATGCCTCACAAAGAAGTAGGTCGTGCCTTATATTTATTTGGGAGGCAAAATATTTTATGACTAGTTTTGTTATACTCCGAGACTTAGTCAAAGCCCAGAAGGTCAATGATAAGGATTTTTCTAATTTAATTCAATCATACCACATTTGCTATCAATATATTGAGGCTAATGCCGCATGACTTAATATACTAAGAATGAAAAAACCCAGGATTGTGCAATCAGGTGGAGAGACAGGTAAGTAAGCAACTAATAAAATCAGGCAGAATGATGTAATTGGTAAATATATAATCAGATTGTGTCACTCTTCCCCTTACGATGTTCCCATGGCTTTCTCAGAAGACAACAAAAAGCAAGAAAACACCCTAATGTCTTACCCAGATTTACAAAATCCCCCCGTTATCTGGATCCTGCCTACCTCTCAAATTTCTTCTATGTCTCTCTCCCCTGCTACAGGGCTCCAGCCATTTGGGGTTCTTTCAAATGTATCCCCATATTAGGACTTTTTCCCTAGTGGTACCCTCTGCCTAGATCTCCATTCCTTTACCCCACCAGTTTCAGATTTCTCTTTTTCTTTTGGACCCTCTTTAACTGTCACCTTCTCAGACATCCTTCTGGTCCCTCTGTCTAAAGTAGCCAACCCATCACTCTATTACACTATTTCAGTTCTCTGTGCAGCATTTCTTACCTTGTTGCCCTTGATTGTGTGTGTGTTGTCCATCCTTCCTTTCCCTTGTACTGTTCAATAGAACTTTCCATGATGATGGAGTTATTATAGCATATGGATGTTGTGCAATATAGTAGCTGTTAGCCACATCTGACTACTGAGCACTTGAAATGCAACAAGTACAACTTAGAAATTAAAAATAATTAACTTAATTTTATTTAATTAACTTAAATTTAAATCGCCACACATGGCTATGGTCTTGAAAAGTACTCAATTCTAGACCATAAACTCCTCTAAGATAGAGCTCCTCCATTTTGTTCTCTGTTATACTCCTGAAACATTGTAAGGGAGCCAATTAGCATTGATTAAATAAAGTAATGGAAGCATGAAGGTATGGAGGGAGATCATTCATTGACAGGGGAGGGTGGGAAGGTGATGCAGGGAGTGGCAGAAAAATCCCTTAAAAAAGTGACATGTGAGATTCATCATTGGAAAATGGGGGAAGGAGCAGAGGGTGTTTTAAGTGGAATAAATAATGAGCAAGAGCCAGAACAGGGACATAAAACCAAGGCTCTGAGATGTTGATTATGTATTATTTTGTAGGACTGAATTTTCTAGCAAGTCCATCTCCTATGACAGCCTCTATTGTGTCCTAAAGGCTCCCAAACAGCATAGTGGTTTGTCTGTTTGTTTGTTTGTTTGTTTAATTTGACCTACATAACCTCCATGAATCACTACTCTTTAGTGCCAAATTTGTGACCCTTTGAAAGATACATCTCAAGTTGAGGGTTAAGGTTCAATGGGCAACAATGTTCAGGGACCAGACATGAATTCCCAGCTGCTTACTCTACCCGAGAAGGAGCACCACTGCAGGTGCATAGAAGTGACAAGACCAGGCTTACCTTTGATAAGGACTCTGTAGCTGCTGGGTTGAGAAGCATGAGGACCTGTCAGGAGTGCGGTATGTCAGAAGACGGGAAGGGATGGTAGTGGGCAGTTCAGGCTCTGGATGTTTACACAGTAGAGCAACCAGGATTTTCTACAGGATATGAGGTGCAGGAGCTTAAACATGACTCCAGGGGATTTTGGCCTGAAACAACTGGAAGAACTGGAAGTGCCACCACCTGAGATAGGGAAGCTGCATGTGACACAGATTTGGGAGGAAATAGTCTGGATTTTGAAAGTGTTGGGTTTCAGGTGGAGGCTGTTGAAGTTCAGGAGAGAGATCTAGAATGAAGATAAGTATTTGGGGGGTGCCAGGGTGGCTCAGTCAGTTAAGCATCCGACTTCAGCTCCCATCATGATCTCATGGATGGTGGGTTCGAACCCCGCATCGGGATCTGTGCTAACAGCTCAGAGCCTAGAGCCTGTTTCGGATTCTGTGTCTTCCTCTCTCTCTGCTCTTGCCCTGCTTATGCTCTGTCTGTCTGTCTGTCTCTCTCCCGCAAATGAATAAACATTTTTAAAAAATTTTAAAACAAAGATAAATATTTGGGAGTCACTGGTATAGAAATGGTATTTTCAAATCATGCACCTAGAGATATTCAATCAAAAGGAATGCTTGTGGCTAAGGACTAGGCTCGGGGGCATCCCACAGATGGTTGAAATAGAAGAGATGCCAGCACACAAAGAGAAGCAGACCAAGGAGGTAAGAGGAAAAGAAAAAAGTAAAGGGGATTCTGGAAGTCACGTAAAACAAATTCGTCCACTGAAGAGGCGATCATCATGAATCAAATGTTGCAAAGGCAAGGAATGAGATTTGTCTAAAGGACTGTACAACCTAATGACCTTGACAAAAGCAGTTGTGGTGAAGAGTACTTAAGTGATTATTTACTTTCCCTATGTACATTACACTTCAGAAAGAAACGTTTACAAAGAAAGGAAAAATCAAGAGAGAAATTGGAGACCCGCACTCTTTAAAGGAGTTTTATAGGGAAAAATAAATGGAAAATGGAGTTGGAGAGTAGGGTCAAGAAAGATTTTTTAAGATGATCAAAATAGCAGTATGTTTGTATGATCCGGAGATGATCCAGAGGAGAAATAAAAATTGATTTAAGAGAGGGAAGATTTGTGGAGTAATGGAGGAATAAAATCCAGTGCCTAATTAGGGGATTTTGTTTTAGACATGACCAGGGGAGCACATCAGCAAGAGAAAATGGGACTAATGTAGGACCATCAGGCAGCATTAAAGTGCCACTGAAGGTAGGGGTCATGAAAGTGAGAACAGCCCAAGACGCTGATGCTATTCTCCAGCTACCTGCAGGCACAGGCTACGGGGGAGGAATAGGAGACTCCACAGTGGAGTATGGCCACATCTCTCTCTAAATAACCTAATCAGGGGCTGGGTCGCTCAGTTGGTTGAGCGTCCAGCTCTTGATTTCGGCTCAGGTCCTGATCTCATGGTTCATGGGATAGAGCACAATGTCCACCCCTGTGCTTGACAGGGTGGAGTCTGCTTGGGATCCTCTCTTTCTCCCTCTTTCTGCCCCTCCCTTGTTTGTGCATGCTCTCTCTCTTTCAAAATAAAAAATAAATATTTCAAAAAATAATCTAATCAAGTATCTGCTCTACCATAAAAGCATTCAATGGCTTCCCAATGCCAAAGTCCAGACTCTGAAAGCTGCCCACCTTCCCCACCTTTCCCACCTTCCCCAAGTGGGCACACCCTTCCACCCCAAGCCTCACAAAACGCCAACCAAATTTAACCATTTTTACCTGCTAACCTTTGTAACCCCAATAGCTTCTTTTTTATTTTTAAGTAATATCACACCCAACATGGGGGGTCAGACTTGCAACCCCAAGATTAAGAGTTGCATACTCTACCGACAGAGCCAGCCAGGTGCCCCGTAAGCCCAGAAGAGACCATCACGAAACCTGCAAAAGTCCGAAGTCAATACTAAGCTCCTCCTTTATGAACATTACACTTATACAACTAGTTATCTTTTACAATTTACAAGTATTTTTATTTTACAAATCACAGAAGTCAAGAAGCCAAAGGGCTAACATAACTATGCTCTAGACACACATACTCCCATTTTCATAATATCATATTATACCCATTTCACAGACGAGGAGAGGCTCAGCAAAAATATGTGTTGACTCTAAGGTCACACAGTCTTCAAACAAGCCTAAATAAATATGGCTTCCTCCAAAGGTACACTCTTTTTCTGGCTGATGTTGTGCAGGAAAAGTGTAAACAACTCAGACATACAAGTCCATGATCCTATTTAACTAAGAATCTACCTCCCCAAAGCTCCAAATATTTGTCCAGTTTTATGCAAGTTTCCCCTAATTCCTGTTGGCTCAGTCATCACTGTCCTAATACCCCATGTGATACTTTTGGTTTCTAGAGGACTTACATTCGGACAAGTTAAGAGGTAGTTTTCCAGCTCCTCTGATGTTGTTACTAATCCTCCCTCAAAGGTTTTTATGGGTAAAGACAACTTTCTCCCAGCATCCATTCATCTCTTTGCCACACCCTTACATAAGAATAGTGGCAGGTATCTTTGAAAGTCAAATTTCTCCAGTCTGACAATCTTTTTTGCGGATTTGGTCTATTTACTAACTGAAATAGATTATAAGGAGATGTTAGTGAGCTGGAACTCAGCTCTGTTTTGGTTCTCTGCTGGGATGTTTTTAAAAGATTCATCACGGGGCACCTAGGTGGCTCAGTCATTTAAGCATCTGACTTCAGCTCAGGTCATGATCTCATGGTTCATGAATTTGAGCTCCACATTGGGCTCTGTGCTGACAGCTCACAGCCTGGAGCCTGCTTCAGATTCTGTGTCTCCCTCTCTCTCTGCTCTTTCCCTGCTTTCTCTCTCTCTCTCTCTCTCTCTCTCTGTCTGTCTCTCTGTCTCTCTCTCTCTCAGAAATACATAAACATTAAAAAATAAAAATAAAAGATTCAGCACAGATCTTGATTTTAGGTAAGGCTTCAAGCCTGAAAAGTCATATAGACTTTGATACTGCTTACACATGATGGGACCTTAAACAGGGGCCAAACCTCTCAATTTATAGAGAAATAAAGCAAAGAAGAAAAAGAGGAAGAGTGCAGGACCTGTACACATCACTCAGGACAGATGCAGAAGTGAAAGCCAGCTTCACCTACTCGACTATTCTTATCACTCAACAAATGTTATTTCACCAAGTCTTTATTGAGTACCCCATGCTAAACATGGAACATTCTAATCACATAAAGCAAATCTGCAATCTCTGCCCTTGGAAGTTTAGGAAGACAAGCTGTCACCTTTAATAAGAAAGCAGTAGAGCTCTACTATGCTCCACTAGAATTTATAATTACATGTCGATTGAGACCCAGAGTTTTAAAGTTGTGTATGACAAGGATGTCAGAAAGCTGGATGCAAGCCAAGCCCTGGCTCACACAGCTAGAGGGCACTATTTGTATAAAGCAGAATGTTTCCCCAAGAAATTAAGAGACTATGGGTCCTTTTCTTTTCCCCCTGAAATTAAAACAAGGTTGCCTACTTAAAAACAATGACATCACAGATGTTTTGGGATTAAAACTTTTCAGTTTTAACCTGTAACTTTCTGCATTACCACATGATTGTGATACATTTCATCCACATCCATTTTAGGAAAGAAGGGGAGTCAAAGACACTTGACGGCATTGGGCTTTTATCAGATAGGGTACTATTTACTATTTATTAGGGTAGTTTTCTAAAGGATTCTATTCTCCCAAACCAAGACTATTGCAGGACTTGCACACCTGGTTAAACTGCCTGTGTGTGCTGGTAGCAATGAGATAAAATATACACTGAGTTCGATCAAAACCCTTGGCAGGCACTGCGTTGGTGGTGGGGATTGAGACTTTAAACAGTGTCGATAAAACCCTCTGCTTATTAATGATATACTTTGAGAAAGTGTCAAAATTTTGTTGGGAACTGTTTCCAAGAAATGCTAAATGAAAAAAAAAATTACACAACAATCTATTTTATAGAAACCCATTTTGTAAAATCCCTATGATAAAATGACAACAAACTTACATGCATGCGTATCTACATGGCAAAGTCATGGCAAAGGGGTTGGGAATACCCATCCAACACCTTCAGAATGTCCTCTCTGGTAGGGGGACAAGCAGAGGCAAGGGGGCCTTTCAGTTTAAGAATATGTTTGTATCATTTCAGTATCTTAAAACAAGAATGTACCATGTACTGTTTATATAATGTATGTAAAATATTTTAACTAAAGAAAAAAATAAGAAAATCAGGCAAGTCCTCAAACCGCATGTTCTTACAAAAGCAGAAGTCTTGTACATTCTGCTATATTTTTCACAACCTAATTACAACCACCTTTTTCCTTATCCCAGATGGAAAAAAAAAAAAAAGCAGCTGAACTTGCCTCAAGCCACATTCAGACATCACCAAGCACCTAGAAAAATGGCCGATTATGAAATAATGTTTTAATTAATATTCAAGTGCTTATACTGTAAGGCACATGTTTTTTTCTGCAAAATAGAAAATATATCAAGTCACTATGTGTTTAGTTGGGGGTCTGCTGTTAGACTCTATGACACCTGTACCACTTCATGCATTCACCCAATTAATATTTATTGAGCACCTGCCATGTGCCAGGCCATCTTTATTCTATGAGAGTCATTTAGAATTTTATAGAGTTAAATTAAGGAAGGGGTAAGGACAAGGAATAGTATTCCCAGCAAAGAGGAAACAAACGAAGACAGCACCAAAAAATGCAAAAAATGCTTTGCTGTACTATTTGGAATCTAGTATGCAGGTCTACTAGGTGCTTACTATCTTTTATTGTAGTCAGTTGCTTGGCTATGAGGCTTTCCTGATGGACAAATACTTACAAATCTGTGTTTCTATGGTACCTGTATCATGGCTTGAGTTTGCATATAGCAGGCATATATTCAGTCTGTCAGTCGACAAATTCTTATTTAGTATCCACTCTGAGCCAAGTATTGTACTAGGCATCTGGGATATGAAATGAAAGGTAGAGTACTTTATAGTTGGGTATTGGGGAAGGCAAATCACATGGAAATAAAAGCAAATAAATAGAATTTCCAACTCAAATAAACTATGCAGGAAATATACTAGACTAAAGCTAGGCAGGTTGGTACTTCAGAGTGGGTGGTCAGGGATGCTCATGACACTTAACCCACAAAAAATTAAAAAGACAGCTCTGCAAATGGTCTGTGAGAAGTACCCCAAACAGACAGATCAGCTCCATCGAAAAGGTACCAGAACCAGGAAGAACTTAGTTTGTTCTGGAATCGGAAAGGAGAGCAGCATGGCTGAAATAGAGTGAATAAGAAAACGTTGGGGATGTCAGAAAAAATCCAGTCCCGTGGGAAGTTGTTGAAAGGTTTTAAATAACAAAGCAATTGAACCTGGTTGATGACTTTAAAAAAGAAACTGCTTTGGCTGCTGTGTAAGGAGAATGGATTCTGAGGAGAGCAAAAGTGAAATGGGGGGTACCAATAGGAGGGTATTCCTTAGATGGATGAGTGGGTGCATGGATGGAATGAAGGAAGGAAGGAAGGAAGGAAGGAAGGAAGGAAGGGAAGGAGGGAGGAAGGAAGGAAGGAAATTAATGAGTAAATAAATAATAACTGTGATTAAAAAGGAGCAAGGCCTATGAGAGTCACATGGCCTATGTATTTTTAGCTTAAACTGGTTCTTAAGTCAAATTCCAAAAAACCAAAAATTACTTTGAGATAAAGGAACGTTGTTGGAGTAAATAGTTTTCTAAAATGACTGCCTTGAGAAAGATAATATTCATTTAGCAATACGATGACTGGCATATCTATTTAAAAATATACTGTTTTATAATCATAATACTTGAAATACAATCACATCTTTTGATCCTACAATTCCATATCTAGAATTCTATGCCTTGAAGCTGCATAAATACACATAGGTTTTTGTATGAAAAATGTTCCTTGCAGCCTTGTTTGAAATGGAAAAAAAAAAAGGCCCTAAATATAGATGCATAGGGAAGGGATTTAATAGATTATGCACATGTGTTCTACTTAATACTACTCAGTTATCTAGGTGAACGTTGTTGTCCCATATAATCTGACATGGACAGATGGCCTTCTACAAATAGTGGGAAAACTAAATTACAATGTACGTCTTTGTGTGTGTATGAGAGAGAATAGGAAATGGTCCAGACCTGTACCAGTACTGTAGACACTGGCCACATGTGGCTAAAGAGCACTTAAAATGTGACTAGTCAGAATTGAGATGTGCTCTAAATATAAAATACTCGCTGGATTTTGAAGCATAAAAATGGGGGGGGGGAGGAACTCATTAATGATATTTATATTTATTCTACATTAAAATGACAATACTTTAAATGACTGGGCTTAAAAAAAATCTATTAAAAATTACTTTCACCTGTTTCTTCTTATTTTGTAAATGTGGCTAGTAGAAAAATTTAAATTACCTGTATAGCTTTCATTGCATTTCTACTAGATGGTGCTGGTGGAAAAGAATGAAGCAAAAACACTGATTATTATTCCTGGGGAATGAGATTGGGGAGAAATTTTGATAAGGAGGACAGGGAATAGGGACATTCACCTTTAACCTAAACTCTATTATATTTTTCAAAAAGAATTTAACTTCAAATAGTAAAAATCAATAACAGAATAACAAGCAAAGTCTGTAGTTCACAGTATTTTTCCATGTTAATGTCTTGGTCTGGACAAACATACCATGGTTATGTAAGTTGTTAACATTAGCAGAAACTGGTGACTACAGGAACCCTGTATTATCGTTGCAGTTTTTCTGTAAATCTTAAAGTATTTCAAAATAAAAAGATAAAAAACAATAATAAGGGAGGGGCGCCTGGGTGGCTCAGTCAGTTGAGCGTCCAACTTTGGCTCAGGTCATGATCTCACCCTTTGTGAGTTGAAGCCCCACGTCTGGCTCTGTGCTGACAGCTCAGAGCCTGGAGCCTGCTTCGGATTCTATGTGTGTCTCTCTCTCTGCCCTTCCCCCACTCATGCTCTGTCTGTCTGTCTCTCAAAAATAAACATTTAAAAAAAATAATAGGGGCGCCTGGGTGGCTCAATTGGTTAAGCATCTGACTTCAGCTCAGGTCATGATCTCACAGTTCATGAGTTCAAGCCCAGTGTGGGACTCTGTGATGACAGCTCAGAACCTGGAGCCTGCTTCACATTCTGTGTCTCCTCTCTCTTTGCCCTTTCCCCACTCACACTCTGTCTCTTTCTCTCTCAAAAATGAATAAACATCAGGTGCCTGGGTGGCTCACCCCATTGAGTGTCCGACTTTGGCTCAGGTCATAATCTCGCAGTTTGTGAGTTCGAGCCCTGCGTCGGGCTCTGTGCTGACAGCTCAGAGCCTGGAACCTTCTTCACATTCTGTGTCTCCCTCTCTCACTGCCCCTCCCCTGCTCACACTCTGTCTCTCTCTCTGTCTCTGAAATAAATAATAAACAATAATAATAACAATAATAATGGAAAAAAGCAATCTAACAAGATGTGTGTCTTCTGCTTCATAGAGATTCTTACTTAGTCTCAATATACTGTAAGGTAATTAGCTCCAAATTGTATGTCCCAGCCAGAGTGCCCCTCGTAAACTCATTTCCTTCAAGTAAGGCAGCTAGGATAGCTGTCATATGTCTTAGTTTTTACCTAAGATTCCATTTAGTTCAGGTAATGCTTTTTTCCCATGGTGATTACAAGCTATTTGGCTGCCGTTTACATAATAGGAATTTCTGTTGAAGTTGGATGTTGCTGGAGAGAATGATGAAAAGCACTGCTCCCCCAAGAACCTTCTGGAAACCTAGCCAGTGAGCAGATTTTAAAGCTCCTTCCCCCTTGGATTCCTACTTCAACCCTTAGATTCAGCTAATACTAAGTTCAAGAGATTTTTGCTAAGACATAGTGGTAAACTTTGGGATAGAGAAATGAATCAAAAATCTATATTATAATATAGTTACATATATTATAATATACAATCTATTTGTTGCAATATAACCAAACTGTTGGAAATAATCTTCACCTACATTTATACATTTGTTACTTTTTACTGAAGTGTTTTCTGAACAAGAACTAAACTCAGCATGCAATGGGCCAGTAATGGCAAATGAAACCACAACCACAAGTAAAAGTTAAAACAGATCAGATATAGATATATAGAATATGGATATTTCAGAGCTGACAAAAATAAGGTAAACACTGCATTGGAGTAAGAAGTATTTCTATTTTACATGAACTAGGTTTAAATGAATGAAAAAGTATGAATACAAAATGTAGAAATTACAAAGGACGACATATCAACTTACCATAAAACAGGTTGCAAGTACAGAATATAAAACTATAATGAAATATTTTCCAAAAGTGACCCACCCACAAAACAATTACATTAAAATAATGTGCACATTTAGACAGACGTCCCATTACCACCACCACCATACATGAATAGCTTAAACAATCATAAAAAAAAAAAAAAAAAAAAAAAAGCCTCACTGCTTTCTCTGGAAAAGGAGACTCACATAAGCAGAAGGAATTCAAACAAGAATTCACAAAAGATAATCACTACCATGAGCAAATGAGTGACTTGGAATGACCTTTATCATTGTAGTCAACATTACTGAGAAAAAGACACAGAGGATCTACAAGCCTGAAACATTTCTGACTCATACTGCTCCTTTGCACAAATTTTCCACTGAAAATGGGCTAAAATCTGAGCCCTCCTCAGGCTTGAGAACTTTGCAGCCAAATGGTCCAGAGGCCCCTCTCTTTTTCCCCACTTAGCAACTGAGTCCCACAAAAAGGTGGTGGAAAAATCTTAAACACTGCAGCTCTGGGGCATCTCTCTATACTTTTCTCCAGAAGGATCTAAACTTTCTGAATAAAAAATGGAGACAAAATTGTGTTCAGCTTAAGTTTTTGAATTTATACTTAAATGAGAAATTAAAAATACGAATAGGCATGAGGGGGGTACCCGAAAATCAACTAATGAGGGATTGAACTGTTGGGAATTTCTGCCTTGGGAATTCAAAATCTAGAAGTGATGCAGATAAAACATGGGAAGACCTTACTTTTTCAGTCTAAAAAGATCAGGAAGCCCCCTTTTGTCCTGGGGTCTCTTATGGAAGAGCTATGGAGAAAAAAATCCTAAGATGCTTCTAAGAGCAAGCCACATGTTCAGTCTTATTACATTGTTTTTAATTAAGTTACCCATTGGCCTCCTGGGCCCGTTGGAGCAGCCTTGAAGATTTCTGTTCCCCATTCTGCCACCTTCCCCCTTCCAAATAACTGGTGTAGAATAGATCCCACTCTGACAACCAGGGTTCCAGTCCTGGCTTACTGCCAGCCTTGACCTTGAATTTAGCTTATCCTAGTCTCCATTTCTTTCTATGATGAGGAGGGCAGACAGAAAAACATTGCTACAATTCTTAAATCTATTTTTTTTTATTATAAAAGAAAATAATTCAAACAATTTTACAAGCACATAAAAGGAAAAAGTGGAAGTCTGTCTCATGACAATTTGCCCCTGTGGGATAGCCATATTGATTTTGGAATATTCTTCTAGATTTTTTAAGGCAAAAGAAAACATTAGCATCAACAATATATACTATTCTAGAACTTTTTTTTTTTTTTTTTTTTTTTACTTAGCAATATGGCATTCTTCTCTGACAAGTAAGTAACATACGCTACACGAGAATCAGGATTTCGTCTGTTTAACTCACTGCTGTTTTTAGGGACTAGAACAGTATCTGGCACATAGTAGGTGCCAATAAATGTTCGCCAACTGAATGAATGGAATGAATCCTCCTTACTGTCAGATGAACTACAAGTTCTACAGGGTCAGCGATATGTCTGTTTGGTCTCTCTCTATGGTCTCAGCACGAGAGTACCTGACACATAGTAAGCACTTAAATATTCATTGAATTAGCAAAACAGCTCAATGATGAAACCACTTAATTCTTAAGTGAAACCACTTAAATGCACAAGTGTGTTGAGATTACAATAATCAACTATTCCCCAATTGACATAAAAAGTCCCCTACAAACACCGTTGCAATAATCATCCTGTATACATACCATCGTTTAAAGATTTTTAAATAATAGGATAAGAATCTCTTTCCAGGAGGGGTGTGGTGGTGGGAACCATTGATATGGTTCAAATGTGTCTGAAGTCCTTACCCTCTAGAATTTCATAACTGTAAAACATTTACAGTTAATTCTTCATCTTGTATGAGAGTTGTTCCCTATAATTTTATGAAATGATCTCCCTTATATATCTCCCAGTAGAAATCCAGTGATTCCCAAAACTGTCTAAATGCAGCCCAAACATTATAATTCACACAACAAAACTGCCAGAGACTCCTGGAAATAAACAGGCTGCCTACATCCTTGGTGACCAACATTTTCTGCATACAGCATCACAGCGATTTAGTTATTACCTGGGGAGGGGTAGTTTTCAGGCAGCAACAGGTCCTTCTCATTGATTCTTTATATACTGAGGAGGCTTAGCAGAAAGGGGGACACAGACAAGAGAGTAACAGACTTTCAAAGGCCTGAGCTAAGAAGCAAACACCACTTTGAACTAGATAAGAACAGATTTGAGAGCTTAGGAGTGTCTGTGAGTTCTCCAAGAACAGCTCTAAGTTCTGCAATGGAAAAGTCTTTCCAGAAGGCTGCCTTTCTGCTTATGTTTTTCATTCCAAAGGCATTTAGTACATTTCTATTATGTGGGAGAGCCGTGCCAGGCACTGGGCAGGCAATGAGTAAGAGAAGACAAACTTAGTCGCCACCACCTTGGAAATGAAGTTTAGGGACCACAGCCTTTCCATCACAGGATTTGATGCCAATAAATATAGATTGCTGGAGCCCTGTGCTTTCTTTCCACCAGGAAACAGAATTTGTGTACAAGTCACTGCTTCTTCTTCTATGAAAAACATAGCTCCAGTTCTCTCCATGAATGGAGAAGTTGGTCAGAGATATTTCCTTTTGAGTGCATCGCAAGCAAAACTTGGCAACACACGGAGCACACTTCCTTTTTCTCTAGGAGCTCCTTCACACCACAGGACTTGCTAGGCAGTCTACTTAACTGGCAAAGGAGAGCTGTGCAGAGGCACTTACTGGGAAACAATCAATATTCAAAGAAGCATAAGTCTTGAGACTCAGAGAGAACCTTCGAGACCATCTACTCCTCCTCTAATAGCTTTTAAATTTTTTATGCGTCACAGAACTCTTTGAAACTCAGTGGCCCCTTTAGCTTTTCTGTACCAAAAAGACATGCACATATCTTAACACATAATTTTCCCTATATTTTCAGTAGCTCTGTGGATACATAATGTGACTGAATTTCCTGGAATTCTTGGGACCACATATTAAGAATTCCTAGCCTAGGGGTGCGTGGGTAGCTCAGTCAGTGAAGCATCTAAATTTGGCTCAGGTCATGATCTCACAGTCTGTGGGCTTGAACACCTCATCGGGCTCTGTGCTGACAGCTCAGAGTCTGGAGCCTATTTCAGATCCTGTGTCTCGCAATCTCTCTGCCCCTCCCCCATTCGTCCTCTGTCTCTGTCTCTGTCTCTCTCTCAAAAGTGAATAAACATTAAAAAAAAAAAAACCCAACAATTCCTACTCTATATAAAAGCCCATTTGAACTCTAATGCCCCGATTAGCATGCTCTATATTGGGTAGCCCCACTGGCTGAAATACAGAGGTGATGTTGTACCTAAATACAGTGTAGGACACAGTTCCATCCCTATGTGAGCTAATTATCTCCCAAAATGTAAAAACTCTGCTTGGTGGCCATGGACAGGGCCTCTAAAACCAATCAGCTGACACATTTCATAGTTTTCACAATGATACCATGCTCAAAAATGAAGTAGTGGGATCTGGCGGGGTTAAAGGGTTAGATCTCTGGGTTGTCAGGATAGTTGCTCTCTGCTGACATAGCAGTAGTATTCATATGGATCTTCTATTTCATATATGTTCTCCTCAATGATATAGATGTTTTCCTCTGAGTGCATTCCTTCTGCTACTGTATTTGCTAACCCTGAGGGAGCGACGTTGGCCAAAGTGACAAGGCTGTGGAAATAAATGTTACAGTTGAGTTAAGCATTTCTTGGGCAGCACAGAATAGAGTTAAGATAAGAGGCTTTGCTGAAGAGACAACAACCAAATATAGTACATGATCCTTGATCAGGTCCTAACTAGGAAAAAAAAAAGCCATAAAATAGCATAAAACAATTTGTGGAACAGTTGAGGAAATTTGAATTCCTTTGAATTAATCTTAATTTTCCTAAGTATAAAAATGGCATCGTGTTGGAAGGAGGTACAGACTGAAGTGTTTAGGTGAAGGGGGAAGATGTCTGAAATGTCCTTACAAATAGTTCAGAAGAAACGTTCTCTGTAAATAGAGAAACAAACAAAGCAAGCAGGTCCAAATCTCAAACCATGAGTTTGGTTGAAGCGTTCTGTTGTTCTTGTACTATAACTTCAATTCTTCTGTGGACTTGAACAGTTTCAAAAAGAAAAAAAAAAGGAAATATTTTATGGATCCAATCAGACTTGAGTTTGAATTCTGTCTGTCACTTACCAGCCATATGACCTTGGACAAATTAAGTGGTTGGGTTTTTGTTTGTTTGTTTCTTTTCATTTACTCAGTCAAGAAATTTTTAGTGTGTTACCCACTGTGCTACAAAGCAAGAAATGCAGCAGTAAACAATACACAAAAATCCCATGAAGGCTGCGTGTTAGCAAACTTTGTGTCTCAGGGTCCTCATCTGTAAAATGAGAATAATAAACGTTCTATTTTACAGGGCTGCTGTAAGGAGCATTTATTCATTCAATCATCAGATGTGTAGGTGTCTACTAAGCATCACATACTGTATCAGGGGATATAGTTGTTAATGTGGCAACAACTTCCTAACGTTCTACAGAGCTTACCTTTATAAGTAGGGATGAACATTAACCAACTAATTTCACCAAATAATGAATTAATGCATGTAAATATCACCCATGGGTAATATCACATTTCAAGTTTCAGTTCTAATAACAGATCCTGGCACAGATGATCAAAAGCCATTAATAATTAAATTGTTTTATTTGGCTTTATTTGGCTCTTTTTACTGCAGAGTATTTTGTCTTAATTAATACACTATCTATATTTACCTAAAATCACTCATGGTTTAGATATAATTCAAAGGGATGAGTCATTTTTTTTTCTTGAAATGTACTGCATTCTACCCATGTGCCAAATATCACTAAATTCTAGTACATGCTATATAAGCTTCGTATATTTGGAATGGGGAGGTGTGCATGTGTGTATATGTACGCATATGTATACAGTCAAAAACAGATACCGAGACTGCAGTATAATAGACCAGTAGATCTCAACCCCTTTTGCATATTAGAATCACCTGGAAAACTTTCAGAAAAACACCCATACTTAGGTCTCATCCTCAAAGATGCCAATGTATTTGCTCTGGGGTTGGCAACAGTATGTTCAAGTGCCCTAGGTGATTCTAATAGGCAACCTAAGTTAAGAACGCCTGGGCTGAGCTATAAAAGCCCTGAAAGTAGAGTCTGGGTTTCTTGCTCACTTTTGTAACCCAAAGCTCAACCCAGAGCCTGGATGTAATTCAATCACTAGAAGGGTCAGTTCATTAAAAAAAAACAAAAAAAAACAAGAACCATCAATATACAAATAAGCATTTCCTATCAATAGGGAGATGAATTGTATACCTTAACTTTAGTCAATGAAGCTAGAAAAATCAGTAAGTAAAACAGAGCAGTGTGTTTAATTGGCATTACATAAATCTAAGGTAAGAAGGAAGTACAAGTTTAAATCCCAGGGCCAGGCTTCTAAGAGCAAAGCCATATTAGAATAGGGGCCTCCAAGATTCCCACCTTCCCCTACCCTACCCATTACTCTTACCTTGAATTCTGTAACTTCTCTTTGCTATAAGAATACCCTAGGTAAAATGTGGAAGAAAAGTCCATTAAAACTGCTCTCATAAAACAAATGAGTTAGGAAATAAAATGAACTCACTGAAGGCAAGGATTGTTTAAGAAAATCTGGTCTCCCCTTGGACTGAATTAAATCAAACTATCAATGTGTGTCTTGGATTGTTACATGGACTCTTCTAGAAAGCAATAAAGATACATTTTTCACATTCAGGAAATACATGGAGCATCTGGTAGGCACTGGGAATGCAAAGGTGAATTGTGAGCCCTGACTTCTGAAAGCTTGTGTTCTAGTGAGGGGGGCATTGAAAATAATAATTTCTAATTGTGGAACCAACAATGCACTGTAACAGATGACTGAGAAGGTGGTCAGGAAAAAACTCTCAGGAGGGGTAACCTTTAAGCTCAGTTCCGAAAATAAAGAAAATGAGTCAGCCAAGTGAACAGGCAGGGGAAGAATTCAGGCAAAGAGAATCCCTGGTAATGATGAGTATGGCTTCCTGAAACTGAAAATATGGCTGAAATAAGAAAATAGCCCAAGATAAGTTCTGAGAGGTAGGCTGGGGATAGCTCCTATAAGACCTTTTAAGTCATAATCTAGATTTTGGATATTATTCTATAAAATAAGAATCTTACTCTTATTCCTATAAGAAACCATTGGAGGACAGAAATATGAGCTGACTGGGTTTTAAGAAGATCACTCTAACTCCTATGTGGGGAATAGATTAAAAGCAGGTATTTAAAAAATGAAGAAGTTAAGTAGAGATCGTGATGCCTCACATCACAGTAAGGTGGTGATCAAAAGAGATTCAGAATAATGAATGTATTTTACATATATTTTGGAGAAAGTCTGAAGGAATTAAAATTGGCTTTTATGTTAGGAGGAAACAGGATTCTAGGATGGCCTATGGCATTCTGGCTTAAACAACCAGATGGATGGTAGTGAAACGTTATAATGGGAAACACCAGAGAGGCAGAGGCCGTGTTCTGGGAAGGTGGAATATAGACTCTAGACCTCCATTTGGGACATGTTAAGTGTGGAAGGCATCTAAGTGGAGGTATCGACAGGACAAACACTCAGAGTTGGAGGGGGGAATTAAAGATTTAATTTAAACCTATGGAAATAGACCTATTTAACCTATTTAATTAAATTAATTAAATTAATTAATTAAATTAAATTAAAATTATTTATTTATTTATTATTTATTTATTTAAATAAATTAATTATTAAATTAAATAAATTAATTAAAACCTATTTAAACCTATGGAAATAGACACCATCACCTAGAGGGTATAGAGAAAGGGAAAGGGCCAGCCCTGAGGAATAGGAATATCTAAAGGTCAAGCAGAAGAGGAAATAACAAAAATGACTGAAAATGGACGGCCAATGAAGTAGGAGAGCGGTGTTTTAGAAGCCAAGAGAAGGAATACTATCTAGAATGAGTGAGAGTCAATTTGATTAAATATTGCTGAAAGATTGACTACAATGAAGACAGAAGTGTCTATTGGATTTAGCAAAATGGAGGTTGTCAGTGAGCTTGACTAAAACTATCTCCATTGTGCTTCAGGGATGGAAGCTAGATGATGGGCTGAAGAGTTCAGGGGGTACAAAGTAGGAAAAATTCATCTGAGAAATATGGCTGTGAAGGAAAACAGAAATGGGAGTAGCTAAAGAGGAATAGGTGAGTTAGAACATATTTTTATGCTGATGAGAATAGAATGAATAGAAGGGGAGAGGTAGATAATTCTGGAGAAAGGGGTAAAAGGAGAATGAAGTCTTAGCTAAGTCTAAGGAGATGGAACAGGTCTTTTATACTTCATCAGTTGAGTGAGAAATGAGAGGGGTTTGAGTGGTACTGAGGTATGCTCGCTCATCTCAGAGAGTGCACTAGAAAGATACGGGATTGCTGGTTGTATTGTTAACCAATTTATGGCTTTGATGTCATGACTTAAAAACCTGTCACCTTTGTCATAAGATTTTGTCTAGCAACCTGTAGACCACAAATCAAACAGGACTTTCCTATCTGTCCTTCGAAGTAGCCATGTTTTTGGAGTAATACATATGTGTGTATAAAGTGTCAAACTTCTCCCATTCATTACCTTCACTTCGAGCCTCTTTGCACCAGCTGAAATGGCATGGCAGAACTTGAGAGGCTAGTGAGTACTAGCATTGCTCTTTTTCAACCTGTAGACTTTGCATTCATGTGATCAATTCACAAACTCCACTACTGCCTCTGTGCAAACCCAGGTAAGTGTGGCTAGGGTAGTTTCTTTCCGTGAACAATCCATTTACCGAGGATAGCAGAATAGCGTAATGGTAAGGAATAAGAGAGTCCTGCTTTCAAATTCTGTATCTAATAACTGTGTGGCTCTGGCCAGCATGTTCATTCTCTATTGGTAAATTAGAATAATATTAGTATCTTTCTCATTAAGGTAATCATGAAGATTTAATGCCCATAAAGCACTCAGCAGCTTTAAGTCGCACAATTAGGGTGACCAATTCATCCTGGTTTTCCCTGGACTGTCCCAGTTTTAGCATTGGCAGGATCACATCCTAAGGCCCCTTCAGTCCTGGGAAAATCTGGGTTGGTTGGTCACCTTATATGCAGTCCATGTTTTAAGTATTAGTAGGAAGGGTTGCTAGAATGTACTAAGCCCTGGGGTATAAGGTCTTGGCCTCTGTCCTCAAAGAGAAGAGAATATATCACAAATATAAAAGTGTGCAAAGCTTTTGGGGTGATGACGATGTTTGGGTCTTGATTATAGTGATGGTTTCCCATGCATAATCATCTACTGAAAATACAAATGCTGCAATCCTGGCCATGACCCATTGGTAAAAGGACTTGCCACCCCTCTCTCTAAAGACCTGTGCCTGAGAAACAAATAAGATAGAAAACGCACAGAAAGAAATTACTTTCTGTTGTCGCACTTCCTAATAAACTTAATTCATGAATTAAAGAAGTTTATTTTCTTAACGAAAGGTAAGAGAACAGGTGCTAGAATCAGTCTGCTTGAATTTCAATTCCAGCTTTGCCTCTTATGGATTCTGAAACCTTGGGAAAGAGGCTCACTTTCTAGTAGCTATAGTTTCCTGCACTATAAAACGGTGATAAATACTACCTGCCACATGAGATGGTGACAATAAAATGTACGTAAAACGTTTAGCACCAGGCCTGCATATTACATGGTAAAGCATTGCATAAAAATTAGCTATTATTATTGTTAGGTTTGGAAGGACTACAGGGTACTCAGTTTAATCGCCTTCAGGTATAAATACAAACTTACATTTGTATCTAGGTTTGTGTTTGTTCCTATTTTAACAGTTCCTTATCAGAGGGAGAGAGTTGCAACATCAACCAACTTACATGTGAGAATTAAAGCAGCAATGATAAGAATGAGAGTCAGCCCAGCAGAGATCCCCACTCCAATGTAGATGCCTATTCTGGTGGTCACAGCAGAGTCTTGTAATGCGTTAGCCAATGTGGGTATTTGCTATGGAAACACAAACAGAATTGCAGCAGATGGGCAGAAATCAGTTGTGTGCTCAGCTAGTCTCGTGACGTACAGCACCAGAGGAGTGCAGGGACCTTGAGACCGTGCATGATCTATCTCCTTCTAGACAAGCCTCAAACCACCCAAAGAACGGGATCAGCATAATCCTTAAACTTACAAAGGAATAAAATGTGCTGCTTCTACAATGTGGGTGGGGGGGGGGGGGGGACAAGGAACTCTTAATAAATGGGCCCCCCTCCCCCACAAACATAAATAGGTTTTAGGGTGGAACCCTGTTCGTCCAAGGTCCCCTGGTGTTCCAGGGAGTTTCAGAGTGGTTTAAACTTGGTGTCTTGCAGAGAAGTCCCCACCTTCACAGAAAAACTGATTCAAGGGCCAGGCCTTTGCAGCCAGACAGTCCTGGGTTCAAATCCAAGCTCTGCCATCATCTTGGAGAGTTCTTAGGAAAATGAAGTAACAAGAAATACAAAATGCCTAGCACAGGGCCTTGTATGCAGTAAATGCAATCAGTGCTTACGTGGTGATAGGTATGGTGGCTATTTCTCTAATTAGTTTTATTAATTTTATTTTGTAACTGAAAGCCATAACATTCTTCTGCTTTCAAAATTTTAGTCCATATTCTCCCTTTAAAAGCAACAATGATAAATAACTTTAAAACAAAGAAGTCAAAGAAATTAAATTTTCCACTTATTCAATCAACTTTTACTACAGGAGTGCTATATGCAAGGTACTGTGCATTAAATACTATGGATATACAGAGGTATTTAGAGTCAGTCTTTGGTCACAAAGAGGGGCAGGGACAAACACAAAGTGCTGAGCCTTGGTTGTGAACACACAAGTAGGGGACTTAGTCAAATGAATGCAGACTCCTGTATACATCTTCAAAGAATTTTTAGGTCACTACTATAAGCTTGATATCTAGGGGATTCCCTTTTGCTCTGAGAAAGTGGGGGACACTAAAATTGTGTTTAATTAAAATATTGATTTGTTTATACTTCGATATATACATTGTTGACTTCAAATACTCCTGACTAGTGTCTTGTCAGACATAAATAAATTTACACAATCTTTCTCATCAGGGTTACCATGCAAGCGAGAAGAAATATATTCCAGGGATATGGAGGGTCTTTGAACCCTCCACAGCGGTTCGCAGTTGTGAAATATGAGAAGAGAAACAAGAAGCTAGTGGTTTTGTGTTTTTGTTTTCCAGCACTTACTATGTGCTAGGCACTTTGCACTTACCCCCTCATTCCGTCCTTAGATGGCTAGAACTGCCGTCATCAACATGTTACAGCGGAGGGCTCTGAGGCTAATGGAGAGTGAGGCATGTTTTCTCCAAAGGAGAGGAGCAAACAAGAATGAAGACTAAAGCCAAACTTTCTTCCCTCTGAGTTGAATATGAGGTTAGCACGCGCACACCCACGCACACACGCATGCACGCACACACATGTCCATGTCACTTACAGTTTGATTTTTATCATGGAGGGCCTCCAGTGTCCGTGTCTCTGCCATAAAGAGAAAAAAACAGCTGATAGAATAGTCAAGAATGTTTTCTTTTATCTGAGTTTTAAAAACTCTTAAAGATGCCTAGAATCATATTTGAAATTAATCCTACTCTATACTCTTCACAATAAGTAATTGTGAGACCAACAAAATTTTCTAAACACTTACAAATCAACGATTTGATATGGATGACCATATTTTTTTATCCAGATAATGAACCTGACTACTTATGTTCTATGAACGGGAGACCTCTGCCAGGAAAACCTCTGTCGAATATGTGGTTTGTTGTGTCCACAGCACCCCAAAGAGGGCAGCAAATTGCCAACAACATTGATAACACTCAACCAGGCATTATATTGTAATGAGACTTTGAAAGATAACAAAAGTTAATTTTCTTAAAAAAGTTTAACATTTACTCATTAAGAGGGAGACGGGGTATTTCATTGCCTAAAAATGAGAGTAATAATAACTATAGCTATAATTTACCATGAGCTGACATGGTGCTAAATTCTTTGAACGAAGTATCTCATTTAGCATTCAAAACAACTATCCTAAAGTAGAGACTATTAGCTCCATTTTGCAGATGAAGAAGCTGAGAATTAGGAAGTTAGGGGACTTACCCAGGGTCACAGAGATTAGTGAATAACAGAAATAGCCTTTCGATTTAGGTCTGCATGGCTTTAAACAAGACACTCTGAACGATGTCCCTTTCAACAACCTTTACTTTTGCACTGTCACTACCACGTGGTCACATTGCCCAGGTGCCATCTCACCTTCTTTCCTTTTTACTCATTCATTTCTTTACCTGCTTATCCATTTGATGAACATGTACTACACCCCTTCTCTGTGCCAGGCCCAGGGTACAGAGCCGTGAACAGCATGGGCACAAGCCCTGACCTCACAGATGCTGCTTTCTAAAAATCAGTAGATGGTTAGCTTTGGGAAAATTAAGGATGCCTACTCATTTATCTGGCTGAGTCAGAGGCTCTGAAACTTCTTAAATGTCATGGCCACTTTCTGGAAGCCTAAAAATCTAAATCCTTTAAGGCAGGACTCCTGCTTTAACAATGATTTTTTTTTTAATTTCTTTTTTTAACATTTTGTTTTATTTTTTGAGAGACAAAGAGAGACAGGACATGAACAGGGGAGGGGCAGAGAGAGACAGGGAGACACAGAATCCAAAGCAGGCTCCAAGCTCTGAGCTGTCAGCACAGAGCCTGATGCAAGACTCGAGCCTGAGCCGAAGTCAGACAGTTAACCAACTGAGCCACCCAGGCATCCCAACACACCATGACTTTAATATTAATATTTTACTATTCTCAGCCTAAAACTATTTTTAAAAAAGAGGAAGTAAAAGAGATTATCTTCCACTTACCTTTGCTCTTATTACCCAAAAAGGAATTTAAAGTATAAAAACCACATTGGTGGAACTACTAAGTAAACATGAATCTTAACCACACACAAGATTTTCTAATGTAAATCCAGTTTCTGCTTCCCTGTAATTATTTTTCTTGGCCTAAATGATAAGACTGACTTCTCTTTTTTTTTTAATTACGATTTACAGGGAAAATGACCCAACAGCACTCCATTTTATAGATTATCGCAGATTATTTTCACATAGATAGCCATCAACCAAGTGAGTGGGACAGTTGGAAAAAGTTGCTTTGATTTTCCCAGAGAACCCAAGACTTGGCTGGAGTGGAGGTAGCAACAGGGTGGCACATGAGAGTCTTAAAAGTTTATGAATTTGTAGTTACCATCTAGTACATATTATATGCCAGACATGGTGCTTAGTACTTTATTTGCCCAACAGCTTTTAATCTTCACCACAATAAGTAGGTACTATTATTTTTCCATTCTTCAGATGAAAAACCTGATTCTCAGAGAGGTGCTTTGCCTAAGATCACACAACTATTCATTGACAAACCTGAGATTTAGGCCAAGTCTATCTCCAGAGCTGAGGATTCACTGTGACCCTGTCCTGCATCCTTTAGGTGGAAGAGACATTACATTGTTTTGTGTTCAAGATAGGTTCCATGATTCTTGAATTCTTACTTGTTAAGGTTCCATTCCACTTTATAGCAAACATATTAAATGTACCCACATTCCACACTAAAGAAAAGGTATGTATAAGTACACACAGGTTGACTTGCAGGTAACTAGTTGACATCATGTTACATGTTATGGACATGCCATTAAATAATAATTTTAATTTTTATTTATTTTCCTACTTTGGAGCTGTTACATTTTTTTGTTTGTTTACTTGAATATTTTCTTAGGCCATCGAAAGCTCAGAGGTTGTAGGTACTGTGCCTATATTCCCAATGCAAGAAATGCCCCCATCTTTGTTGCCCTAAAGGGAAGGAACTAACAAGTAAAAACTAAAGAGAAAAAGACTTGTTTAGGATATAGACAACTCTGAGGAAATATACTGCCTCGTGAGGAAGGTGTGTGGGTATACAGTGAATGTGCGCTTGAGGGTGATGTTATAAACAGCATTGGTAGCACAGGATGGGAATGTGGGCATACAATAAATATCTGGTATGACTTGCTTAGGCCACAATGAGGGCTATCATCTGTTCCCACCATATTTAATTTCCTCACTAATTGCATAAGAGATATTATCTACCAATCACTAAAGAACTACCAAAGATTAAACCACTAGAGAGCTAAAGTTACTACTTACAATAATAACCAGTATTTGAGTGCTTTCTGTGGGTCAGGTACTACACTGAGCACTTTACAACCATTGTCACATTCAAATCTTTAGAACAATCTTACGCAGTAGATTACCCTCAACATAGAGGTAAGGAAACTGAGCCTCACAAAGTTTGAGCAATTTTACCTTGAGCTCACAAAGCTAGCAGGAAGAGCTGATATTGGAACCCATTCTACCTACCTATTGCTGATGTGCTTAACCACAATCGCATTCTGCCTCCAGATCTTATTGGTAACATTAAGGACAATAACCAACGTGTACTGAGTACATAGTATGATCAAATACTGGGCTAAGCACTTGAGACACCCTTTCTTAGTTAAATTTCATAAGGTGGGATTTAGGAGATTTATGAGATTAAGATATGGGACTTGGACTTACCTGTTATTACCCTCATCTTACTGAATGGAAGACTAAGCTCCAGAGAGTATAAGAGAGACCAGGACTTTGACAGGAGACATTTAAGATTAATCTCCCTGCTCAATGTGACCTGAGGTCTGCTCTTTTGATCCTATCTTCTCTTCCAGAGCAGCATGGAAAAGTCCTTGTTGAATTACTTAAAGAATATAGCTGCTCCTTCTGAGGTTGGAATTGAGGGAAGATGATGGGCTTCATTCCAGTAAGAAGAGATCCTTGAAATCACCTAATCCAACCCCAAACATGGACTGGGATGGATTCATAACAAAACATCCCCATTCTGGGAGTCAATTGGAAAATAATGGCAATGTAATGAGTTTTTCATTAGAATAAATGTATTTAATTTAAAAACATGTCTTTTATTATTGCAATAATGGATAATAATGCAATTTTTTCCTTATTTGGCAAAATACTTATATTACCAAAATTCTTTTTTTAGGGGGAAGGAGTGGGAATTTTACTAGGTTACAAAATCCAAAGATTCTGAACCCTCTCCTTAAACAGAACAGGAAGGTGAGGTCCAGGGAAGTGAAAGGCTTCAGCCCAGGTCACAGGGCTACTTGTGACTAATTCCAAATCCTAGCTCAGCGCTCCTTTTTCCCAACACAGGTTTGTCCCCACCACCCCTCTCACCACACACAATATCTCAGGTGAACAGGAACATTCACACCTCCACTCAAACCCATTTCTCATCTCTTTCCCATATTCAAAATCCTCCGAACTCAGAAAATGCCAGAAGGCTTCCTCTTACACCACTTGTATAATTACCTGAGCCATATCCCTTGGTGGTGAGCATCCTTGGAAAGGCTGTACCAAAGTCTCTGCGTGTAGGCCGAGCAGGGGTGACCTTGGCTAATGTCAGAAACCAATATAAGGATGAGACTTCTCTGAGAGCAGAGAGCTTGTTTCGGGGAATCAAAGGGGCAGCAGAAAAAAATACGAAACACAACAAATGAAGAAAGGCACATGCCCAACTGCCAAACCTACCAGGACGTGTTCACTGAGAGTGTATGAAACTCTTCACATGTTGGGCAGAGGTCTGTTACGGCCATCGTCATCGCAGTCTAATTGTTAATAATAGAACTAATAGCCACACAAATGGCCATGCTAAATGCTTTTTATAAAGCACTTCATAAAATCCTTCCAATGGCCTGTGTAGTAGGAATTGCCATGTTTTATAGAACAGGAGGCCACAGAGCTTAAATAACTTGCCCAAGATTACACAGCTAGTAAGAGGCAAAGTTTGATTTAAACTGAGCTTCATCAGCCACACACTATATGCCGTATAAATCTTAAAATGTACAAACACATGTACCCCGCCACTATCCACCCCACACATACACAGTCCAGTGGTTCTCAATCCTGGCTGCACAGGGAGGAGAATCATCTAAGGTAGACTTCGTAAAATCCCAGAACTCGGGCTCTACCTCCGGAAATGCCGATTTCTCTGGTTTGTGGGTGGGGACCAAGAAGATGTAAGTGTTAAAAAGCTTTCCAGGTGATCTAATGAGCAATCAGGTTCTTAACCACTGATCTAGGCCTTTCCTCCCATTCTACAGATCCTGTCCCTGAGTTTGAAAATAGAGGAAGGGAATTAAATGTGGCTGGGCATTGTCGGTGGAGCCTGTTAAACTTTAGGTCTTAGGGACCCACTCCCAGGGCTATAATTGGGGAGATCAGAAATGAGACCAATCAGTATATTTAATTACCTGCAGGTGAGTTTTATTCATAAAGAAGACACGCAAAGGTCCACTCACCTGGTTTGATGACCAACTCCAGGTTTGATTTTTTATCATTCATTAGGCCTGGGAATTGAATCCGGCAGCAATAGGTCCCACTGTCAGCTAGAGTCACATTCTCTATAGTCAAGGACACATCTCCTTTGTGGAAATTCCTCTTTAGCTGGTATCTGTTGGATGTCTGATATTTCAAGTTCCTTCCATCTGTGCTGAGCACCATACTATGACATTCAAACATAGGACAGGATCCCTTGCCCCAGCAGACAGGCACAAGATTCTCAGGAGTGGCTGGAGAGTAGGTGCAGGGCAGAACAGCATTCTGACCCACTTCAACTACGTATTCCACTTCCAAAGACCCTGAATAAAGAAGTAAAGAGAGCAAGATCCAGGCAATGAGTGAGGCTGGTCCATTTCAAGAAAACTGCAAGTAATGCCATACAGAATAAAAAGGAAACCAGTCCTGCTGTCCTGTTTGGAAGATGATCCATTATGACAATGATTGTCGGACTGGAGGAGCATCAGAATCACCAGAAAGCCTTGTTAAAACACAGATGGTTGGGCTCAACCGCTAGAGTTCCTACTTCGATAGGTCTGGGGTGGGGTATAAAAATCTGAATTTCTAGCAGGTTTCCAGTTGTTGACAGAGCTGGTTGGAAATTCACTTTGAGAACCAATGCCCTAAGAGACAATTGTGGTCTAGCCCTGTGAACATCGGAGGGCTGGGCAGATAGTCAGAAAATGAGTCATTGTTAACTAGTAAAACAGCTCACCCATCTGCTCATCGATGAAAGGCAGTTAACATAAAGCTCTCTCTTTTTTTAAGCACTCAGCACATAATGAATAAAAACTATTGGCTAAATAAGAAGCTTGCATATTTGAAACCACCCACAGGCTATTTTGAGGTTTGAAATGAATTGTCTTTAAGTATATATATATTAATAAATTATATATAGTGAAACATTTAAACAGTATAAAAAGGTATATGAGGGCTCCTGGGTGGCTCCATCAGTTAAGCATCAGACTTTGGCTCAGGTCTTGATCACACAGTCCGTGAATTCAAGCCCTGCGATCAGGCTCTGTGCTGACAGCTCAGAGCCTCGAGACTGCTTCACATTCTGTGTCCTCCTCTCTCTCTGCCCCTTCCCCACTCATGTTCTCTCTCTCTCTCTCTCTCTCTCTCTCAAATAAATAAACATTAAAATTTTTTTTAAAAGATATATGAAAAGTATACTCCCTCTCCCTGCTCCTTCCCATTTTCTGGTTCCCCTTCCCAGAGTCTATACATTAAGGACCATTCATGTATTCCCACATGGAAGTCTAATATACATGTTATTCCCTACAACACACATCCACAAATGGAAGTCTAATATACATGTTATTCTGTTCTTTGCTTTATTCAATTAACGTTTCAACTTAGAGACATTTCATATCACTATGTTTGGTCAGCTTCACTATTTGCATCATGAAGATATCACAAACTGATTTACCTACTCCCCCACTAGTGGGCATTTATTTAGGCTGCTACCAAACTTGCTACTACAAATATTACAATGACTGTCTTTGTATCTTTATCTCACGCTATCCAGGTGTGACAGCCCGTGCCCAGACTTACTTGTGAGTAGTGGCAGCAGCAGCAGCAGGACACAGTCGAAGGAAAGTTGTGAAACCATGGATTCTGAAGAAGAAACGTCCAGTAATAGCTCTGTTTAGTTTTGATTCTCTAGTGGAACTGGGTACCTCTTGCAATTGTATCTCTTCCACAATCACAGGAGCAATGGCTGCTCTCCCCGACTGCTGGACCAACACACCAGGGCACCTGACTACCAATCTTTCCTCTGTTAATGCTGTCAAATCCACAGTTACATCAAAGGAAACCCCAGTTGTCTGTCGTGCTATACCACACACATCCTGTAAGGGCTCTGATATTTATCCTGTTAGTATCAACGAAGAGGAAGCAATACTCAAGGAAGAAAAATGTCTCTCAGCCAGTCAAGAAAACTCTCTTAGCAAGTGGAGAGAGCCCTCTCATATCTCCAATGAAATAATCCTCTGTTTGGAATGGATGGCATGTGGGTCTAGCTGGTTACCAGGGAACACAAGGCAGGAACATATCATCCATGCATTCATTCAGTCAGATCAGTCAGTTGGTTGGTCATGTGATCAATATTAATGGACTAGGAGCTGGAGAATACCACAATGAATGGCATGTCTCTTATTCTCAAATTTATGGGCCCTTTCCACCCCCGGAACTTAATTCTTAGCCTTGTCCAAACACACACTGGGCTGTACTATATAACCTTGTTGGATCTCAGTTTCCTCATTTATAAAATGTATGAAATGAGGAAATTGTGCTAGGTGACATATGCATGGCTCCCTGCTGTAATATTCTGACTTTGACCTGAACTTTCAAACCCTTCCACTTAGGAAAGATATTTCCTTTCTGCAGTGTTTCTCCCCCACTGCAGTGGGAATCAAGGGGACCTCAATATTCTATTACATCTTATGTAATAGAATCAGATGGGATGTCTCCTCCCTCCCAGCCCTGGGGCTCTAGACGTAAATTCTCAGAAAGGGTTGAGTTTCAGCCACACTGTCCATCACTGAGGTAACATCTCAGACCCCTGGGATAGTGACAGCCCTCAGTCTCAGCCCTGGGATAGTGACATTTCTCTAGGAACTTTAAAAGCCAATGATTCTTTAAAAATTTTTTTTAATGTTTATTTATTCTTGAGAAAGACAGAGTGTGAGCAGGGGAAGAGCAGAGAGAGAGGGAGACACAGAATCCGAACCAGCCTCCAGGCTTCGAGCCGTCAGCACAGAGTCCAACACGGGGCCTGAATGCACAAGCTGTGAGATCATGACCTGAGCCAAAGTCAGACACTCAACCGACTGAGCCAAAGCCAATGATTCTTTATCAGAGTAAGGTCACAGACTGAATAGTTTCTGAAAACCCTGTGGACTTCCTGTCTTTTCTTGCTGAACTTCCTTGTCACTCATCTTTATGCCACTAAATGCATTCAGGATAAATATCCAGCTTGTTCAATGCGTGTACTTTCCATAGGATCAGAGGTAGCGGTTACTCAAGAGATCACAGTAAATTTCTTCATTTTATGGATAGGGAAACTGAGACCTAAAAAGGTTGATTTGCCCAAAGGCATGTGATTAGTAATTTCAAATGAGAACTGAGTCCCCCAAGCTCCAGATTTTTTCCACTATAAACCATTTTATGAATTTCATATCTGTCCTTAATATGTCTACCTACATAACTAATAAAAACCAGCAAATGTCCATATTGAAGGGTAAGGTAGAATGGATTAAACATGGAGTCAGATGATATGTGTACTGCATGGCCCCAATCAACACTCTTAAAAGTGTCAGCCCTCAGATTTTGTATTCTGTTTTTCCTTTTTTCCCGTGTTTTGTTTTTTATTGTTATTACTCTGTTTTACGTCCTTATATAGAGTTACTACTGGAACCAGTTTCATAAAATATTAATAATTTATTAATTCATCGAAGTCTAGACAGTGAATGTGCGCTTGAGGGTGATGTTATAAACAGCATTGGTAGCACAGGATGGGAATGTGGGCATACAATAAATATCTGGTATGACTTGCTTAGGCCACAATGAGGGCTACCATCTGTTCCCACCATATTTAATTTCCTCACTAATTGCATAAGAGATATTATCTACCAATCACTAAAGAACTACCAAAGATTAAACCACTAGAGAGCTAAAGTTACTACTTACAATAATAACCAGTATTTGAGTGCTTTCTGTGGGTCAGGTACTACACTGAGCACTTTACAACCATTGTCACATTCAAATCTTTAGAACAATCTTACGCAGTAGATTACCCTCAACATAGAGGTAAGGAAACTGAGCCTCACAAAGTTTGAGCAATTTTACCTTGAGCTCACAAAGCTAGCAGGAAGAGCTGATATTGGAACCCATTCTACCTACCTATTGCTGATGTGCTTAACCACAATCACATTCTGCAATGCGAACCTAGAAATCTACTCCAATCCCCTTCTTCTTTTTTTTTTCCTGTGTACAGGGAAATGTTTCTGAGCATTTTCATGTTTATTTAACTTTTCTTTCTTGTTTCTTAAAATCAAACTGTTTAGATAATTCATCCAAATGGCTAAAATTTGAAGCAGTATCAAAGCTTTATGAAGAAGCCTTGTTCCCATCCTCCAAGTCTACCAATTTCCCCCACCAACCTGTAGTTTTCCATTCTCATAAGTCTCTTGTGTATATACCCCCAATGCAAACACAAGAAAATAAAATATGTATTGTTATTCCTTCCTTTCTTAGACAAATTGTATACCCATGTTATAACTTGCATTTTCTATTTACTGTTTTATATACATTTTTTTTATATACACAAAAGCAGACAGGAAACTATGAGTTCCCAACACACAGATTTAAAATTACCAACTTCTATTTTAAAACAAACCCCAGATCTCATATCACTTCACCCTTACAGATTCCAATGTGTATTTAAAGTGGACTTTTTGCTGCATAACTATAATGCCATTATCACACATGACACCAAATTAATAATGATGTCTTAGCACCTAAGTCTCCAGTTCATAATCAAATTCCCCTGGTTATCTCAAAAATACCCTTTTACAATACATTTATTTACATCAAGACCCAAACGAGGTCCCTATGTCGCATTTGGTTGTCATATGAATTAAGTATCTTAATCTGGGACAGTTTCCCTCCATCCCCCTGCCACTCACTGGTTGTAAAATCAGTTGTTCCGCAGAATATGCCACATTCTGGGTTTGCCTGCTTCCTTGTGGTGTCATTGAAATTATTCCTCTTTTCTGTGTATTTCCTGTAAACGAAACTTAGCTCTAGAAGTTTGACTCTTTGAAGACTGCTTCGCTGCTGGTGCTCTGTGCTTCAGATCCGACAACTGTCTGCTTGCTCTACCTGTAGAGGTGCTAACATTTATCAGCTTGCATCTATCTTTTTAAACTTAACTTTCTAGACAAATACCATATGATTTCATTCATTGTGGAATTTGAGAAAAAAAACAGATGAATATACAGGAGGGAGGAAATGAAAAAAGAAAAGAGGGAAACAAACCATAAGAGATTCTTTTATTGTTGTTGTTTGTGTTAATTTTTTAATATAATTTATTGTCAAGTTAGCTAACATATAGTGTATACACTGTGCTCTTGGTTTCAGGGGTAGATTCCCATGATTCATCACTTCCATACAACACCCAGTACTCATCCTAACAAGTGCCCTCCTCAATGCCCATCACCCATTTTCCCCTCTCTCCCATGCCCTTACCAACCCTCAGTTTGTTCTTTGTATTTAAGAGTCTCTTATGGGTTTGCCTCCCTCTCTGTTTGAAACTTTTTTTTTTCTCCTTCCCTTCCCCCATGGTCTTCTGTTAAGTTTCTCAAGTTACACATATGAGTGAAAACATATGATATCTATCTTTCTCCGACTGACTTATTTCACTTAGCATAATACCCTCCAGTTCCGTCCACATTGTTGCAAATGGCAGGATTTCATTCTTTCACATTGCCAAGTAGTATTCCATTGTATATATAAACCACATCATCTTTATCCATTCATCAGTTGATAGACATTTGGACTTTTTCCATGATTTGGCTATTGTTTAAAGTGCTGCTATAAACATTGGGGTACAAGTGCCCCTGTGAATCAGCACTTACGTATCCTTTGGATAAATTCCTAGTAGTGTTGTTGTTGGGTCGTAATTTTATTTTTCATTTTTTGAGGAACCTCCACACTGTTTTCCAGAATGGCTGCACCAGTTTCCATTCCCACCAACAGTGCAAGAGGGTTCCTGTTTCTCCACAGCCTTTTTTCCTGAGTTGTTCATTTTAGCTACGCTGATGGTATGAGGTGGTATCTCAATGTGGTTTTGATTTGTATTTCCCTGATTATGAGTGATGTTGAGTATCTTTTCATGTGTCTGTTGGCCATCTGGATGCCTTCTTTGGGAAAGTGTCTATTCATTTCTTTTGCCCATTTCTTCACTGGATTATTTGTTTTTCATGTTGTTGCATTTGGTAAGTTCTTTATAGATTTTGCATACTAACCCTTTATCCGATATGTCCTTGCAAATATCTTCTCCCATTCTGTCGATTGCCTTTTAGTTTTATTATTTCCTTTACAGTGCAGAAGCTTTTTATCTTGATGAGGTCCCAATAGTTCATTTTTGCTTTTATTTCCCTTGCCTTCAGACATGTCGAGTAAAAAGTTGCTGTGGCTGAGATCAAATAGGTTGTTGCCTGTTTTCTCTCTAGGGTTTTGATGGTTTTCTGTCTCACATTTAGGTCTTTCATCCATTTTGAGTTTATTTTTGTGTATGGTGAAAGAAAGTAGCCCAGTTTCATTCTTCTGCCTGTTGCCGTCCAGTTCTCCCACCACGCTGATGCCTCCTGCTTTGGTTTTCTTATTCAATATTACTTTGGCTATTCAGGGTCTTTGTGGTTCCATATAAATTTTAGGATTGTTTGTTCTAGCTTTGAGAAGAATTCTGGTGCAATTTTGATTGGGATTGCATTGAATGTGTACATTGCTTTGGGTAGTATTGACATTTTAACAATATTTGTTCTTCCAATCCATGAGCTTTTCTTCCATATCTTTGTGTCTTCTTCAATTTCTTTTGTAAGTTTTCTATAGTTTTCAGCATACAGATCTTTTACATCTTTGGTTAGGTTTATTCCTAGGTATTTTCTGGTTCTTGCTTCAATTGTAAACGGGATCGATTTCTTGATTTCTCTTTCTGTTGCTTCATTATTGGTGTATAGAAATGCAACCAATTTCTGTACACTGATTTTGTATCCTGAGACTTTGTTGAATTCAAGTATCAGGTCTAGCAGCTTTTTGGTTGAGTCTTTCGGGTTTTCCAAGTAGAGTATCATGACATCTGCAAAAAGTGAAAATTTGACTCTTCTTTGCCAATTTGGATGCCTTTTATTTCATTTTGTTGTCTGATTGCTGAGGCTAGGACTTCCAACAACTTGTTAAACAACAGTGGTGAGAGTGAACATCTCTGTTGTGTTCCCGATCTCAGGGGGAAAGCTCTCAGTGTTTCCACATTGTGGATGATATTAGCTGTGGGCTTTTCACATATGGCTTTTACGATTTTAAGGTATGTTCCTTCTATCCCAACTTTCTTGAGGGTTTTTATTAAGAAAGGATGCTGTATTTTGTCAAATACTTTTTCTGCATCTATTTACAGGGATTATATGGTTCTTATCCTTTCTTCTATTAATGTGATGTATCACATTGATTGACTTGTGAGTATTGAACCATCCCTGCAGCCCAGGAATGAATCCCACTTGATCATGGTGAATAATACTTTTAATATACTGTTGAGTTCAATTTGCTTGTATCTTGTTAAGAATTTTTGCATCCACGTTCATCAGTGATACTGGCCTGTAATTCTCCGTTTTAGTGGGGTCTCTGTCTGATTTGGGAATCAAGGTAATGCTGACTTCATAGAATGAGTCCAGAAGCTTTCCTTCCATTTCTATTTTTTTGAACAGCCTGATAAGGATAGGTTTTAAGTATGCTTTAAATGTCTGGTAGAACTCCCCTGGGAAGCCATCTGGCCCAGGACTTTTATTTATTGGGAGATTTTTGATAACTGATTAAATTTCTTTGCTGGTTATGGGTCTGTTCAAATTTTCTATTTCTTCCCATTTGACTTTTGGTAGTGTGTGGGTATCTAGGAATTTGTCCATTTCATCCAGGTTGTACAGTTTGTTGACAAATAATTTTTCATAGTATTCTCTAATAATTGTTTGTATTTCTCTGGTGTTGGTTGTGATCTCTCCTCTACCATTTGTGATTTTACCTATTTGGGTTCTCTCATTTCTCTTTTTGAGAAGTCTGGCTAGTGGTTTATCAATTTTGTTCATTTTTTTCAAAAAACCGGCTCTTAGATTCATTGATCTGTGCTACTGGTTTTTTGGATTCTATATTGTTTATTTCTTCTCTAATCTTTATTATTTCTCTTCTTCTTCTAGCTTTGGGGTTTCTTTGTTGTTCTGCTTCTAGTTCCTGTAGGTGTGTGGTTAGGTTTTGTATTTGGGATTTTTCTTGTTTCTTGAGATAGGCCTGGATTTCAATGTATTTTCCCCTTAGGACTGCCTTTGCTGCATCCCAAAGGGTTTGGACTTTCGTGTTTTCATTTTCATTTGCTTCCATATACTTTTTAATTTCTTCTTTAATTGCCTGGTTGACCCATTCATTCTTTAGTAGGATAGTCTTTAACTTCCATGCATTTGAAGGCTTTCCAAATTTTTTCTTGTGGTTGATTTCAAGCTTAATAGTGTTGTGATCTGAAAATATGCATGGTGTGATCTCACTTCTTTTATATTTATTGAGGGCTGCTTTGTGACCCAGTATGTGATCTATCTTGGAGAATGTTCAATGTGCACCTGAGAAGAATGTGTATTCTGTTGCTTTGGGGTGAAAAGTTCTGAATATATCTGTCAAGTCCATCTGGTCCAGTGTATCATTCAAGGTCATTGTTTCTTTATTGATTTTCTGACTAGATGATCTGTCCATTGTTGTAAGTGGAGTATTAAAGTCCCCTGCAATGACCATATTCTTACTAATAAGATTGCTTACATTTGTGATTAATTGATTTATATATTTGGGTTCTCTCAAGTTTGGGGCAGAAACATTTATAATTGTTATCTCTTCTTTTTAAAAAAAATTTAATGTTTATTTATTTTTGACAGAGAGAGAGAGAGAGACAGAGCATGAGCGGGGGAGGGGAAGAAAGAGAGGGAGACACAGAATCCGAAGCAGGCTCCAGGCTCTGAGCTGTCAGCACAGAGCCCAACACAGGGCTCAAACTCACAGACCACAAGACCATGACCTGAGCCAAAGTCGGACGCTTAACCAACTGAACCACCCAGGCGCCCCTAATTGTTATCTCTTCTTGATGGATAGACCCCATAATTGTGATATAATGCTCTTCTTCATCTCTTGTTACAGCCTTTAGTTTAAAATCTAGTGTGTCTGATAGAAGTATGGCTACTCCAGCTTGCTTTTGACTTCCAGTAGCATGATAGATGGTTCTCCATCCCCTCACTTTCAACCTGAAGGTGTCCTCAGGTCTAAAATGAGTCTCTTGTAGACAGTATATAGACGGATCTTTTTTTTGTAATCCGTTCTGAAACCCTATGTCTTTTGATTGGAGCATATAGTCCATATTCATTCCGAGTATTATTGAAAGATACGGATTTAGTATCATTGTGTTATCTGTAGGTTTCGTGCTTGTGGTGATGTCTCTGGTCCTTTGTAGTCTTTGCAGTGTTCCATTCACAGAGTCCCCCTTAGGATTTCTTGCAGTGATGGTTTAGTAGTCATGAACTCCTTCAGTTTTTGTCTGGGAAAGGCTTTATCTCTCCTTCTATTCTGAATGACAACTTTGCTGGACAAAAGATTCTTGGCTATATATTTTTCCTATAAAGCACATTGAATATTTTCTGCCACTCCCTTCTGGCCTGCCAAGTTTCAGTGGACAGGTCTACTACTACCCTTATGTGTCTATCCTTGTAGGTTAAGACACGTTTGTCCCCAACTGCTTTCATAATCCTCTCTTTATCTTTGTACTTTGCCAGTTTCCCTATGATGTGCCATGGAGAAGACCTATTCTTGTTAAATCTGAAGGGAGTTCTCTGTGCCTCCTGGATTTGAATGTCTGCCTCCTTCCCCAAATTAGGGAAGTTCTCAGCTATAATTTGTTCAAGTAAACTTTCTTCCCTTTTCTCTCTTTTCTTCTTCTTCTGGAACTCGTATGATACGAATTTTATTATGTTTCATTGAATCACTTAGTTATGTAATTCTTCCCTTGTGGTCTAATATTTTCTTATCTTTTTCTCAGCTTCATCATTTTCCATAATTTTATCTTCTATTTCACTTATTCTCCCCCTCTGCTTCCTCCATCCTTGCTGTCCAGTACATCTAGTTTATTTTGCACCTCATTTACAACATTTCTTAATTTGTTGTGATTATTCCTTAGTTCCTTGATCTCTGCAGCAATAGATTCTCTACTGTCTTCTATGCTTTTTCTGAGCCCAGCTTAATCTTATGACTATTATTCTAAATTATTGCTCAGATATATTGTTCATATCTGTTTTGGGCAATTCTCTAGCTGTCATTTCTTCCTGGAATTTCTTTTGAGAATTCTTCTGGTCATCATTTTGGCTAGTTTTCTGTCCCTTATGTGTTTTAATAGCTTATTATGTATCCTGCACCTTTGAGCACTATTATATTTAAAAGGGCTCATACACTGTCCAGGGCCTGGCTCTTCAGGAGGTGTTTTTGGAGTGTGTTGCATACTCTCTGTTGTTAAGACCCTGGTTGCTTTATCTCCCTACTCGTAGTGGTGGTTTACGCCTTCCACCAGGTGTGTTTTGATTTGTTTATTGAAGTAACCCTGGAAAAAGTTTTAAAAAGGGGGTGGTGGTGGGGGAAACTTTATCCCATACAAAGAGAGAAATGACAGGAGTGGGGAAAAAGAAAAGGAAAAATAATTGACCAGGAAGAGAATTAGAGAAACTATATGGTATAACCCAGAGAGAGAGGGGAAAATAAAGAAGAAGGAGATACAGAAGATGAGTAAAAAGAATAGATTAAAAATGTCTGCTTAAACAAACCAACAACCAGAATAACCAGAATAGAGAAGGAAAGGAATAAGAGGAAGAAAAGGTATAAGGAAATAAATTATATATATATATAATATGTATATTATATATATATTATATATTTCCTTATAATATGTAAGGAAATATATACATTATATATATATATTTTTTTTTTTTTCATGTCTCAGTTCATGTCTCAGTTTATTTGTAAAGTTTATCATAAAAGATCCATAGAGGCCTATGATATAAACTAAGAATTGACCAAGAATCAAATCAGCAAATACAAAACTGCTGGACCAATATCTGATATCTGAGTGCCTTAGAGCCAGTGATGCCTTAGAGCCAGTGGCTGTGCTGGTCTGGAGGAGGGGCTCTCTGGTTCAGTCAGTGTCAATCTTGCTCCAGTAGATACACAGTTTCCAGGCACAGAGGGATGTGGTTTGGTGTAGGTGGGTCCCGCCTCCAATGTGGGCCCACTCTCCATTCCCCGAAGCTCCACCTTGTTGGTGATGAGGAGAAAACTGGCAATGTCCCAGTCTCACTCTTCCCCCCACCAAACCACTCTGTTCAGGCCATCCTCACAGTGCTGTGTGGGCACAAGTGGGCCAGTTTGTTGATGTCTTAAAGGATCCCACTCCACATGTCCCCCTTCCAGGGTAGAGCCACTCCGCCAGCCAACTGACAAAGGGCCTCTGGCTCGTGGGCGGCTGCAGGTTCTTTTGTGCTTGGAGACTGTATACTTTCTTCCCACAGCACCCAAGGGAGAAGACTGCTTTTTTTGACTGCAACTCTGAGCTGGTTACCAAGCCCAGGGTGTGCAAACAGGGTGAAGAAAGCCCCCCAGTTAGAAATTGGTTCTTTCTGTTTTTTCCATTCCCTGGTGAGTGGTTTTCTTCTTGTCCAAATACAATCCTACATTTCCACAGCCTCCCTTTCTTCTTCCTTTTGTCTCTCCACAGAAGGGAATCCCTCCCCTCCTTACCTACACTGCCTGTTTTATCTTTCCCCATTAGCAATCACGCACCTATGGACCACCAAGTTGTTGTCCCTGTGGGCCCCTGGAGATGTTTCTGTCACTCTGTAGCCTGAATTGCCAGTCTTCTGGCCTCAATACTGCTGTGTTTGAGGGACAAGGGAACTTCGGCCCTCAAACTTCTCTGCCATGTTGACTCCTCAAGACTCTTAACAATAGAGAACAAACTGAAGGTTAATGGATGGAAGGTGGGTGGGGGATGGGTTAGATGGATGATGGGCATTAAGGAGGGCACTTGTTGGGATGAGAGCTGGGTGTCTTATGTAAGTGATGAATCACTGATTTCTACTCCTGAAAGCAATATTGCACTGTATGTTAACTAACTTGAATTTAAATAAAAAGTTTAAAAGAAAATTAATTAATTAACCAATTAATTAATTAACTTTCTATTCCAAAGATCTCTTCATTCCAGCTGCTATAGAACTTCCCCATTCTTTATTACAGCCATGTGGATGCCACTAGATGGAAACATTAGGCAAAAACAATAATGTTATTATCCCCGTGAAATGGATGCTTCATGTCTGTTTATTTGTAAAGTTGATCATAAAAGATCCATAGAGGCCTATGATTCTTTAATTATGTGCAATGGAAGTTTGCTTTATAAAAGGAACCCTTAAATGTATTTCTGGTAAAGAAGCCTTTTGTATTGTAATTAATTCATTTCTAAATTGTGTTCAGAAAGTTGTATTGTGAATTCTCTTAAGGGAGCATTTGGAGAGGGCTGTCTATAATTAGGTAGAGGGTACTACATAAAAACTACTGTATACAATACCACTGCACAGATTGTTTGTGTTTTTGCTTTTTCTGTGTCAGCAGGAAAAGTGGCAAAAAGAAAAAAAAAAAAAAAAAAAAAAAAAACTTCTGACTCCCTAAAGATAGCCTCTAAGCACCCAATGAAAACATCAGAATTATGTGTTGTTAGAATTCACAATGACAGGGGCGCCTGGGTGGCTTAGTCGGTTAAGCGTCTGACTTCGGCTCAGGTCATGATCTTGCAGTCTGTGAGTTTGAGCCCCACATCGGGCTCTGTGCTGACAGCTCAGAGCCTGGAGCCTGCTTTGGATTCTGTGTCTCACTCTCTCTCTCTGCCCCTCCCCTGCTCACACTCTGTCTCTCTCTGTCTCAAAAATAAATAAAACGTTTTTAAAAAATTTAAAAAAAAAAAAAAGAATACACAATGACAGATAATGAAAGGGCCACTTGACAAAATTCTTAAAATGGAAGTAGGGAGTTTTACCCAGTTCAGGAGACAGGAGAATAAGGGTGATATAGATGGGATTATCTGGAAAAATTCAGTCCAATTAGAATCTACCTTGTACAATTGGGGAGCTGCAGAAGAATGGGTATGGGAGAGATGACTACATATGGAATCCTATATGTACTTGATTTGAATAAAAAGTCTTCTCTTATTTAAACCACAACATCTCAGTACCCATAGAGTATTAGTCCCAAAATTTTGCAAAGAGAGGCAGTAACGTCGGATTTTAAGGGTAAGAAGTGAAGAAATCTTGAGCTAGATCTTCTGACTTCCAAATTGCAACTCATGTGACTTCTCTTTAAAAGTGCTTGTTGGAAATAAGTCAGTCACATGACAAATCACACCATATGATTTCACTTATGTGTGGAATTTAAGAAACAAAACAAACGAGCAAAGGAGAAGAGAGAGAGAGAAACAGACTCCTAACTATAGAGAACAAACTGATGGTTACCAGAGGGGAGGTCAGTGGGGGATGGCTGAAATAGGTGATGGGGATTAAGGACAGTACTTGTGATGAGCACCAGGTAATATATGGAATTGCTGAGTCACTACATTGTACACTTGAAACTAACACTACACTGTATGTTAATGGACTGGAATTTAAATAAAACTTAAATAACTAAATAAAAGTACTTGTAAACCTGTGTGTCTGTATAGTACTTGAAAACTTTTTTATTATATAAGTTATGGTTACTATAGAAAATTCTGAAAAAAATAAAATAAGAAGACAGATAGATAGATTGATAGATGGAAAGATGGATAGATAGATAAAAAATGCCATAATCTCAGTTTCACAAAATACCCCCTGTCAACATAATGGATCTCCTTTCAGATATTTTTCTGTGTGTCTCTAATATACAAACATGATCGGGGCACCTAGGTGGCTCAGTCAATTAAGTGCCCAACTCGATTTCAGCTCAGGTCATGACCTCACGGTTCATGGGTTCAAGCATTGGGATCTGCACTGACAGTATAGAGCCTGCTTGGGATTCTCTCTCTCTCCCTCTCTCTCTGCCCCTCCCCTGCTTTTGCGTGTTCTCTCTCTCTCTCTCAAAATAAATAAACTTTAAAAACTGTATACAAGCATGTTTATGTGAGTACATCTTGTGAGTATATCACCAGAAAGAAAGTCTCACTCATAAACAATTAGGAACATCATGAACACAAAGGGATCTAGGAGAAGGTACAAAACATTTCCTTTTTTAAAAAATATATTTTTTAATATTTATTCATTTTTGAGAGAGAGAGAGAGAGAGAGAGAGAGAGCATGAGCAGGGGAGGGGCATAAAGCAAGAGAGACACAGAATCCGAAGCAGGCTCCAGGCTCTGAGCTGTCAGCACAGAGCCCGATGCAGGGCTTGAACTCACGAACTCTGAAATCATAACCTGAGCTGAAGTCGGATGTTCAACTGATTGAGCCACCTGGGCGCCCCACAAAACATGTCTTTATACCTAAATGTATATAGACTGCCTATCAGTTTGTAGACTTTACCTCAGACGAAAGTCCTTTTATTTTTATTTTACTTTTATTTTTGTGGTCTCGGTACACTCATTTGCATCAGGTTGCTTTCAGCATTGCCCTCCCCACCCCAGCACTGAGAGGGTTACTTCAGACCAAAGATCCCGGGCATCCCTGGAGGGAACCCCAGATCCTTCAGGGTCTTCGGGATAATGATCCTTTTACAAGACAAATGATTTTCTCCCTTGCTACAGAACACCTCTCATGCTGATCTTAATGCTGTTCTGATGCCTATAAACCCTTCTTCTCTCACCAGCTGACAGAAAACCCAACTAACTAGCTTAAGCTATGAAGTCAGTTTATTGACTGACATTATTGAAAAGTTTAGCTTCAGGCAGACTTGACTCAATGGCCTCAGTGAGGTCACTGGGGACCTACTTCTAGCTGCCTCCATTTTTGCCTCCTTCCTCAGATTCTAGATGGTGTCCCTCCACTGCACCTGCAGAGCACATGGCCACATACCAAGAACGTCTCTTGGCTGTTCTCACACAGGTCCAGTGATTCACATTCCCTCAAAGGCTCACATTGGGTCACCAACTCATTCCTGAACTCTCTGTGTCCACAGGGTCACAAAGGACTAATTGGGTTGAGCCTGGGTCACATCCCCAAACCTTGTGTTCTCAAAGTGAAAAGAAGGTGGTTCCCCTAAAGAAAAAGTGTGGTGCATTCCAAAAGGGAAAATGGATGCTGAGCAGCCAAAGAAAATGTCCAGTATGGACACTCGCCCAGAAAGAGGCGGTGTGGAGAGCTGGGAAAAGGAAACCTACCTTCCAAATGAGCATGGTTCTTTTTCTTGCAAAAAAAAAAAAAAAAAAAAAAAAAAAAAAACCCGGCATTTTACTAATCAAGTGCTTTTGAACTTACAAGGACATGCTCTTCACAATGCTGGGAAGATGATAAAGAGCTTTCATGTTTATAGACAGTTTTTATATTTAGCGACTATAGATGGATGCCAGTGAGATTAAGCTGAAGGTCACTCTCAAACCAAGGCAAGAAGCAGTTTAGAGCCCTCTCCAGTGTGCACAGCATAGAAAACCATGGCCCAGCAAGGACAAGTCAGCATTCTGAGATATCGCAACACTTACTCAGCAAGTAACTCCAGAGGGAAATTAACGCTGCCCCTGCCCACATAACCAAACTTTTCAGAGCAGAGGAAGTGGGGAGTGGTGCAAAATAATGTACCCTTAATAACTCAGCGAGACTCCCGGTGACGAAACTGAGAAATGAAAGGGGGTCTACCGTCAAGAAAATTCCATTGAACTCTGTGTGAGTCACTGTGGGAGCTCCTATCTGCGGTCTCCTCATGAAAATGCAGATCCCACTACTTCCTCCAGAGACCACTCTGGTGTGGGGAGCTGTATGAATGGTCACTCATCCTGAGCACGTCTCCAGTGTGGTGCCACTTCTTTCTAGTCTTTAATTATTAGTCTTTTACTTCAGGTGCAGATTGTCAAGCTAATTGAACTCCTCAGTTCAAGCCACATACTCCTCATCAATCCCATGAGGTCTCTTTCTTCTTTTTTTTTTCTCCCTCCCCTCCCCTCCCCTTCCCCTCCCCTCCCCTTCTCCCCCTCTCCCTTCCCCTCCCCTCCCCTCCCCTTCTCCTACTTTCCCTCTTGGTCCCTGACCTACTTTGTCATTTTCTGTTTTCATAGCCATCCACTTTACAGGACTGTGGGTGAGAAGTTTTCCAAAGCGCTTACTCCACTTTACATTCTCACTGCCAGGGAGAACTCTTACGATGCTCCATATCTTTGCCAGTAACAGTTCCATCAGACTTTTTAATTTTTTCCAAGACAATGGGTGCATGATGATGTCACAACATGGCTTTGAGGTTAAACTGCTGTCTGGTGGAAAATATAACAGATATATAAAACATTGCACACATAAATTTATAGGGTACAGATGTTTATAAAGCAAACACTCAACCAGGACTCAAAACAAAAGGGAAAACACTCCCAGTCTCCTCAAGTCCTGCTGACACTCATTCTGAGCTCCTATGTCTTTTCCTGATCACAAAATCTTCCTCCTCTCCTACAGATAATTACTATTCTAAACCTTGCAATAATCATTTGGTTTATTTTGCGGTTTTACAACCTGTGTTTGCATTCCAAAATTATATGTATGGTTTTGCTTGTTTTTTAACATCATATGAATGATATCACATCATCTGCAAGTTTTTGTGTTTTGCTTCTTTCACTCAACAATGTATTTGTGAGGTTCGTTCATGCTGTTGTGTATTCCTATGGGTTATTACTGGATATTTTTCTGGGAATGGGTATGTCCCAAATTATATGTTCATTTTTGGGGGGCGCCTGGGTGGCTCAGTTGGTTAAGCATCTGACTTTGTCTCAGGTCATGATCTCATGGTTCATGAGCTCACGTTGGGCTCTGTGCTGACAGCTCAGAGCCTGGAGCCTGCTTCCGATTCTGTGTCTCCCTCTCTCTCTCTGCCCTTCTCTTACTTGCATTCTCTCTCTCTCTCTCTCTCTCTCTCTCTCTCTCTCTCTGTTTCTCTCCCTCTCAAAAAATAAATAAAAACATAAAAAAATTATTTGTTCATTTTATTTTAGATGAGCACTTCATCTTCTGTTTCAGTTATCACTAACAATGCCACCCTGGACATTCTCGTACTCAAATCCTGATGCACACATACAGAACCTTCTCTGGAGTATATTTCTGAGTGGAATTACTGGGTAAGAGGGGATATACATTTTGGACCTTATTAGATGCCTGTTTCCCAAGACATCTCCAAGCAGTATATAAGAATTTATCTTATTATGCATCCTCACCAACACCTAGCATTGCCAGATTTTTTTTTTCCCCAAACTGCTAAAGGATATGATAGCTTCTCACTGTGGCTTTAATTTGCATTTTCTTCTTTACTAGAGAGGTTAATAAAGTACCTTTTCTTTTGTTTGTGAACCATTTGGATTTGGAGAGTGCTAAGAGGACAAATATTTATTTTGCCCATTTTTCTGTTGGGTTTCTCAATTTTTTGCCTATCAATTTATATGAATAATTTACATATTTTGGATACCACTCTTCCTGATTTAATGTTATAAATAAATATGTTATAAATAAATATTCCCACTTTGTGGAATAAATTTGGCCTCTTTACAATATTGAGTGTTCCAGTCCATAAACATGTTTTATCTATCTAGATTTTCTTTAATTTTCCCCTTAATAAAATTTTTAACTTTTCTCCATAGAGGTCTTCAACTGGTACCTTGATTTTCTTCTAGGTACTTTATATTATTGATACTATTTTACATAGTATCTTATTTTTAAGTTTTTATGTTGTTTGTTTCTGGTATTCTGAAATGCACTCTATTTTAGAATTTTTTTTCCTCCAACCAGTAAATTCTCTTATTAATAAATTATCTGTAGATTATATTGCATTTTCTGTATAGATAGTCATATTTCTTGCAAATAATGACAGTTTAGTATCTTCATTTTCAATCCTACATTTTTTTTCCTTGCCATGCTGGATAGGGAATCTAGTTCAAATTTAACAGAAATTTTGATAGCAGGCATCCTGTTTCATTCTAGCTCTTAAAGGTTTCAGCTTCCACCTTGGGTATGTATTATGGTGTAGTTTTATGGAGCTACTGTTTATTATGTTGGCGAAGTTCTCCTCCATTCCTAAATATCCAAGAGACTTTTTTTCTTTTTTCGTGAATGGATACTAAATTTTATAAATGTCTTTTGTGCATCAGTTGAGAAGATTCAGTGATTTTTCTCCTTTAATCTACTATTGTGTCAGACTACATTAATTTTCTATTCTACATTCCTAAAATAAACATTACTTTTTTATTTTTGCATATTCCTAGGTTGAATGTACTGATATTTTATGCTATTCTTATAAAATGTTCCCCTTATCTATTCTCTGAAAGAGTCTGTATAAAATAAGTTTGTTTTGATTTGTTTTGTTTTTCTGGCAATGCTTGATAGAACTTGCCAGCAAAGCTATTTGAACTTAAAATTTTATGAGATTTTGACTACTGGTTTCTTTTAAAAAAAATCATTAAGATTTTTTTCTATTCAAGTTTTCTATTCTTAAACAAAATTGGTAATTTTATAAGAATTTGTCCATTTTGTCTAGATTTTCACATCTAGTATTTTCATATTATTTCATACTGTTTATAAAATCTATAGGAATTCTCCTTTTTCATTTCTGCTATTATTTGTGCCTTCCTCTTTTTTATTTTTATCACTTTCTCCTAAAGGAGCAGTGGCTTAGAGCCCAGGCTCATGCACCACTCAAGCAGGCACCACCTCAGCCCTCCCAGATCAGATACTTCTGCACAGATTGATTAGCAAGCCTGAGACCTAATGGACTATGTTGCTTGGGGACAAACGAGTTTCAGAAAGAATTGGAGTAGGTCTTCTCTTTCACTTTCTACATTAACACTACCTACCCTAGGAGATGGGTGCTAGAATTATCATAGTTAAGAAAATTGAGTGTCAACCAAGGCTACAGAGCTAGTAAATAGTAGAGCCCCAATTCTACCATGTCTTGCTCATTCTCTTCTCTTTTAAACCTGAATTTTAATTTTCTCATCTGCTAGTTGAAATGTCCTTAGTGTATAGTAAGTTACATTCTTCAGTCTCAATTTATTCATCCGTAAGATCATTTTTATTTTTCCAATTTGGCTATCCACTGATAGACACAAATATGAACTCAGACTACACATCATAACCTGATTTTATCATATCCAGAATATCTTTCCATGTCAGTATTCTCATTCTTAACAGTTCCTAACAGTTGCATGGTATTCATAGCAGATCCTCATGTTGGTCGAATGAATGAATGAATGAATGAATGGGAAAGTCAATAAAGAGGCAAAAGACATCTTTCCTTGTAGTTCTGATGCATTCCTGATCAGCCCAGCCATACACCTCCCCACCTGAGTCCCATCCTTTGAATGTCTTCCCTTATTCCAAACCTAGTGGTAGGGAACCAGCAGCTTCACAGACCTTGGTCTTGTGTGTTAAGCAAATGTAAGAAACATCTTGTCATCATTCACTCAGTGCTAACCAACAGTGCCTGAGGCCTTCCCCAGGTCTTGTCCAGGAGAGCAAGGCTCTGAATACAAGACTTGTATTCACAACATAATACTGATCATTTTGAAAAATTCACACCCTGTCCTCTCCATGAGAAAAGATTTTGTAGGCCAGAGGCACAGGCAACGAGTTTCACTTGTTGAATTAAAAACAAGGCTCAGTATCATTAGCAGCACTGAGCATCTCTAGCCTTCTCCCTGGTTGCAGCTTCTGAACTCAAGGGAAGAGTGCCACTTACTGTTAGACTCATTGCATTGCAATCTGAGAACAGTTCTTCGATCTGAATCTAAATGCCACATGAAGACAAAAGTCTTATCAGGGAAGATATTAACTGACCTTGGATAGATTCCTAAATACCAGAAATTGTGCCAAGTGGTTTGTAGCCATAATCTTATTTAGGCCTTAGAATAATTCTATGATTTTTATTTCTTGATTTTTTGTGGTTTTGGGTTTTGAATCCAACCACCCAGATCATAGCCCGTAGGCCAAATTCAGTCAGTGGCCTGTTTTTGTACAGGCCACAAGCTAAGGAATATTTTATATGTTTAAATGGTTTTAAAAAATCAAAAGAATGTTTCATAATGTGAAAATTATTTAAATTCAAGTTTCAGTGCCTATAAAGTTGTATTGGAACATAGCCACACTCATTTACTCAGGTACGGTCTATGGCTGCTTTTGTACCACAATAATTCAGTAGTTGTGACAGACCTTACAGTCTTCAATGCCTGAAGTATTTACTAACCGGTGTTTACAGAAAAAGTTTGTCAACCCTGACCCAGATTCTAATTTAGATACACCACCTGGGCAAGCCACAAAACTGATCCTCAGTTTCATAAAGTGGCAGAATACCTGCCAAGAGTGGTTTTTATGGAACATTAGCCCTATAAGCACAGTATCTCCTTAAGATACCTACGGAGGTATAAGACATAAATGCCTCAACATTAATTTCCATCTACAGATCTGTTCCTCCCTCAGCCCAGGATCGTGTAGTCTCTGAGAGTATGGACTTTAGGATCAAAATATGGGATCCCATTCTAGGATCCACGATGACTTATTAATTATATGATGCTGTAGGAAGGTGCTAAAGTATGGAGGTTGAGTGTTTAGGTTTTGAAACTAGGTTTCAATCCTGGTTCTGCTACCCGCTGGCTTGGTGACCTTGGGTAAATTATATAAGCTCTCTGAACCTCTGCTTCCTCATCTGTAATGGATATAAAAATCATACTGATGTTTTCACTCTTATGTGGATCCTGAGAAACTTAACAGAAACCCATGGGGGAGGGGAAGAAAAAAAAAAAAAAAAAAGAGGTTAGAGTGGGAGAGAGCCAAAGCATAAGAGACTCTTAAAAACTGAGAACAAACTGAGGGTTGATGGGGGATGGGAGGGAGGGGAGGGTGGGTGACGGGTATTGAGGAGGGCACCTTTTGGGATGAGTACTGGGTGTTGTATGGAAACCAATTTGAGAATAAATTTCATATATTGAAAAAAAAATCATACTGATTTCATTGGGATGTTGTGAGAATAAAATGAATTTATGTACGTAAAGTGATTAGAGCAGTGTTAGCAAAGATCTCTCAACAGTTGTTATTGATTTCCATTCTTATTTGGGGAAAAACAAACTCCTTCCCTTTACCTAAAGCCTATAATCTGCCCTCCATGTGTTTCTCCAGCTCCAAACTCTTCCCTATGCTGCAGGCATTAATAGCCTTTTTCACCCAAATCATGCTAACTTTTTATTTCCTCATGAGACACTTCTATTTGGTGTTCCCAGTGACCTCAGAATCTAGCACAGACCTTTTCTCAGAAACACAGCACAACACAGTTGAAGCTTCCTTCCAAAGCCCTTAACAAATGTGCACATGTAAACATAATTTGAAAAGATAACATGGACAAGGAATTTTTAGCAAGCAATAGGAATAAAATTAGAAGATTCTTCTGAGTGTTGTAATGGCCAGAAAGTTAAAACACATTTGTTTTCTTGCTCACCTTTCATTTTCCTCCCCACTCTCCATTTCCCTAGTAACTAGACCAGTGTCAGGCAGAGGGCCACATTTTTCACGAAATGAAGACAATTAACAAATGATGGGGAGGAGAGGGATTGGGAATATAAATTAACACAATCTATTTATTTTTTTCCCTTTATTTTCAAATTTTTACTTAAATTCTATGTAGTTAAGATACAAGCTGTTTATTTTTATCAAAAACTTACATGTGCTCAATTTGTAGTGGGTATCTACAGTATGATCAACTCAGCACCTCCTCTCTCAAGCGGTAGACTATCTTCCATACGTGGACATCTTGGGGACTGCCAAATTCTTACAGGATTCAGGCCCCAGCTGGGATCAGGAATGTCACCCCTAATTTCCTCTCTGGACTGGTTAATTAGTCCTCCTTTTTTCAGGCAGTGGGGCAGAAAGACTTAACACTTGGGAACTGTCAGCAGCCATGTTCTCCATCCATTCATAAAAAGGCTGGTTTGTAAAGAGAATGAAGCTAACAGAGAGAAACCATACAGGAGAAATAATGAAGGGATCTGAATGGAGTTTGAGTCAGATGCTCTGGACCCCTTCCTAGTCCTCTTAATAGTTTGGATGGTCAATTTATACTTTCATCATATAATAGTACAGTTATCATTTCAAAAGTTTGTCTTTTTGCTTCAACTAGCTAGAGCAGAGTACGAATGCAATATTCCTTTAGCCCACTACACAGTCAAGTCATCTAGATTTCTTAAAACCAGTGCCCAAGGCCCACTCCAGAACAATGAAATCAGAATCTCTGTGGTCTGGACATCAGTAATTTCAAGAAGTGCCAGGCTATCGCAGATATCTCACTTTGAGGAATCAGTCTATCAAGAATATTCATTATAACTAGGAATGCAGAGATATATTTTGACCCTCACAAGATTGAAAGACTGTATTAACTTTTAACCTTGTAACAATTATCAGATCACGACTGCTCCTTCATCTCATTGTAATTGCAGTTCACATTAGAACTCTAATTTAAGAGTTTTGGTCAGGTGCCACCTAGACCTGCAAGATCAGATCCTCCAAAGTCAGAATTTAAGATTCCTCATGGAATTTTAATCCCTAATCCTCCCTAAACACACACACACACACACACCCTCATACAAATGATGTTGTGACTCTTATAATGTTATGAGACTCAGTTTTTTCCATGCAAACAATTGCAAAGCAAGCCAAAATTGGTTTAGTACCTCTTGGCCCAACATCTGCAAGGTTAACAAAAGGTTGAGGTCAAAGGAAGATTTCTTTGGAGTTGCTCAAGTGTTATGCACTTCAATTTAAGCTTTAAAGAGCCTGGACTGTGTTCCCTGAGCCCAAACATCTATACCAAACACATAACAGGAAAAAAAAAAAAAAAAAATTAGACTGGCCAACTAGCTGTCTAATAGAGAAGTATCTATTTGGCAACAGTCTACATTCCCAAGATTTTTAAAGAAAAGGATGCATGAATGTTCACATACAGAATAGGCTTGTGGCCACATCAAACTGGACTTTGCCAGTTCTAGAACTAGAAACCTTCATAGAGCAAATCCCTGAAGGGTGATATACTGGAAACCAAGAACTGAGGAAAGACTCAAAGGGGACACCTGGGAAAAAGCACTACCTTTATCAGTGATTCTTAAGCTTGAGTGTGTATGAGAACCTGAGAGCTTTTTATTTTTTATTTATTTTTTTTTTTTTTAATTTTTTTTTTTTCAACGTTTTTTATTTATTTTTGGGACAGAGAGAGACAGAGCATGAACGGGGGAGGGGCAGAGAGAGAGGGAGACACAGAATCGGAAACAGGCTCCAGGCTCCGAGCCATCAGCCCAGAGCCTGACGCAGGGCTCAAACTCACGGACCGCGAGATCGTGACCTGGCTGAAGTCAGACGCTTAACCGACTGTGCCACCCAGGCGCCCCCTGAGAGCTTTTTAGACCACAGCTTTTTGGACCCTACCCATGGAGTTTGATTTAGTAGATTTAGGGTGAGGCCTGAGAATCTGCATTTCTAACAAGTACCCAAGTGATGTAATGCTGCTAGACAACACTTTGAGAACCACTGGCCTACATAAAGAGAAAGACCAGCAGAGAACTTCAGGAACAAAGAAGATTCTCCACCAAGCCCCTGGTGGAAGAGAGGATGGAGGGCAGAAAAGTGCAGAAATAAAATCTCAGTGCTCAAAACAAGCTGACTTCTTGCTCCTGGTCAAATCAACTAGGGTGGGTGGGTGGATAATAAAAGAAGGGCTTAGTCCTAGTCACTCAAAGATCCAACTGACTGAACCTTTATCATCTTCAAGTGGCTTCCACAGTCATCCTAGGTGCAGCCATCCAACCAGCAGATGAGAAGGGAATGGAGGAACACGCCAAGAAATTTTTATGTAAACGGCCTGAATTTTTGTATCCATACTCCATTGCTAAGAACTTAGTCCCATGTGTAGACCCAAGAGGAGTGAAAAAATGTAGGCCCTGGCAGGGCAGCCACATCTTAAGGGAACAAGAATCTCCAGCACACAATCCAATAGTCTCTGCTATCAAATCCCCTTCCCAATGCAGGCTTCCAGCCTTATCAAGTCTTGAGCATAGCTTTAAGGAAAATGCACAGCTAATTAGACATTTACAAAAATGAATGTTTGTAACTAAAAGTGATCAAAGGATTTATTATCTGAGTAGAAAAAAATTATGAGACCTATCCAGGGTAGGGTCAAGTAGCTCAGATAGTGTGTTTACAGAAGCAGTAGAGAGGAAACACAAAACTGCTGTTTTATAACTCTATGGGGTTCCTCTCTTTTAGCATGTTATACTAAGTTTTTAGAGATTAAGTAAAATAAATCTAAAGATTTTAGAATTTCACATTTATTTAGCTTGTTATCCTTTATTTATCAATCATTCTTAAAGCAAATGACAAATCTACTTTTCAAAGATGAAGGAAGGCCTGCTATTACTGAGGATATCTCCAACATTCTATGCAACTCCAAAACCAGGAATGTTTCACACAACTGCAGCACTCTGCTTTTTAAGGCGATTACCCTTAATGTATGCATACTCATTTGCCTATATTTGTCACAAAGTGAAATGGCCTGTGACATCTCATGATTGATAAGGCTGGAGTCAAGCCATTTACATGACTTCTAGATATACCTCTTTTAAGACTCTCCAAGAGCAAATTAACCAATATACGCCATTTACTGAAAAGGGAAAAGAAAAAAAAGAAGAAACGTCCTTCATGGTCTTTCATTCATTTCATCAATGAGGACACACAAGGCAGCATCTTTCTCTATAATCTGGTCTCTCCTATGACCTGAATTTTCTCTTTGCTGTTCATTCTGTCCAGTACAATTGTTGCTATCATCAGCATCCATTGGTTCAGTTTTTACTCTCATCCCTGCTTCTGAATGGGGCAAATCATCAGGCAAAGAAGCCAAGCAATTCTGAATCATCTCAATGACTCGCTCCAAGTGCTTTTGAAACCGTTCAGCTGTTTCAAGGCGTTGACGTTTCTGCACCTCCATCATGACTCTCAATGTCTCTCTTGCTTGGTGGGGTCGGTATTCATTTATGAGATGATGCACATGCACAAAAAGCAGCTTAAGATCTTCTAGCTTCTCTTCTCGTTTTATACTCCCAGGGCTTCTTATCAAGATATCTAAGAGGTCTAAGAAATTAATAAGAATAGACATATTGAGTTTTCTCAGTTCTTTCTTGTGATCAAACTGCATAGGATGAAGCCGTTCGATGCCCTGACTTTCTAAAGGGCGAATGATAAGATCGTCACATTGAAACTGATTGCCAAACATCATATAACTGTCTTTTATTGGAGGTGGAGGCTTGGGAGCTAGGCCTTCCTGAATATTTTCATCTGTATATTCCTTGATGTACTGCATTGGAGGTGGCGGAAGGGCACTCACTTGTTGTGGCTCACCCATTGCGGAAGATCAAAAATCTATGGAAATAAACCAAAAATTTAGAGTCGAGCTACAAAACAAACCTGTCACATTGTATACTACAGACAGAGTATTTTCTTTTTTTCCTTGGCAGTTTGGGGCCCAGGACAAAATGATCTCCTTAGTTTCTAAAACAACAGGGTAAGGCTGCCATCTTTTTCTAATTAGCATTATATCTTCAATCATCTGATAATTTTTCCTTCTCTGCTTAAGGTTTTCATCAGCACAAAAAAATGTGTAGTATATTTTCATCTATAAATAAAATCTGGATTCCTCACCAGTTATTCCATTTCTCTACTCCTCTCTACAGCCAAATTACACATACTGCATATTCATTTTTGTCATTATCCAATTTGGCCTCAACCTACTAACTCCACAAAAACCATTCATCAAGGTCATCAGCAATCACCAAACAAGCAAATCCAATAGATATTTTTCAAAGGTGATTTTACTCAATGATTCTTCAGCATTTTCTTCTTTTTCACCACACTTCCCTTCTCCCTTGGCTTCTGTGAGCCTACATTTATGTTTCTCTCCTACCTCGCTGGCCACTCCCTGTCTAGCTCCTTCAATGCCTCTACTCCACCCAAATTTTAATGTTGGCATGCCTCAGAGGGTTTCTCTGGGGCCCTCTTCTCACTCTAAACTAGGGCATCACAAACTCAAGTGCCGAAGGGAGAAGGCAAGCGACGAAAACAGTGAAGCACTCTGGGGCAAGGATTCAGATGAATTAAGCACATGCATGCCAGCCAGATCTCAAAGCCTCCAGCCATTAGATTTCACGTGGGAATGAAAAAATCATTGTTCCTCAGTTTCCTGATTTCTGAAATGAGGGCAAAAATCCAGATTTTATGCAGAATCTCTCGATTTTTAAATAGTGGTAACTAATTTCAGAAAGTGTCAAGTTCTGTGGGGTCAAAAAGAATTTATCTACAACAATCTTCGTGGTCTGCAGTTTTAGACCTCTGCTTTACAGTCTCCCTTGCGTAATCTCAGTCAATTCTACAGCCTTAAACACCAATTCTATCACTGATTCTCAACCAAAGTCAATTTTGCCCACTAGGAGACATATGGCAAAATCTGGAGACATTTTTACTTGTCACAACTGGGGGATAGAGTGCTACTGGCATCTAATGGGTAGAGGCCATGGATGCTGCTAAACCCTTACATGACAGCCCCCAACAAAGAACTATCCATCCCCAAATATCAATATATTGTGCCAAAGTGGAGAAACCCTGGTCTATGATTTAGGACTCTGTACTTTCTACCTCCAATGGAGACTGCCTCAGTTTCTTCTGAATGTCTCATAAAGCATTCAAAAAAAGAATTACCTCCTCTCCTCCCTATCACAAATTTATCAAGTCCTGCTGATTCCACACCTTCACTATCTCAAATTCATCAGTTCTGGCCAAACCACCATTCCTTCTTGCCAGGGATATAATGGCTTCCCCCAAGGATCCTTCAGCTTTCACTACTGTTCTTCCACATAATAGCCAGCATTAATTGTTTTCATCCCACATTCCTTCTCCTTCACTATATCCTAGCAGAACTGTCTTTAATCTACTATTTTTACACTATTCTTTAACTATACTATACTATTAACTATAACCTCTTCTTTCAGTCTTTCCACATGCTTTTCTTCCTGCTTCAGGCAGTAGCTTAAAATGTCACCTCTAAAGAAAAACTTACTTAATTATTCATCAAAAGCAGATCCTACCTTCTTTTATTCTCTGAACCGGTATTTGATTTCTCTCCCTGAGCAAACTACAAGCTCCATAAGAGAAAGGACTCTCTATCATAGTTCTATGTCCACAACCTTGTACACAGAAGTTTCATAGGCATTTGTTAAGCAGCTTCATCCATTTCAAAACAACTCCAAATCAATGGGAATTTGGAGGTAGGTACAAACATCTTTAATGTGTATTCACTCTTTTGGTTGTTTACGGTTTGTCTGATGTAGGACAATGAGTATCCAGGGATGATGATTATGACAACAGATAATATATGAGACATACTACGTGCCTTTTCTTGTGGTTGTGAGTACTTTTCTTGTGGTTGTGAGAAAAGCTGCTTCCGTTTTGGAGAGGAGACAACTGTGGCTCAGAAAGGTTGAACCACTTGTATAACGTCACCAAGTAGTAGAGGAAGGATCCAGAACCTAAAGACTTCAAACAGTGCACCATACTATCTTTCAATGATAAACAAAAAAAAAACACTACCTCCATTATAGTGTTGCTTACAATCTATCAAGGAAAATAGATAAAAAAAAAAAAATAATAACTAAATAACTAACTACAAGTTTTAAGGCTACTACAAAAGACCAACAGATCAAACTACCAAAAATAAATCTAAAAATTCCACACTGGAAAATATATCATAAGCAAAATTAAAAGATAATCCCATTCTTCCGGGAGAAAAACACAAGTCTAAAAAGGAGCAAATACTAGCAATTTTATTTTGACTTTTTAAAAACATATTTTCTCTGACTCCACCCCCACTAGAAGGAAAGCATTAGGACTTCAGGAACTGCCTGTCTTGTTCACAGCTCTACCTCCAGCACTACAAGACCCTCAATAAAAGTCCAATGAATGAGATTTTTCAAAACCTGTGTTTTTTAAAAAACAGAAAAATAGACAAAAGAGGACAAGGAAAATGCAAATGCCGAATAAAGGCAGGAAAGTATTCAGACTAGTACACTTTTAGAAGCAAATTTTAAGAATTTTCATCTAACAGACTATGAAGATTTCAAATAACCCATCGTTCAACAAATATCAGAACACCTTCTATGTGACAGGCACTGGCTTCCACAGAGGTCATACTCTCCTTTCTCTCATTTTCTTCAGTGCCATCCCAGTTTTAGAAGCAGCTCTTAGCTATTCTGGCCCCAGGGAAACCTGTTGGGGTGGAGGGGACCCACCTCAGTTCTCATAGAAGCCATCTTCACAACCACCACATAACACTCGTGGCTGGTGGGCCAGTACCACCCAAGAGAATATGGGGCGATTCTCATACACAAGTAACAGGAAACATACACATTTGGAACTTAATTTGGCAGTATCAAAATTTTAAATGCTGATATTCTCTGAAGCAACAATTCTACTTCTAAAAATTTATTCTACGCAAATATTGGCACAAGTACATAAACTTGTGCGTTAAGGGTGTTTAATGCAGCACTGTTTGAAGAGTATAATCCATGACTTCATCAATATGAGCGGTGGATAAAATATTCCTATGTAATATAAGACAGCCCTAAAGGAAAAAGGGGTGAAACTACACGGGATTGGAAGGTTATAAACACTGTGTACTGGGGGCGCCTGGGTGGCTCAGTCGGTTAAACATCCAATTTCGGCTCAGGTCATGATCTTGCGGTTTGTGAGTTCGAGCCCCGCGTGGGGCTCTGTGCTGACAGCTCAGAGCCTGGAGCCTGTTTTGGATTCTATGTCTCCCTCTCTCTCTCTGCCCCTCCCCTGCTCATGCTGTCTCTCTCTCTCTCTCTCTCTCAAAAATAAATAAACTTAAAAAAATAAAATAAAACAAAAGACACTGTGTACTGTTTCACTTACAACACATGATAGCTGCAAACAGTAATAATCAACTTTTTAAAAACAAATATAAATTCAGACTTACAGAACGTTGTGTGAAAAGTACAAAGAACTTTCCATATCCTTCACCCAGATTCTCCAAATGTTAGTAACATTTTCCCTCATTTGCCTTATTGGTTTCCCCCAATACTCTACCACATACCCCCCAAACAAGAATGTTCCCTTATAACAAAATTATTACCAAAATTACAGAATTAGCACTGATCTGGTGCTTCAAAATCAATTTTAGACCGCCCAGGTTTCACCCCACTTAATCCGTTTTCCAAAGGCCAACTACATGACAGGTACGTTTTATATCCTTAGTCTTCCTAACAATTCTAAGAGTTAAGTACTACTGTCAGTTTCATTTTCGAGAGGAAGATCCCGAGTCTCATTGAGGTGAAGTGTTTGCACCAGATCAAAAGGCTAGCAAAAAGCACAGCAGGAATTCTTATCCTAGGTCCTTTTAGCTGCAAAGTAGCAGCTCTCTTAAATCAGTAAACGATGAATCTTCTAAATGTACAAAAGGAAGCTGACATATTACAGACATTATTATTATTTCCCTATCACTTCTCTAGAATGAACTTTTCAAAGGCAACGTCTTTAGTAAAACCAGCGCCAAGCGTTACACACGGTTATCAGATTTAAGAACCACCTTCTAGTGTTTGCTCCACGCTGAGGGCTTGACCAAAAAAAGGAAGGTATTCCAGGGTCCCACCCCCAGACATATGATTCATTTCGTCTACTGTGAATGGCACCGCGGCAATGTAGCTTTTAAACATCCCCAGATGAGGGGCGCCTGGGTGGCTCAGGCCGTTAAGCGCCGGGCTCTGGCTCAGGTCATGATCTCACGGTTGGTGTGTTCCAGCCCCGCGTCAAACGCAGAACCTGCAGCCTGCTTCGGATTCTATGTCTCCCTCTCTGTCTCTGCCCCTCCCCCGCGCACACTCAGGCTCTCTGAGAAATAAAAATATAAACCTCTCCAGATGAATGTGACCATTAGGCTAGGGATCGGCCTCCCTTCTCCAACTCCCCCCCCCCCCCCATCACACACACACTCCCCCGTAACTCAGCCGATTGGACCGCCTCCCGGAGGAGGAATAGCTGCAAATAATACTGGGATGGTCATTCTCAAATGACACAGGCCGGAGACCAGAGGAGTCTCCAAAGCCACACAGGTTAGCAAAACAGCGGCGAGAGCCTAGAACTCTGGTCTCCCAACCTGCAGTCCGCCTCCGCCTCCCCATACGGAGGAAGGGAGCCCTGAGCCCGCCAGGCCCCGGGTATCTTCCTCCCGGCTCCCCACCAGCAGCAGCGAGACCGCACTCTCCGAGTGACCCGGGAGAGGAAGGGGACAGAGCATACTCCGCTCCAGGCCTCCCCCATTCCCAGGCCGCCCAGAGGAAGCCCCGAGGTCCGGAAGAAGAAATGCCCGCGGAATCGAGCCCCAAGCCGCCACCGCCCACTCACCTCAGCCCAGGGTTTACACTGGAGCCGCCTTCGCCTCCGCAACCGAAATCCAGCTTCCGGCCACCTCCTCCAGGAAGAAGCCACTGACACTGTCCCTTGATTGGCTGGAAGCTCTGTCTTTTAGCCGAGGCCCTAATCCCGCCTCAGACCAGTGGCTTGCTAATGCGCCTGCGCATATGTCCCCCCGTTCTGTGGTATAGTAGCCCGCGGGTTTCAGAGTGGGGGTGAATGTGTTGGTACTTTCTGCCAGTGAAAGTAGCTGCTGCGAGCGCCATTCCTTTTTTTCCTTTTCTTTCCCTTTTTTTTTAACATCTGAAATTAAACAACTCATTCATGTGCCTTATATAAAAGTTAGAAAATGCAGATAAGCAGGTATTTTTTTTAATTGTATCTACTGTAACCGCACCGTCGAAAATAACATTAAAAAATTGTGGTTGAACTCTATATGATTAATTATTAATCTGGAAATATTTGTGAACACGATTGGGAATCAATAACATATTCTCAATTTTCATTTCCTCACTGTGTATTCACATATGTTTTCATTTATCTAATTATATTTCCAGGTAACAGATTAACAGGTTAAAAAAGATATCAGTTAAAGATTCTTTTGGAGGTTATTTTCATAAGAAGTCACAAATTTATAAGTTTGTGGGAATCTCACAAGAGCAAATTGGACACACACACAAAAGGTTGTTATTCTGATAAAAGTTCTCAACTTTACCTCTTTAAGATTATTTTATTTCATTTTTTACAAAATTAGGGGGTTCCAAGTATATACAAGTGTAGAGAGAGCAGTGTACTGGTCATCCACCCATTAGATCTAGACATTATTTCATTTCAACATGCGACTCCAAAATAGATGGACTCTTATTTTCTTCCATAACCACAGAACCATTATTTCATCTAAAAATAAATTAGTAACTATTTAAAATCATCAGAATCAAGTCATTATTTGGATACCAATTATTTCAGGATCCAATAAGCCTTCATGACTGGCTGATGTTTCTTTTAATTACCTTTTAATCTAAAGGTTCTGTTAAGTAACAAAAATTCAACCCAGTAAATTTTAAAGATCCAATTGGCTTTATTAATATATTCATGAATTGGACAGAATCCCATCTAGCAAGTAAAGGAGAACTCCAAATATTTGTGTAAAATGGAAAGTTTTTATGCAAAAGAGGGTTGGTACAAGGAAGTTATTAGCAAAAGAGAGGATTGTTTCACACAAGGTCACATTCCCTTAGTGGGAAGAGCAGGGGCCTTATTGTGAAAATTACTTCATCTTTCTTTGGGAGTCTGGGGACAATGGAGAGGGTCCATGTGATAGATTAGCTCATTGCTGCTGACCAGAAAATTCCAGATTGGTTGGATTACCATACCAAAATTCCACTCTTGAAAAGGTTGAAACTGCATTTAAGTCTTGGTTTGCTGTCCTGTGACACCTGACTCCACATTGGGCCTGTGGTTTTCTTTGTAATAGCCTTCCTTATCTCAATTGTCCCCCCATATCAATGTATTTGTTGAAGAAATCCGTTCACTTGTGGGCACACCCCAATCAGACTTTCTCCCTGACTAAGGCCAATGTGGCCTACACCAGGGCCTATGGTGGCCATTCTTAGTCCTCATATTCCTCTGCCCTTAGCAACACTTGGCACCTTTGATCCTATGAATTTCCCAGGACTCCATTCTCACTTCTTAGTGGGATCTCATCCAGGTGGTAATATCCAGGTGATATCCAGGCCTTGGCAACACACTCTTCTTTGTACTCAGACCCCCTTATCCAACAGCGTCACACATCTTTACTCAATTGCAAAGACTCAAATCTAAAGAGTTATCTGTTACTCCTCTTTCTCCCATACACCATTGAAACTACCATACCTGACTTTTGTATTAGTTTTACTTAGAATAAGTACAAGTCCCAAATATAACCAATTTGCACCATTCCCACTGCTAGTTCATGCCACAGGACCAGAAACCAGACTTCTGAAATAGCCTCCTAAAGGTTTCCTTTTTCTACTTTTGTCCTCTCTTAGCCTATTTATCACAGTCTTAACATATAAGACAGATCTGACCACTCCTCTATTCAAAATTCTCCAAGGTTTTCTATCACATTTACAGTAAAATATAATGTCCTCACAATGGCCTATATAAAGCTGTGCAAAATCTAGTCCTTGGCTGCTTCCCCAGTATAATCTCCTACCGTTTTTTTCCATGCCCACTCTTCTCCAGTTACAGACCTTATTTCTTACCCTCAAATTGTCACCATAACTCCTGCCTCAGGACCACTGCATTTGCCTGCACCTCTCTTCTGCAGATATTTACGTGCCTCACTTTCTCACTTCATTCAAGTCTGTGGTCAAATGTGACCTCAGAGAGGTCTTTTCTGGTCACTGTCTATAAAATAACAGGTTCCCTAATTATTCTCTTGGGGGATGACTGAAATCCCTTTAGTGTGCATTATCCTTTCTTCATAGAACTTATCATCATCTGATAACATATTGCATAGTATATTTATTTATTTTCATTGTCTTTCTTCCCCACCAAAATACAAGTTTCATGAGTGTAAGGCCTTTTTTTCATTCACTGCTACATTCTCAGCACCTACAATAATGACTGAAATTGACAAGTACTCAATGAACATTTATTGTATAAGTAACAAAATGAACTTAATCCTCATTTTAAAATGAATTCACAGTGTGACATTAATGGATAAACCATTAATGGATAAACATTAATGGATAAACCAGTCTATTTAGCCCCACTGTGTGAAATTACTTTCCTTTAAATTTTTGCTGTTATTAATACATTGGATGAACATCCTGGTGTGCATCTGTTTGTACACATGCTCATTTTTTTCCTTAAGATAAATTCCTGGAAATGGAATTGCTGGCCCAAAGGTACGGTGTCTTTCAGGTAGTAGCAGGACCAAGGCTAGAATCTAGAACTATTGACTCTAAGTCGAGTGTTCTTTACAATAAACTACAAATAAATAATAGTATAAAGTTCAAATTGTGAAACAGGCTAGTGAAAATATAGCATGTAATAAATATTATTTATGTGGCTATATTTTGAGAATCTGAAAGGAAAGTTTACTCCTTAAAGATGTCTTCTGCAGCTTGATGAGGAATATGTCCATTCAACAAATCTTTACTGTATGTCTACTGGCCCAGGTACTGTTCTAGAAGGTAAAAAAGACAAAGCCTTGCCTTCTAATGGAGAGACACATAGAGCAACAAGCCAACAAACAAGAATTTCAGATAGTGATAGGGCTATGGAGGAAAAAAATAATCCAAAATAATGTGATAGTTATGTGGTTTTGGGGGTAGTTACTTTATTGAGAGTGATCAGGGAAACCTCTCCCAGTGGTGACTTTGGAGCTAGGACATAAGCAATGACAAGGACACAACCATGCAAAGACTTGCAAGGTAGCAAATACAAAGAGCCCAAGGCTGCTGTGATCTTACAGAGTTACAGAGACAGCACAAGGGGGCCCATGTGCTGTATAACTAATGGGCATGGAAAGAGTGGTAGGTGAGGGGCGGAAACAGGCAGAGGTCCATGGTACTGGCATCTTGCCTCTAGTAGCTAGGTACATTATAAAAAACATCATTATTTATCATTTGAGCCTAAATGGCAGCAAATATATTTTCTCTACCCTGTTGATTTTTTTAAGGTTAGTTTATTTAGAAATAATTTACATACAGTAAAATTAACTTCAGGTCAATTTCAGTTCGATGAGTTTTGATGAATATCTACTGTCATAGAACAACCACCACCAGAATTAAAATATAAAATATTTGTATCACCCCAAGAAATTCTTTTATGCCATGCTTTGTATTCAATCCCCTCTCTTCACCCCCAATGCCTAGTAACCATTGATCTTATTTCTGTTCATATGGCTTTGCCTTTTCCAGAATGTCATATAAATGCAATCATATAATATGTAGATGTTTCATGTAAAAACCTTTGAGGTTCATTAGCATTGTTGAATGTATCAACAGTTTGTTCCTTTTTACAGGTGGAGAGTATTCTATTGTGTGGATGCACCATAATTCATTTATTTGTTTACCAGTTGATGGACATTTGGGCTGTTTTCCTATAAACATTTATATACACATGCTTTCATTTATTTTGAATAACTACATAGGAATGGGATTGCTAGGCCTTATTATACTTATCTGTTTATCTGTGTAAGTGTCAAGCAGTTTTCTAAAGAAGCTGTATCATTTTTCATGTCTGCTAGCAAACTATGAGGTTTACAGTTACCCTACATTTTCAACTGCACTTGGTATTTTCCTTTTAATTGTTATTTTTAATAGCTATGTAGTGTTTTAGTTTGTATTCCCCCAGTGTTGCATATCTTTTGTGCACTTATTTGCCACATGTATCTTCTTTGGTGAACTATCTGTTCAAATTTTTCGCCCATTTTTTAATTGGCTTCTTTGTTTTCTTAGTATTGCATTATAAGATCTCAGGGGCACACACACACGCACCCAAGATACAAATCCTTTATCAGAAATGGGTTTTATAAATATTCCCTAATATTTTTTTCTTAATAGTGTCTTTCAAAGAACAGAAGTTTTTAGTTTTGATGAAGTACTATTTATCAACTGTTTTCTTTTTATGGTTCATACTTTTTCTACTCTATAAAGAAATCTTTACCTAACCCAAAGTTACAAAGATTTTTCCCATGTTTTCTTTCTTCTTTCTTTCTTTCTTTCTTTCTTTCTTTCTTTCTTTCTTTCTTTTCTTTCTTCTTCTTCTTCTTCTTCTTCTTCTTCTTCTTCTTCTCTTTTCCTTTTGTCTCTTTTTTTTCTTTTTCTTTTCTCTTCTTTTTGCACATGAGAGTCCAACTGTTCCAGCACCACTTACCCTGATTTCCATTTTGTTGGTATTACTACCTCTATCATTAATAGACAAGTTCGTAAATAATAATCTCTGAGCTGATATTAGTCAATTACATTGTATCTTTGCTTGTTAATCAGCCCAAGTAGAAGAAATGGAGGCTAGCAAATTAAATTTTTCATCTCCAGTCCCTTTTGCTTCCTGCCATATGATTTTTATCAGCTCATATATATTGCTTAAACAATGCACTTTGGGTGAGAGTCATTGCTAAAGCATTGTTACCCTACAATCTGCTCTGTAGTTTCAATTTGTAATCACAGTTTTCATGTCGTTGTCTCACGGGTACTACAGACCTTATCACTAACAAAGATCTCAACACCCCAGACCTGCCTGTGACAAATGGGGAGTGGAGGATGCCCGCAGCTTGTTTTGCTTGCTACAACTTTCCATGGCAGCAGGGGGCAGCAGTAACCTTGAAATCTGGGAACTATCCCCAGTTTACACTTCTACAACAGCAAGATTTCAGTGCCACATATGAGGTATCACTGAGGGACAATTTCAGTTAGCTCTTGCAGGCTGAAGAACTTAAAAAGGATTTAGAATCCTGCAAAAAGGCAGGTAAGCCCTTTTGAATTATTTGTTGTAGCTGTTACTGTGGTTAAAGTCTGCATTTACATTATTATGTGAGGTTTCACCAAGGAAAAAGTAGCCCTGCCATTATTGTAACTATTTTTGAATCATCACAAAGTCTACCCATTTCATTGGTTGCTAAATTTATTTCCTACACACTCCTCAAAGAATCTGGGCTATATCCAACCTATTTAAGGTCCTTTTTAAGGTCCATCTCAAAAGTAACCTTCTCCAAAAGGTTTCTCCAAGTTTTCCCAAATAAAAATTACCTCTGTACCCTCATTATAGCCTTGTTTCTGTACTTACCGCACCTCTCTACCTTAAGTTGTAATTATCCACCTGCTTTATTTATGTGGTGAGAGCTTAGTTCCTGATTTTTCGGGTATCAGCTCTGATATTCCCAGTATTGTCTCCCACATAGCCAGGGCTAAATACATTTCTGTTGAAAGATGAATATTGAACAAAAGCAGAAGAAAGAAGAAAAACTCCATGCCGTTACACACACATCGCAAGTGTGTAAAATTACAAACTGCCTGCTGGTGTTTTTTTTGCGGGGGGGGGGGGGGTGGGGGGGGGGGGAGACCCACAGACAGGCTCCATGCCCAGTATGGAACTGATGTGGGGCTTGACCTCACTGTTGGTGAGACCATGACCTGAGCCAAAATCACAAGTCAGACGCTCAACTGACTGAGCCACCCAGGTGCCCTATGAACTGCCTGCTTTTGATATTACTTCCTATCAGGACTGGGACTAGGGTCAGGTGTGAGGCACTTGCCTCAGATACAACATTAAGGAAGGGGAGCAACACTCAATAATCAAGATAAATAATATTTAAGTGCAATACTTTAAAGATAAAAATTAAGGCAAAAAAATCCATAATGGATAAAATATTATAATTTTAAATAAGGACAAGATCAGTAGTCTACATATTACCATTTTAAAGAGGAGAGGCCTTTCTGTGGGACTCTGTCATTCAAAGATTGGAATTATTTTCCTAATGTCCTCTTAGATTTTTATAGTTTAATGTCGCATCTGTATTCTAATAAATTTGTTCATTTGCCATTAAATATTGCACATCGACTAAGTGCCAGCTATTCTCCTAGAGGCTGTAGGCATAGTGGTCCAACCCACTGAAAGTCCAGAAGCTGCTTCTCTGCAGTTATCTGAGAAGGTCTTTACCCACTTGATTCTATCTATTTCAGGTACAGAATGAGGTCTTAGAACCTTGGGCCTCCAAAGGACAAATACATATTCTATTATTTCAGACCTCCACAAGGATCCTGTGTCCTATATACAGTAAAACCTTGGATTGTGAATAACTTGCTCTGCGAGTCTTCTGCAAGATGAGCAAACATTTCTAATAAACTTTAACTGGATAAACGATAAATTTTCTTGCAATACAAGTAGTATGTGATGCTGAACATCACATGATCACAACTGAGCCAATGGTTCTCTCTCTCTCTCTCTCTCTCTCTCTCTCTCTCTCTCTCACTGTGAGATTGTGGGTGATCATCTCCCATGCACAGATGCTCAGTCTCAGGCCGTGGTGTTTGGCAGAAATCAGTGATTTTTCAGAATGTTGGAAGGTGCCCACAACCGGCACTAGTGTATTTTTTGATATTTCAAAGCACCTATGGACAGTCCTTTGCTTTTCCACACAGGAATAAGCTTAGGGATGCTTTGCTTCATTCTAGGTCAGGCTGCCTGTAGATAGAGACCCTTTTCTCTGTTGCCTTATTGCCAGTTACATTAAATACAGTTTATGACAAGAGTTTATTAATACTGTATTGTAGTCAATATCTGTTGAGCATATACAATGGCCCCCATGCAGAAAAAGGTTGAAAAGAAAGGTGGTAAGAAGGAGATGATTGCAGTGGAAGTTAAGAAGGAAATCATGGAGAAGTAGGAACAAGGTATGCGAGTGGCCAAAATTGCAAGATTTTGGAAGTCTATGTCTGCATCTCATCTGCAGAAGAGGAGGAGAAAAAGGCAGAGGAATCCTTCACTTCAAATGAGATTGGGGAGATGTGTAAAATGTGGGAAACAGTGCAAAATTTTGTAGAAAAGCACCACCTGAATAAGGCTATACCAGTGTGAGCGATGAATCTGTTTAATGACAATGCAATATCATGTTTCTGCAAAATCCTCAAAAGGATGCAAAAGTAAGTGTCATTTTCCTTATTAAAGTTGCATGAAAAGAAAAAGATTTCATTGAGCCAATAGACAGCAGTGATTCTGTTAGTGATAGTGAAAATCATCCTACATAATAACCCTCCTCTCTCTTGTCTCCCTCACACCAGACATGAAGGTTTTCAAAGGTAAGGGCAGGTTAATTAATTTTTCTTTATATTGTGTATTTTCTTTATTATTTTGTATTATATTACAGTATTGTAATCACTTCTATATTAATATTTTTGGCTTGTGAAACGAATCATCTGAGTTTCCATTATTTCTGATGGGGAAATTCGCTTTAATATACAAATGCTTTGGATTACAAGCATGTTACCAGAATGAATTATGCTCACAAACCAAGGTTTTACTGTATGCAGATTCCAGTCTTTGTGACTTATGTAGGATTTGGCTATCTTCCTTCTGAATCTACTGTCCTTTGTCCCCTTATCATCTTCCCCCAGCTCTCACACCTGAGTCCCAATTTGTCTTCCGACATATGTTAAACTGGGCTGTGGAACCCTGCAATTGAATCAGAGTCAAGTAGAGTAAACTCTGGCCTGAGAGTCAAAAGACCAGAGCTCAACCAGTCTGGTGGATAACCTGGGGCAAGCCATATCTCCTCTCAGCACAATGAGAATCTCAAGCAGAATCAGTAGCTTCTAAGTCATGGGAATGCTTTCCAGGTGCCCAATGAGGCAATGAGCTCGTTCACTCCAGAGCGCCTCAACATTCATCTCTTTGTTTATGATGTTCCATTTAAGATTTCATATAAAAAAAGACTTTAAAGGACAAATTGTACCAAAAGTTTGGAAATCACTGGATCATATGGTCTCTAGGTTTGTTGTTTTTGTTGTTTATTCTCAAGTTAGTTAACATACAGTGCAGCCTTGGCTTCAGGAGTAGAACCCACTGATTCATATCTTACATCTGACACCCGGTGCTCATCCCAAAAAGTGCTCTCCTTAATGTCCATCACCCATTTAACATCCCCCCATCTGCCCTCATTTTGTTCTGTGTATTTAAGAGTCTCCTATGGTTTTCCTCCCTCTCTGTTTTTATCTTATTTTCCTTCCCTTCCCCATGTTCATCTGTTAAATTTCTGAAATTTCCACATATGAGTGGAAGTTATTTTAAAGATTTGACATTTATTAGTTCTGTTAGTATCACCCTGTGTATGTATTGTTGAGTATATGCAACTTAAAGAAAGCAATCTTACACATTTCAAAGTGCATGTGAAGAGTTGTGTCCAATGGGAAAAAAAGCTTTTCTTTCCAGGGTTCAGGAGAAAGCTCTGTAAGTCCAATTTTTAAATAGACTGTATTTTTTAGAGCTTTCATATTCAAAGGCTTAGAGTTTTAGTCTCATAGCAAAATTGAGTGGAAAGTGTAGAGTTCCTATGTAACCCCTTTCCCCATCCACTCATAGCTTCCCCTACCATCTACATTCCCCACCAGACTGGTACCTCTGTTACAACTGATGAACCAATATTGACACGCCGTATTACACAAAGTCCATAGCTTACATTGGGGTTCACTCTTGATGTTATAGGTCTATGGGTTTTGATAAATATATAATGACATATATCTACCATTAGAGTATCATATAGAAGTCTTACTGCCCTAAGGTGCCTGGGTAGATCAGTTGGTTAAGTGTCTGGCTCTTGATTTTGGCCTGGACCATGATCTCACAGTTCATGGGATCAAGCCCCGCATTGGCACTGACAGTGTGGAGCCTGCTTGGGATTCTCTCTCTGCCTCTCTGCCTCTGCCCCTCCCCCACTCACATGCATGCACACATGTGCTCTCTCTCTCTCTCTCAAAATAAATAAATACCCTTAAAAAAGAGAATAAGTTTTGCTGCCCTAAAAATTCCCTGAACTTAACCTATTTAACTCTCCCTCCCCCATACCTCTGGCAACCACTAATCTTTTTACTGTCTCCCTAGTTTCACCTTTTCCAAAGTGTCATATAGTTGGAATCATATATTATGTAGCCTTTTTAGATTGGCTTCTTTCAATTACTAATACGCATTTAAGTTTCCTTCATGTCTTTTCATAGTTTGATAGCTCATTTCCTTCTATTGCTGAATAATATTCCATTGTTTGGATGTACCAGAATTTATCTCTCCACTTACCTACTGAAGATCACCTTGGTTGCTTCCAAGTTTAGGCAATTATAAATAAAGCTTTTATCCATGTGCAGGTTTGTGTGGACGTGTTTTCAACTCCTTTGGGTAAAACCAAGGAGCACAGTTCTGGATCATACGATAAGAGTATGTTTGGGGCACCTGAGTAGCTCAGTCAGTTAAGCGTCCAACTTTGGCTCAGATCATGATCTCATGGTTCGTGAGTTCAATCCCCATGTTGGGCTCTCTGTTGTCATTGTGGAGCCTGCTTGGAATTCTGTCTCCCTCTCTCTGCCCCTTCCCCACTCACTCTCTCTCTCTCAAAATTAAGTAAATAAAAACTTTTTAAATAAACACATAAATATATAAATAAATTCAGTGTGAGATCCTTCTGTTTCTCAGCATGACAAGGTATGTTTTGGTGGAAGCCCGGATGCTTTTGTATTATGTTAGGAGACTCTGGGTCTGATTTAAACTTCTTTTAACAGCCTTCCTCTAACACTACTCCAGCAAGGGAATGGTGGGGTGGGAGAGGGGCACCATCTTGTTATGAATATAGAAGTCCAGGTGTCCTACTTGGCCTCAGTTCACATGCCAGAGATAGGAAGTGCTTCTCATTACTTTCTGGCAAGGTGAGATTTCCAGCTCCCTACATGGTCTTCAGTGATATGGGAATGAGTGGGGAGGGGCTTCTTTACCAGCTGGCTGGATAAAAGCCAGAGCTCCTAACTTACCATTCTCTGACACCACCCAGTGGGAATATTGGATGCTTTGTTACAGCCTCATGAGGATGTTAGTCTAGACTCCCCACTTGATCCTTGCTTGCATGGGTTGTGGGGGGTCAGGGAGCATGGATTTTTCTGTGATGTTTAGCTGAGTAGTTCTTGTCCAAAAGCTGTCTTTCTTGGCTGAACTTTTACTGGTCTTTTGGCTAGAGAGATAAAAGCTTTTGTTGGGACTTTTTTCCAGGATTACCAGCTTCCTCTGCAGCTCCAAACCTGGAATGTATAAGGCAAAAAGAAACACAGGGAACACACCACCATGTTGTTCCTCATTTCCTGCAGTCCTTGGCTGTTCTGTCTTCTTCTCTCCACATTTCAGAGTCTTCAGAGTCTTCATTTCCAATGAAAGGAATGGGGAAAAATGTGTCTACTCCATCTTTCTGGAAGCATAAGTCTAACGGGTCCATTTTTTTAGTAAGCAATGAATTATTAAGACAATCAATGGGATGTTTCCTTTTTCATATCTACATATTCTATAACTTCTAAAATGGAAACAATTTTGCAATAAGGAAATGTGTTTCATTTTTAAATTATTTAAATTCAAAGCCATGTATAGTGTATTATACCCTTATTGGCTATCACCAACCACAAGGTTCGTGGAGTCCGGGAAGGTGATCACAGCACGTTACACTAGCACAGTGTCACAGGCTGTTCTCCAAGAGGCAGATTTGGAAATGGCATTTTATGAGAGGGATGTTAAGGAGTGACCCTAGGACCAGCACCTGTGGAAGGAAAGGAAGGAAGCAGGAGTGCACCTAGGGTGAAACCAAGCTGCGATGCTGGCTCCATGGGGAGCTCTTGAGCTAGAATAGCCCTTGAGACATGGTCTGCCTTGGGATAAAATGGCCAGATATTCACACTCCATATCAATCGTTTTTTGCTGTGTGCTCTGGGAAGTGTTACCTTGGGTGAGGGAGTTCTCTGAAGGAGAGAAAATTTCCAGACCCACTAAAGGCTGTCCATGGGCAGGACTACCAGCAGCCAGGGCTACAAGTCCTTCATTGAAGGAATGACTACCCCATGTGGATATTTCAAATGGAAGTGTACCTTTCAAAACACCCCCTCCAATCTCTTCATTTTATGGATCCTGTGGCAGAAGATAGGAAGTGACCTAAGGTCACATATCAACAACCTCCTCCCCCAAAATTTCTCTTCATAGCAACGATAGTGCCCTTTACAAAGTGCAAATGTGATGAAGCCACTTCCTTATTTAAAACATTTCAGTGACTTGCCATTACTCTAAGGTCAGAAGTTAAAATCCTTCACATGACCACAAAGCATTGTGTGTCCTATTCCCACTGTGCTCTCCAGCATCTCTCTTAACACTTTCATCCCGCCAATCATGACACTGCCTTCAATATTTTGAGACACTTGCTTCTTCCCACCGTAGCACATCTTCTGTCTGGAGGACTCCGTTCGATCACAACAACCCCATGAATGACCTTATTCTTCTGTTGGCCAAAGATTCCTTTTCCATCTTTTGTATGTATGTGTAGGTACCAGACTTCTAGTTTGGGACGCTAGTTAGTAATCAACTATCCGCTGCTTCATAGCCCTTGCAGCAGCAGAATTGTCATGGTGATGAATATTGCTATCAAAAATATTAGCTCTATCTGGTAAGATGTATTGACTTGATGTCCCAGTTGATATCTCCCCCAGGAGGAAGAGACCTGTTGCTTTGAAATATGTATTTACGCGTGAGTGTTTTGATGAACTGTCAAGATAGAAAAGGAAATGCAGAGAAAGTGCCTGGCAGAGCACGTTGTGGTGTGCAAGTCCCAGCCTCTACTTTACTTCGGTGGCATTTGTGTAAATCATGGGTCGGCTCAGCTAACACCCTGCATGGTAGACAGATAAGGTTTGTATTAAGAAAGGCTTTGGAGGTGTAGGAGTACGAATGCGGAATGCAGTCTTGTAGAACAAGACTAAAAGAAGGACAAAAGACAAAGCTATGGTCCACAGAATCATGAGATTAAGACATTTGTATCTACGATAATTCAGCCTCTGGCATAGCATAAATTTGGGACTCTGAGTGCAAGGCTTTGGAATGTGTTCCCCTTTATCTCTCTCCTGTACCCCATACCCTCTCATATTCCCAGGAAGCCTCTCCAAAGCCCCTTTCAGGTCTTTGAGGACATGCTTCTCTCTCTCCTTCTACTTGTACCCACTGCTTCAAGAGTCAATGCCAAGGATACCTTAATCCCCAGCATCTATTGGTTTTAGTATATCAGAAATCACAAGAGCCACCCACCAGAGCGACTGGAGAAGACTAAAGTCGCTGATACTCCCAAGCCACCACTCCTGCCCGAGTACCTTGTTTCTCATTTCCCCCACCTCTGCCACACACATTTGTTCTACATACACTGGGGACAATATCCCCAAGTTTTACTGAAATCCCAGCTTCCAACCTAGTAGACACTATTGTTGGACAGAAGAATGCAAAGGCCGGGTGGATAACCTCCAGGCTTACACCAATATATATGATTCTCAGAATCATTTTTCTCAAATCAAACTTTTATCATTAACAATTTAATTATTTTCATAGGCTTGTGAAATCTATTTACAGCTTTTTTTTAAATTGAAAAGACAATGTAATTCCTTTTTTACAATAGGCATTTTTTAAATATATACTCTCACTTCTAATGTAAGATGATTTTTTTTTATTTTGGGACTTATTTTCCACTTGCATGCATAATTTACACAGTTCATTTGTACATGGCATTTTAAATTATTCTATTATTTCTTAACAATATAGCTAAACCTTAATGATGTTCCTGAATTTTGAGTATTTGTGTTGCTTAGAATTTTTATTTTATACTGACTGAAAGATATCTTTCAGACTTGGATATTTTGTTGTCTATCTCTCTTGTGTCTATATTAAAAGGAAAGTGTTAATGAAATAAATTTGTTAAGGTATTCCTAAGGCAGGGACTGCTACCTAGCTGACAACAATTTAAAAACCATCCTAATTTCAGAGATGTTAAAATTAAAAAAAGATTCAATAATAAATTACCATGGACACTGTCCTTTACTTGATAGAACAATCCCCACTCTGTTGAAGCTCTTTGTGCCTCCCAGGTCATCCCTCTCAGCTTTTCACCCTATAGACACCTACTGTTTGGAATGTGGTGTGTAACTGGTTTCTTTACAATTTTAATATGTATTCCCAAACATATTGTTTGATCTTGTTTTTGAACTGTTCTATAAATGGAACTACATCATATGCATTTTTCTGTTGCTTCTATTATTCAACGTTGTGTGAGATTCATACATGCTAACATGAATAGATGCTATTCATTTTCACTATTGTATAACATGCACTGTAGTCAGTACCACGATTTACAGATCCTCCTATTTGATAAACATTTGTACTGTTTCCAGGGTTTTGCTATCACAACTTGTTTTACTGTAAACATTTTCCTAGTTGTCTGCTGGAAAACATATTTGAGAGTTTCTCCAAAGTATATACCTAGGAGGAAGAATTGTTAAGATTGGATCTGGGGTGGGCAAAACTTTTCTGTAAGGAGCCAGATATTAAATATTTCAGATTTTTTGGGCCATAAGGTCTCTCTTGTAACTATTCAGATCTGCCATTTTAATGAGAGAGTAGCCATAGGCAATATACAGATGAATGACTGTGGCTATGTTCCAATAAAACTTTATTTACAAAACCAGGCGGTTAGCAAGATTTGGCCCTCAGGCTGCCAATTCCTGATCTAGATGATAAACTTCTCATTCTGATTACCTAAAAATGCTGCTATACCCCCCTTTACCTCCCAATTATCCCAAGGAGACAAGAGTTCTGTCTTTAGTCTATGGACTGGACTGAATGTCCATATTCAGGTACCTGTGGGGAGGAAAAAGAAGGGCATAGGGACATAGTGGTGGTGATGCTTTCCAACCCATAGTCTGTGACTTGTAGCCATAGTCTTGGGGAAACCAAAGGCCAAAAGGGGTTGAGGCAAAGCATGGCTCTCAGTTTGGCTCTGCTGGTTATGGGTGAGAGGTCAGGTTCTGTTTGACTGGATGCTGGGGTCTCAGGCTGCAGCATAGTTCACATCACAGAAGCCAATGTGAAGTCACTACCAGGCTAGGGGATATAGACATTCAAACAAGATAGCATTTCTTTTGGAGTTGCATGGTTTCCTTTATTAGAGAAAGCTGGAATTGACTCTCTAGGGATGTTTCCCCGAGGCTGGGTCTCCACTGCAGCTTCCTGTCCGGTCTCCTATTTAAATGGATTTGGCTTCAAAGATTATTGTCTCCATTGTCTCAGATGTCAGGGTACTACAGATATCCTCCTGGCCATCCTGGGCTTTCTCTATCTTGGCCTCTATGTTGCGCTTCTCTACCTTCTTAGCCACGAAGTCTAACTCCCTATTGTGTGTTGTGGCCGCTGCTTTTGAACCAGAAATGACTTTCAAGCTCTTGAAGAAAGAGCCAATTTTACTGGATTTCTTACTTACAGCACCTGAACTGCTTGCAGATTTTATCTTCCCCAATTTGTGAGCTGTCCTTGACTCCTTTGCCACAGAGCTGCCACTCTTGTGAGAGTGGTGTCCTCTCTTTCTTACATGGCTCTGCCCTTTCTCCTTTTTGTCATCTCTTTTGTCATGGCTGGATAAGGACCGGTGGGAGGATGATTTCTGGGTCGACTTGTTCCTTCCCGTCTTGTGGTGACTTTCACCTTTCCTGTGGTGATGGGAACTTTTCCTACTGGAAGTTCTATCTTTCTTTTCTCTTCTTTCTTTTTTTCCCTTCCGGGTTTCAGCACTGGGCTGGGAGACCTTCTGGCTTCCATCCCGTTCACACATGTAGCCCTCACTCTGCAAGGTTGAGACGAGGGGTGCTGCTACTGGGTCTTTCCCAGTAGGTGTGCCAGTCATCACTGCACCTGCAAACACCACACTCATGCTGCTTGCTGAGGAGAGATTGGCAGTTCCTGTCGTTACTGTGGAATCACCTACCGAGGATGTGCTTGCAGCGCCCAAGGCCACGTTCGTACCCTCTGAGGATATATTGACAACACCTGCAATGGCCTTGTTGGATCCACTTTCTCCCGGACATTTGGCGGCGGCTCCAGCCAGGGCCACTGTGTTTACCTGGCCTGGACCTATAGCCTTGGTTGCCGATATGCTCTGAGCACCAGAGGAAGGCCTTGTTCCTGCCCCTGCCACTGCTAAGCCTGTTGTAGCACCCGTTGCTGTCCCTGCTACTGCCATGCCTGTGGCTGACCTGGATGCTGCTCCTTCAGTAGTCCCTGAAGTCTTCAGGACCGCAGGTGAACCAGGCATTCTGTGGCGGGCATGATGGATTCCCTCTCCCCCAGCGTAACCAGAAGAGGTGGCTCTAGACACCTCATGAGGCTTGTGAAGCCTAAACTCATCCTGATCCCCTTCTCCATGGAGCTCTGGGGTCTGTGTCAGGGGAGGAGAAACAGGTAAGAAAGAGATGACAAAGTGAGACTAGAACTTTCTACTTCCTTCTCAACCTGGAACTTAACAACCCAAGGGCTTATAATTGGAAAGACCTTCAAAATTATCAAGTCTATGCTCCCACTCGATGCAAGATCCCATCTACAGCACCCCTGTCAAATGGTCACTTGGTTTTACTCAACACTCCCAGCACCAGGGGAAGCACTCATACAGTTAGTTCCCCATCTTCATGTATTTTTATTTTATATACATGGGTTTATATCTCTGCAGGACAGGTTCCTAGAAGTAGGGTTTCCTGGGCCAAGGAATCCACACATCTCACATTGTAGTGGCTACTAAAATTGTGCATGTGCAGACACACATGGGTTGTCCTGATTTTAATCAGTACATGGTGGTCACAGGGATACAGAAGAAAGGACTTCTTAACTGTTAACAGTGTTCCACAGCTGATGAGACTAACTGGGTTGGGGTAAGTGTTGAAGAAGAAATGAGACAATCAAGATGCTGTGGAAGGAATTAACAACCTAGGGTATGAGACCAGAACAGCTGCTAGCTAAGGTCTCTCTGAAAGTCAGCCCCATGGGACAATTTTGAGATGCGCTCAGGAGCTCCCCCAGTGTGGTAAGTCCTGTAGTGGTGGCTCATTTGACTGTGTGCTTATTCAAGTGGAATGTGTTTCCCAGGTGAGCCTCAGAGAGCACAAGAGGTTTTGTAGGACTAGCTTTCAGCTACTCTGCCAAAGCCCCCTGCCTCATTTGCTTGAGTCTCTGTTGATGCTTACCACTAGGCTTTTGTCATCCTCTAAGGTGGCTGCATCCCCAGTTCGCAGTGTCGGGGTACTGCTGCAGCTATCCACTGGTGGTCTCAGGAGATAGACGAGTTTTTCCCAGTAGCAAAATAGGTCTTCTCGTGCATCTGAAGAGGGACACAGCTGCAGATAGAAAGTGCGGCCAGTGGCCAGCTTTAGGCGCAGCTGCTGTTTCTCGCGATCATGAATGGAGATCTTGACAAACTTTAAAGGAAGTAGCCTGGTGAGCTCTAGGGTCTTCATGGGCTTGTGACCTCTCCCCTTGGTGGTCCGGGCGTGTCTGGCATGCTCCTCACAGACTTTTGTTGGTCGAGCCAGTAGCATGACATCAGGTAAAGGGAGGATGGGGCTGGTGGATGCAATGCCCACAGTCACCATTCGGACACGGTTGTGTACATCAATCACCTCTCCTTTTTTGCTGATCTGAATAAAGTCGCTTTCAAACATAGGTGCGTATTTGAAAATGTCATACTCTCCTCCCTTGTACAGTTGTCGTTGCAGTTCCCCCATGGAGGTATTGAACACGCCCATTGAACGGTAGCTGTGGGCCGTGTAATAAGGTAACAAATACTCGCTGCTCACGGTTCTCTTCATTTGAGACAGCTCCACCAGCCACAAATCGAGTCCTTGAGAGAGAGAGGGAGTGAAGGCAACTGCCCATCTCCCTACAGGGCTCTGCCTAAATCTCTTCCCACCACCGCATTTATCCTCCAGTCCTTTGTGACCTGTCTTCATCACACACCCCTTTGTCCCAGCCTCTAAGCAGTCACCCCCTTGATGCAGGGTCACCAGTCTCCCCCCACCCCCCACTCCCCACCCCAAACTAACCACCACCTCACCAGGGACAGGCTGACCCTACCAGGATGTAGATGTGCATAGACCAGATATTCTTTCTAATCAAGATATTGGGATACGTGATTTATGAAACAATTCTGCTTTTGTAAATATCTGGGTGGTTTCCAGTTTCATTGTTGTTACAGATATCCCTATAATGATCATCTTCCTGCAAGTATAGTTATACATCTGCTAAATTATGTCCTAAGAATAAAATCCTGGAAGTGGACCCTGTGATTGCTAAGGGAAGGGATCTTGTTGGGATTGCCATTCTGCATGTCCCCAGTGCATAGCACAGTGCTGACAGACACTGGAAAGTAGTTGCTGAGTAAATGGTCAAAGGGGCTACTGCTACCTGTTAGAACCAGAGTTCCAATTACACGGTGGTTTCCAGGGTATGAAGGCTTTTCTCACCCATTTTCTCATATGAAGGAGGTGAAATTTGAAAACCATTGTTTTACAGTGATGAAGGCTCAGGATTATCTTGCTCAGTGTCAGAATGCAGAGCTGGATTCCATCCCAGTACTTGTGACTCAGGTCAGGACTTTTTCCTCTGCCTCAAGCAGCATGGCTCACCATTAGACTTCATTCTGCACCAAATATGGAATCATTCACGGTTAGCAATATGCGTGGGGACTTACTGGGAACCACAGGAATTCATAGAGGTCTTGAATCACCATAGGGTTTCCCGCACTGGTATGCTTGCTGCTTCACTCTTGATGTCTACCTGATAAACCACTGATGTTTTGTTTCTTTGAAAATCTCTTCAGAGAAATTATGGCAAAGATGCCTTTTTAGAGTTTTTTTTTTTTCACTTTGCACCGGTGATAAATCCAAATTCCCCCTCCCCCAGTTAGAAGACTACTTCTAAAATAAAAATGCACCATCCAGAATCACCAATTGCCATGTGGAGGTCTTGAAATAAATTTCAACCCCAAAATACTTTTTTGCATCCCCAGTGCCTACCACAGTCCCTGATACATTGTAGCCTTCCAATAAATGTTACTTTCCTTGTAGTCATTGAGATTAATTCTTCTATTTGTTTATTCAACAAAATTGATTGAGCAAATATGAATTTGGGGACCAGCTGGAAAATGGAAATGCAAAGATAAAGGTCTTTACCTCCAAAGAGCCAAACTGTTTTTCTCTAAAGATGTGAAATGACTTCTCAAAAAAAAAAAAAAACAAAAAAACAAAAAACAAAGTGTCTTCTATTCTGAGGTGATAATCACTAAAAGTTGACAATATCAAGTTTAAAAATAAGAAGCTGGGATTTTCTATATTATACTGAACCATATGTTCTCATAAGTTTTTTTTTTTCTGATGAATGGTTAATAAT